>NC_139642.1:10687940-11085440 GCF_964638095.1 Poromitra crassiceps
GTGCACATGTGATGACACAACAGCAAATCCGAGGCGGAGAAGCCCTGCATGAATGCACGCACAAAAGCTGTGTTCAGTATCGATCTTTTGTTGTCAGGATCGATCTTCAAAACGAGACTCAGGTATCGGGAGTATCGATATTTTGGGATCGATCCGCCCACCCCTACGGTACAGAGCACATGCTGAACTTGCGACACAGCATGTTCGCTTGAGCATACAGCTTCTGACGCTGTCTATCCACCTTATTTTTGGCGGCCATTTTTGCCTGATCTGCTGATGGGTGCTTCTTCCGGTGTGATCCTCCCAGCCTTGTTGCTGACAGCTTGACACCCGTCTGGGCGAACGGAGCAAATCACTAATCAGGTCCAGCTTGGCAAAAATCTCGTCGATAAATATCCCTTTAAGAGCGCAGTGCATTCATGGGTAATCGCCTGCTGTGGCTAATATTAACCATTCCGAGTAACACTGTTTCCATACGGATCACCGGCGTTAGTTTGTTGTTTATAACGTCGCTATATTCATAACGTTTTCTAGCTCGGATGCGTTATTTCGAATCGCACATAGGTTACGCCAAACCCCACATAGGTTACGCTAAAACCACCACCGCAAAGCGTGTGGGTTTCAGGACAAAACAGACTCGAGCCACTAACGTCATCTTAAGAGCACAATATTCCTGGAATGCAAGTTTAACTAAACAGTTGCATGTCCTCTGCATTCTACATAAAATTAAGATATTACGGGTTGTTTTATTTTGTATGTTACATACTTATTGACCAAGTTATGTTCAATTCAGCCAGGGTACAAGAGACTAAGTGTAGGCAGCCATCTTTTCAAATCAAGTAGAATACATTAGGAAATGGCAAGTTGCAGCAATAGTGACGTTAAACCGGACCTTGTACGCACAATTATTTTTTACAGTGGGGCATTCAAAAATAAGGTGGATAGATGTCCTTGTCATCAGACAGGTCATCTGAGATAATATGACCCAGATATGTGAACTCACTGCACACACTGAGTGCAGTGCCAGCAAGATAGAAGTCAGGAAAGGTTGAATGTCTGTCTTCTCTACTTCCGACAATCATGATCTTACTCTTTTTAGCATTCTATATTATATCAAAATCAGCACCATACTGTGAACATATTCTCAGCAGCTGTTGGAGACCAGCACTATATGGGCTAAGGATGACCAGGTCATCTGCATACATAAGGTGGTTGACTAACAAGTCACCAACCCTAGAGCCTGTACCACATGCATTTAAGAACAAAGATAAGTCATTCATATACAAATTAAAAAGTGCAGGAGACAGAATTCCACCCTGGCGAACAGAGTTGGACACATGGAAGGGAGCAGATGTCACATTTTCCCATTTCACTCTCATTGTCTGATGCGCATACCAATACACCAGTATTCTAACAAAAAAACTAGGAACCCCACTTTTAGTTAATTTTACAAATAATTTATCGTGATTGATACGATCAAATGCTTTTAAAGCATCAATAAAACACATGAACATTGTAGAGTTTTGCCTATTATATTTATCTACAATTTCCTTGAGTGCAAAAATACATAAATCCATGCCAAGCTTTTGTTTAAAACCAAATTGGTTGTCAGTAGACAGGATGAGTTGGATTTGAGTATGCAGGGGACGGGATATGGGGCAGATCCCGTGTGTAATCACTGTGGCAGCTGCTGCTAACGGAGAATTGCGTTCAGGTGTGTGGGCTGTCACAGATAGGTTAGTCATTCTTTTCAACACAGTCCTAGGAATCCTTAGTAGGGATTATATGCAAGGTTTGATAGATGAGACCCCAGGTCAGACTCAGTTCTACTAGGATGATGGCCACTGGTGTCTTTGCCGATTTTCCTGTAGCATGTCAACATGGCTTTAAAGACAGCATTGCTTGATTTGAACTCTGGGTCACTTATTATATTGAACTGTGATACATGGCGGTTGATACCAGCTCGGATGCACATTAAACTTGCCACACTGCCAGCTTGTTTTTGGTGGAGAAAGTCTGTCAGGATATTGACTGCCCAGTTGACTTTTTTGTGTTAATTTCATCCTTCTCTTCCTCTATCACTTTGAGCTCCGTGGGTGTCAGTTCCTTATCCCGTTTTCCGTTTGTCTTTTTCTTCTCAATTTCTTTTTCCTCTGCTGCATCCCATGCTTCAAAATCTTTGTACTGTCCAAATATATTGAAATTGATCTTAAAATCGGACATTGTTGCTGTATTCTTCTCCATGGACGTTTGTTTCTCAAGCTAACTCAGTTGCAACACTTAACACGTTCACTGCCATTGACGTGTTGATACGTCAAAAAAAATCCAACGGTTGACTGCCAATGACGAGTTGATACGTAAAAAAAAAAAAAAAAAATTGACGGTGGGACGTTGATCTAACCCTTTTACATCTCTTATATAAATATTGGAGCCACCGAACGTGTACAACCCATTCCACCGACCCACTAAGTGGCGACAGTGCTCTCCAGACTAGAGGAAGCCAAGCAAAAAGCAGTGTGAGGAAGCCATTCTCATGAAAATGGATTGGCGAAAACGCTTTCGCTTTCGCGCTTGGGAGCTGGCGGTGGGGGATTGCAAATTTGCATAATAGATTATGGGTGCAACACACTTTGAAACACCTTTGAAACACCAGCAGAAAGGAATCGCAAGCAGCTTCATTCCAGCTGAGCTCACAACCGAAAACGAACGAGCCTCATTCTCATACTGTAGGCGAAAACGCTTTCGCGCTGGTGCACACGGGCGCACAACGGTGGGGGGTTCCAAAAATAGACTGGGTGCAAAACACACTTTGAAACACGCAGCATAAAGCCTAGAATCGCACAAAGCTTCATCAAAGCTCTCAACCGAAAACCCAAGAAACGAGCAGCCCCATCCAGACTCGCCGACGAGGGGGCCGCCAGGGAGGGAGGCTGCTCAAACTCGCAGCAGCAGCAGCAGCAGCAGCAGAAAACTCGCTTGTGACAAACGCTGCTGAAAGCCACCAGAGACACGCCCACGGAGGGAGGAGTTTGAAGGAGAGGGGGTTCAGAACTATATTGTTTAGATGTCTGATGTCTCACTGATGCCAAAAATAAATGGTTAAAGTGACTGTTCTGCCTGTTTGATTGAATTTCACAAAACTGCGATTATCTCAGCTTTCAGTCTCAGACGCTGAAACCATGCTGTACTCAACGGCTAATATCTACATAACTACTAACTACAAACTAACTCTTTTAGACAGAGAAAGCACACATTCTATTAGTTCTTTTGAGATATTTTGTGTTCACAAAATCTTAGCAGAAAAGAATCCTCGGCTCTTGAAAGATGAGCCAGAATCCTAAAAAAAAAACTCTGGCAGAAGCTACCTACAGTAAAAAAAAAAAACGGCTGGCAGTGAATGTGTTAAAGGAGAATTTCGGTTTTTTACACCACGGTCCTCATTTCCAGCTTAAAATATGGGTAACACTTCATAATACTGTAACACAAAAAATGGGTAGTTACTGAGGAACGAGTAAGGAACGAACCATTAGTTCATGAATAGTTAACTACCTATCAACTACTCATTAACTAATCATTAACTATTCATGAACTAATGGTTCGTTCCTTACTCGTTCCTCAGTAACTACCCATTTTTTGTGTTACAGTATTATGAAGTGTTACCAAAATATGATGTTTTCTTCCCCCAAATACCTTTTGTTTCATTCAGATCCCCACAGAAGATCTGTCGCACTGAGTACACTCCTCAAACAGGCTAGAACGGGAGCCTACGGGGCATGCTGCATGCGCTCTGTGAATCACACCGTTTCTGTCTCGCCGCGGTCCATATCCACATTATAAGATCCATAAATACACCTGAGACTGTATGTCCCCCTCAGGGCTCTTCGGGTCTCCTCATCCGGGGTCTGTGAATCCAAATCCCGTTCTGCCCGTTCAAGTCCCGTGAGAGTTTACACCCCGGCTGCTAAACTTACCTGCGCACAGGACAGGAGTACGGCAACCATTTTAGGGCATCCTCATCAGTCAGAGTATAGGCTATCGTTCCTCAGTCTAAAGCGTTGTCAGTTGTCATGTCTCCTCTAGTAAACCGTCGAGTGTGCTCTGAAACACCTTCAGTCCTCACACGAAAACGCTGTCATTCCTCCTGCCTCACTAAAAACGTTGTCGATCCTCCTGCTGTTAGGATGGCGTCATCATTCCTACTTTGACATCGTCATTCCTACTATGATGTCATCAATCACTGATGATGTCATGATTCATAAGCGTCTTTCATGCCTTTCGCTGGTGATGTCATAACACAGGTGATGTCATATTCACATCTATAAGGGCCTGTTCCTGCAGGTCCTCGCCAGTGATTCATAATCTAAATTCTCATCAAGGATCATACCAATCTCTGCAATCTCTGCAACCGTTCCCAAAACCTCGAACAGTGCAGCCCCAGCCATCAAGTTCCACAACACCCCAGCTTCATCAACTACCCGCGAATAGATCCACATGTCTAACACCGATCCTGACACCTGCAGACTAGCTGTCAGACATCACTCAAACTAGCTGTCAGGCATCACTCCTCACGTCTCACACAAAAACGTTGTCAATCCTCCTGCAGACTAGCTGTCAGACATCACTCAAACTAGCTGTCAGGCATCACGCCTCACACAAAAACGTTGTCAATCCTCCTGCAGACTAGTTGTCAGACATCACTCAAACTAGCTGTCAGGCATCACGCCTCACACAAAAACGTTGTCGATCGTCCTGCAGACTAGTTGTCAGACATCACTCAAACTAGCTGTCAGGCATCACTCCTCACGTCTCACACAAAAACGTTGTCGATCATCCTGCAGACTAGTTGTCAGGCATCACGCATCACACAAAAACGTTGTTGATCGTCCTGCAGACTAGTTGTCAGACATCACTCAAACTAGCTGTCAGGCATCACGCCTCACACAAAAACGTTGTCAATCGTCCTGCAGACTAGTTGTCAAGCATCACTCAAACTAGCTGTCAGTCATCACGCCTCACACAAAAACGTTGTCGATCGTCCTGCAGACTAGTTGTCAAGCATCACTCAAACTAGCTGTCAGTCATCACATGAAAACGCTGTCATTCATTGTTTTTGGTTGTTCTTCTGTGTGTAATGGGGAAAGAATGCCTGTGAAGTAAGCTTCCGGTTACTTCACAGGCATTCTTCACTTCCGGTTGAATACTTTTGCCTTTCAAAATAAAAGCACGCGTTTTTTTATATTTACAACAGATTAAAGTAGTAATCTATGAGACCCAATAGAATTAACATAGTAACACTAAGATGATCATCTAGTTTAATTGACAATAGACTATAGATATATTTATATTTCTTGAAATTCTTTCAACACAAAGACCGGAAGGCTAAATTTGGACACATGTAAATTAAACATAAAAAGTTAAATGGCTTTAAGGTAGATTCCTAGGATACTTCTTTATTGAATGGGAAAGCTTATTTAATTATTTAATGGTAAACTGTTGTTCCATCAGGCATAAGATATCCAAACAATGTAGGGTGTGTGCAGAAAACATTTGACTTCTCCAATAGCCTTGGTTATGGCCTCTTGGTAGACATCCAAAGAATAGCAAGTAGAGGTGATGCACATTAAGCAAAATGGAAGGTTTTGGTCTTATGAAGTCATTTGCAAAATTTAGATACACAAGTCATGTGTATGAGTGATGACGTCAGCTGCACTTAGGAAGAAACAGTTAAAACCCCCAGTTCCATCAAAACATTATTTTCTATCCAAATAAGTAAACAGTTTGATGGTGCAGTAGTTTAAGTGCTCTCCTATTACAATTTATTTATTTAAAAAGACAATGTATCTTTTCCATTTTTATTTTCAATTCTTGTTTTTGTCAGAGGTTAAGACAGATAATTCACCAAAATTCAGTATAACAGTTTATGGACAGTTTATTGACCTTTGTAGGTCAATAACAGGTGATTATAATCCATTGGCAGGTGATTACACTCAAATGACAAAAGCAGCCAATGAGCTGTGTATTGTGAAGCACCATATTGGTAGGAAATGCATGTGGCATCATGGAATGCTATGAATAGGCTAGGCTACAGTTCAAGGCCCAAGTGTCCAGATTAAAGGTTAATTTTAATACAGTGAGTAATCATAACACAGTGGAATTTGACTTTGTCCAATATGCATATCAACTCTCCCCTATATATAACTTTTCGAATGACTGAGGTAGTATATAGAGTATTTTAATCCGTTATGCGTCTAAAAGTAAAATGTGAGAACAAATGGCATAACATTCCACAACGTATTTTGTACAGTGACATTCCAACAAGACCATAAAAATAAATACTTTCCCCTGTGTTTCATGAAATTTATTTGCCAAGATGTACTACAGAGATTAAAGTAACCAAATAAGTCAAAATCTCAAAACACTTGATACTCATTTTCATCACGTGAAGGCTTTATGTAATTTCAAAACGTTAAAAGATGCAGAGTGGCTGGCTGTTATCAGGACCATCAGAGAGGCAGAGTAGCTGGCTGTTATCAGGACCATGAGAGAGGCAGAGTAGCTGGCTGTGATCAGGACCATGAGAGAGGCAGAGTGGCTGGCTGTTATCAGGACCATGAGAGAGGCAGAGTAGCTGGCTGTGATCAGGACCATGAGAGAGGCGGAGTGGCTGGCTGTTATCAGGACCATGAGAGAGGGGCAGAGTAGCTGGCTGTTATCAGGATCATGAGAGAGGCGGAGTGGCTGGCTGTTATCAGGATCATGAGAGAGGAGGAGTGGCTGGCTGTTATCAGGACCATGAGAGAGGGGCAGAGTAGCTGGCTGTTATCAGGACCATGAGAGAGGCGGAGTGGCTGGCTGTTATCAGGACCATCAGAGAGAGGCAGAGTGACATATTTACTTGAAAGTGCAGTCCATTCATTTAGAAGTCTGTGCAGCAAAGATGTGTGTGATGTCCTTTCAACCCGAATCTCTCTGACCAATCAGTTGTCAAAAGTATAGATTAAACCCAGATCGTCATGTTTACTGCCCAGTGGGGGTGGGGGGAGGGAAGCGAGTAGACCCGGACCGATACTGGCGTTGGAAATGAGCCTATACACCTTGGTGCTTGGCCTGCTAGCGCCCTATGTCAGCCAGCTGAATGTATATATCATTGGCCTCTGCAAATGTAGATGGTCTTGCAATATCCCTTTCTTCCAGACACTCATCCACTGACGATGACAATTCAGCATTCTGAAGAATGGCCTCTGCTGCATGCCTAAATTCCACATTTGCCACCAAAGATGGTTCCTCGACCTCACATGCTAATTGTTCGGCATACCGGAGGAGATCGGCATCTATTGGGCTGAGCATATCAACAAAGCCTGTAGAGAAAAACATGCCTCAGTAATTAATACGTTTCTAAACACTTCATCTGATAGTGTCTTTCAATGTTTGTTACATTGATGTTTGAAACTCAATTCAGTATGGAGGCCCGGAACAGTGATTTTTAATGTATTTTCTTAATTATTATCTAACAGTACAATTAAAAAGAGTAATTCAAAAACGAATTCCCAAATTAAGTATTAATCCATCAATAAATAGTTCAATTTGAAAAGGGATTTTCAAAATCATCCATTAAACAGTCGATTTAAAAATTGCCTTTTCAAATTGAACTATACATTGATGGATTAATACTGATTTGTGAATTCGTTTTGGCAGTAGTCTTTTTAATTGTGCAATTAAATCATTGAAGAAACACTTGATTACATTCCAAATTACTCTTCTTGTCCTCCATAATTCAGTAGCCTAAACTAGTGAATGCTACCCCAACCCCAACCCCCCCCCTTCCCCCGAAATCACAATGTATGAGAATAAGTAGCAGAGTGTGCAAATTTAGGCATACCAGCTGGTGGTGAAGTAAACATCAAGTCTGGCTTTCCAAATGGGCCTGCAACATTGTGTTGTTTGCGAATGTCATGGGTGTTCCACATCCACTGTTCCATGGTGAGCTGTCTCTGAAGCAGTGGAAGGTGTGTATATTGCAAACAATTTCTGTAGGTGAACAAGTGGTTATTAAATTAATATTACATGAAATAACAGACGAACAGTAACTGTATAGTATCAATCTTGCTTTAAAGACAAGCTGAACCCATGTGGCGCGAGGCTCTGAGACGTATCAGACTGAAAACAAATCTTGTCTGACATGACAGAGTTGAGAGGCGGGCCATATAGCGTCTCAATTATTTGCTTTGACAATTCTGGGGACTGGGTTTGGTGTTGGCCAATCCTGGCATGTTCCGCCCCCAAATCGAGTGTTAGTTAGTTATACTTTATTTTTCCCCGGGGGAAAATTTGTCATGGGCAAGGTACACCATTGCTTCATATAAATTACACAATAATCACATAACATAGGGTAGAAGCATTTGACATGGTAGTGTGTAGGGCTTCATACAAGACCAAGTAGATGTCTTTTTCTAAGGATTGAAATTGTTGCCTAATTGTACTTGTTTTGTGGACTAAACCATATCAGACATAAATTATAAAAAGTATTTTAACACATTGACTGCCAGCCGTTTTTTTTTTGCTGTAGGTAGCTTTTGCCAAGCCGTTTTTTTGAGGATTCTGGCTCATTTTACAAGAGCCGAGGATTCTTTTCTGCTTGGAGTTTGTCAACACAAAGTTCACAAAAGTACTAATAGAATGTGTGCTTTCTCTGTCTAAAAGAGTTAGTTTGTAGAGTTAGTAGTTATGTAGATATTAGCCGTTGAGTACAGCATGGTTTTAGCGTCTGAGAGTGAAAGCTGAGATAATCGCAGTTTTGTGAAATTCAATCAAACAGGCAGAACAGTCACTTTAACCATTTATTTTTGGCATCAGTGAGAGATCAGACATCCAAACAATATAGTTCCGAACGCCCTCTCCTTCAACTCCTCCCTCCGTGGGCGTGTCTAGTGGCTTTCAGCCTGCGTTTGTCACAAGCGAGTGCTCTGCTGCTGGGAGTTTGAGCAGCCTCCCTCCCTGGCAGCGAGTTTGATCAGCCTCCCTCCCTGGCAGCGAGTGTGGATAGGTCTCACTCGTCTCTTGGGTTTGAGAGCCCCGATGAAGCCCCGTGCGACTCTAGGCTTTATGCTGCCCACACAGTCCATTTCTGGAACCCCCCACCGCAGCAGCGCGAAAGCGTCCCCGCCTACAGTATGAGAATGAGGCTCGTTCGTTTCTGACTGTAAAATCGCCAAGCCATTTCCTTGAGAATGGAGGAAGCAGCCGCGGGAGGCGGCTGCTTTTGGTTGACTTTATCTCTGTCGGGAGAGGACCGTCGCCACCTAGCTGGTCGGTAAAATAGATTATACACATTCAATACTTCCAATATCTCCATAGGAGACGCGGGGGGCATTGATCCACGTAGCACCGTCAAAACATTTTTTTTTTTACGTATATATACGTCAGTGGCAGTCAACGTGTTAAGAGTATTTTTATAGGCCTACATCTTAAAATGTTTGGAAGGGATCTTTGAGGTTTGAAAGTCTTCTTATCATATTATATCTGATGTGAGGTTCACTTAGCTTTGCATAGAAACTGCCGGAAGAAATAATTTGTACTTGTATCCTTTAGTTCATTTCAGAGACTACTTTTTAAAATTGTTACTTGAGTAAATTAATAGAATCAGTACTTCAACTTTTACCAGTCTTAGTATTATTTATGTTTTTACACAAATAACTGTCCTTCTACTTAAGTAAAGAATGTGTGTACTTTTCCTATCCTGATGTGAGAGCCCATTTACCTTTGTCAAAAACTTTGCCGGCTTTGGACAGCTTTCATACACATTTTGACCAATGGCTTATTTTAAAACAAATGTCCATCACCAAACATTTTGTGAAGTCTCAGTGTATACATGTACATGTCTCAATGTCTATTATCCAGGAATCTCATCAACTCCACTGTAGCTTAAAAACTGAGCTCAGGGGAGCTTGTTGAACTGTCTACCCTATATCTTATACTGGCATACATATGTAAGTAGCTAACTGTGAATATTCTTTGGTCTTCTGCGTTCTTTTCTTTTTTTTCTGAATTTTTTGCCCATTTTTATCCCCCATTAGTGCTCATTTTAATTTATTTATCCTGGTTGCTGCTCTACCCTCTGCCGATCTGGGGAGAGCCAAAACTGGCTCCATGCTTCCTCCGAGACATGGGCAGTTAGCCAGCCGCTTCTTTTCACCTGACAGGGGAAGCTTCACCGGTAGGACATAGCACGTGGGAGGATCACGCTATTCCAACGTGTTCCCCTCCCTCTGAACAGGCGCCCCTAACGACCAGTGGAGGCACCACATCAGCAACCAGGATATTGCATGTTTTGGTGAGGGGTTCATATATGAAGGAAACCCTCTTGGGGCACGGGGAGAACATGTAAACTCCACACAGAAAGGCCGTTTGCGGGACCTGGCAACACCATTCCCTTGTCTGTTTGCGGGCGGGAAGAAAATTAAGACTTTGGAGGCAGGCTGTGTGCTGCCCACCCAACCAGAAGGGAGAATCAACAATGGTATTTTCTGTGCTATTTTTCCAGAACAAAAGGTTTTTTTCCCTTCTCTTGGCTTTTGATTGGGTGGCTTGGCTTGAAGGACAAGCCTGGATGGGTTAAAAGCAGACTATATTTCACCGCCCAACCGCAGTGCGCGTTGTGTGTGGCTGGCAGCATGTGTGTGTTGGGTTGTCGTGTGACAATAAAAGACTGGTTTGTCCGTCTGACTTAAAAAAATAAAATAAAATAGGCCTCAATTCACAAACTTCCTGTTAAAAGACCCTGTTAGTTTCCATAGGTATCGTATGATACATTACTAGGTCCAAATCCGAAGGAGAAATTAAATTCATTGTCTCAGAAAGTTCACTTACATGTGGACAGGATTATCCAACTCAATCTGGCCAGACTCCATCATGCCCTAGATATACAGATAATTACACAGGATGTTGACAATATCCACATTTTGTTGAGAATCAACTTGTCTTGCCAGCACAGTTGTTCAAGACGCCTTAGAAAGTGAGCAAAGCTGAATAATAATTGCCTAAGTATTACCTCAAAAGCTGCCTGCCATTTCTTGATCCAGGTTTTCTTCAACATGCTGTTGTAGCATTCAGCTCTCTATAAATCAAAATTGTGAAAAAATATACCCAAAATATAGGAGTCCAATCATTACACGCGACATGCAGAAGCACTGACCAAAATTTAAAAAGTATAGTAAACATACCTGATTGTGCACTGATGTGCCCATTCTGAAGCTGTCTTGTGCTTTGTCACCGTCCTGCCGTAAGTGAAATGCAATCTGCAACCAACAACATAGTTCTCCTTTCCTCTGTCTGCTCTGATGAGTTGTGGGCAACCTGTATTACAAAACAAAGCCAGCGACAAAGAAGGGATTGCGTTAAACGAGTGGTTTGGTTTTCAGCATAAGTCCTGTTAACTCATTCACTGCCAATATCTGACTGGCATTTTTGGCACAGGCCAAGTATTTCCATAATGTTTGGTCATCTTTCAAGACCCACAGTAAATTCTGTACTAGGACTACAGTGATGTCCAATACCTCGAAATGAAGATCTAAGTCTCTACTTTCACCCCCAAAAAGAAAGTTAGCTTTTAGCATGTTCTGTACTCTACTTATAACCCTTTTTATACACCCCATGTTCACCAAAAAAGCCTGTCTGGGAAGAGAAAAGGGAGAAAAAAGCATTTTTGTAAAAGGGCACAATCTCAGGCATAACTCACTCTCAATTCTTTTATTTTGAACTGTATTGACATCAGACATGTAAATATTATTCGTTAGGACACAAATGACAAAAAAAAAAATATATATATATATATATATATATACACATGAAGTGCTTTTTTTTTACATTCAACAATACAGTTTACTCGGTGTGAGTGTGCAGACAGACAGACAGACAGACAGACACACCGACAGACAGACAGACAGACAGACACACACACACACACACACACACACACGATCCCCCTTTTAGATTTCTAACCCAACATAGGATAAGCAATAACCACGCCCTGTGGCGCTGGGATTGGCCAGGAGCAACACTGGAGGGCACGCAGCCCAGCGATTTCATGAACCAACTGAAGAGCTCTTGAGAAGGACAGCGGGCTGCTGTGAGTGCCTTCTGCCCGCTGCTGCCTAGCTGTTCCTGTGTTTATTTTTGATTTGTTCTGGTACACCCGTCCTCGTCCATGTCTCCCTGTCATATCAACTCTGCTATTTGATCGTTCCCGTTTTCCCCTCGGCTATTCAACACGTCCTCACCGCCCTCGCAAACTGATCGATCATTTCCTCATTCCTCCGATGATCAAACACATCTCTTGATTACTTTCTCCCGTTTTCTCCTGGCTGGCACAGAGGAAGGCGACTCCAGCTCGTGCAGCGCGCCGAGGGCGTTTCAATGGCGTTTCTCCTGTCTGCACAAGGAAGCGTTACCCGTTCTCTGCTTTTCCTCTTGCTCAATTTCAAAACAACAGCTGCGGTATATGTTTGATCGCGTGCTGTCGGCTACCCTTTGAAGGCAGGGACCTGTGTCTGTGTCACAGGCTGGGCAAGTGTTTGCTGCAGGCGCTGCACCAATAAAAACAAAAACACGTCAAACACGTCCTTGGCGGGGAAGGCCATTGCTGATATTCAGTCAATTCAGTCTTTGGCGGTGAATGAGTTAAAAAGGTTGTTGTCATATCCACACTCATGAATAAAACTTAAAAAGAAACCCCCCTGTAGTCTAGCATTAAAAATATTTCAAGCACTGGCCAAATACTTCACGTTGTGCGGTGGTTCTCAATAGTTTTCACGTCAAGGCCCCTGAAAATGACACAAATTAGACCACGGACGCAAGGTTAATAATAATTTGCCCCAGGGTCCCCCATCTAATAAGATTTCAGCTTTTAGATGATAAGTGTATGAAACCCATGACCAGTCATAGATTATGTCATTGTATAACTTATGGATAGTATTACACAGACAAAATGTATGGCCCTTTTTGCACGCGACCCCCTGGAACCCCAATGATCCCTTGGGGGCCCAAGAACCACTGATGCAGTGTATTTTTCATTAGGGAATGGTGTACAACTAGAGCAGTGGTTTCCAACCTTGGGGTCGCCTGGAATTCTAATGGGGTCGCCTGAAATTTCTTTAAACACACACAACCAATTTAAAACGCCCGAATATGATTTGGGCTTCATGTAAAATAAATTATTTGAGTCATGAGTTTAAGTCAGGATTGTGAGAATAAAGTCAGATCTGGAAAAAAGTTTGAATTAAGTTATTAATAATTTGGGGGGGGGGCTGAATTCTGAGGGGGAAAAGACAGAATTCTGAGATTAGAGTCAGAATTCTGTCAGTACGTTCAGAAAGAAAAATCAGCATTCTCATTTTAATGTAAGAATTTGGAGGGGAAAAGTCAGAATTTTCAGATTAAACTCATAATTCAGCAAAAACAATCAGATTTCTGTTACATGTGATATCATTGATGAGGTCAATGATGTACCAACATACCGAAATTTGAACGTCTGCGGTCCAATTTTTGGAAAGTCAAAGTGGGGTCACAAGCCAAAAAAGGTTGGGAAGCACTGAGCTACAGGCAAATAAGGATTTTAAATGTCCCTCTGCCTCCTCATTGCTATCGCAACAAATCAAAAATAAATTAATTGAATGGCAAAGTATTGGCTGAATTTTTAAACATTTATACATACCATTGTGCTCTTGGACAGCATCAAGAAAGTATCTTGCAACAAAGCTTTGCTTCCTGTTAGATGTGCCAACCTTAAAGGATGGCTTTACCGTGGGGAATATGAATGTATATTAAATCTCACGCCCCAAGGGTTTTCGAATCCTTAGAAATTTTTGAAATTGCTTCTTCACTGCCAGAGATATCAAGCAGCTCTCACATATTTCTTGGGCCAGCCGACGCGTTTCGCGTCATCTGGCCCAAGTCCGCCTTGTGGAAGTCGAGCTCCTAAGAACTACACTACTTGTGGGCCTGTGCTGCCATGGGCCCGCCTCTAGAGGTCCTCCACGCCCCTTCACAGCTCGTGTACCAAAACAAAGGGCAGCCATTTTTCTTCACCGCATCGGCTGAGTGCTGCTAGCTAACTTAGCTGCTCCTGAGCCATGGCTGAAGCAAACCTATCCGATGAAATTGAAGTATCTGATATGGATGAAGACTATTTTGATAGTGTGCTAATAAACTCGGACATTCAGGGCTACTTATATGAGCCAGAATACAGTGAAGAGGAATTACTCCGTATGGAAGCAGAGGAACAAATACAGGCGACCGAGGCAGGCTCCCCTCAAAGCCCACAGCCCCCCCGAGCGGGTGATACTTTTTGGTGCCGATGCCGAAAATGTGGACCTATGCAGACAGAAGAGGAGTCGCTATGCTGCAGCGAATTTCACAGAGGCCAATTTCTTCTCGAAGAAGTGCCAGCAGACGCGGCGGACGGAGGAGAGGGATGTCTAACCCTGCATCCAAGTTTTCTTCCGCACATGGATCGGTGGGTTTTGGAAACCTTCTTCCTGAGACCAAGAATCAACTGGAAAAGACAACCAAGGCCTGCAGGCCCCGACGGGCGTTTGAGCATTGAGTAAGTGTTGGATGCCAATACATAACAGCCTATGTATTATGCCAGTTCAAGACAGTCGCTGTTTTTCAATCCATAAAATAGATAAGGCGAAGATAGCAGTTGAAACAGCTTGAACGTATTTCACACCAAACTAGTATCACAAAACATATGTGCGGATTATAAATATGTCGAATAGAATAGTGGCCTCTGGGCACAAATTCAATGAGTATGTGATGTTATTCTGAGCAATACAACGATCCGTGTAACAATACGTCACTATACTGTTCGGGTGTTTGTGTTTTAACGTTAGTGTCGATATAGCAGTAGGTTGCGAAGAGAAATATGTAAACGGATGGCCCGCTGTTACAGAAAGAGATAGCCTACAGCCATTGTTTTGTTCCCCGAGGGAGCGATGGAGGATACATGGTTTCGCCTCCTTTTAAATGTAGTATTTTTGAAGAGATCCCTACTTTTTACTGTTTCGTGTCTGTATGTTTTAGAATTAGGCTACATATTTAGTTCTGCTGCATCTGAATTGCTACCGGGGATATCAATAAAATATCTACTCTACTGTGCTACTCTTAGCAATAGATTTAGGATTAGACTATTTATCTGAACATTTGGTATCTAACGTCTACCACCAAACGTTATCCTGCCAATAGGCTTGCCGTTCTAATCTTGCTTTTTGTGTGTGTTTCTTTCTTGCAGTCAGTATCGCCTGACAGCATATCGCCATTTCCTCGAATGGGTCCTGAGAGGCGAAAGACTTGGACGTTTTCACCGTATAGTGTTGCCAGCGTGTGTTGTCCAGTCGATCAGAGCCATGTACCCCGCAAACGATGGTCAATACCGTGGCTTCCGGGACAGCAGTCTTGCTATCGCGGGACTCAATCTCTAAGATCTCCAAGGGCATCCATTTGACATTTTTAGTAGGCTATATCATGGTAAATGTCATCTGAACAACTACTGGAAATTTGAAGGACGATATTTGGACATCCACTATTCATGTCACACCTTGTTTACATAGGCTAACTCTGTTCATTAAAATTTGAAATAGATATTTCACATCTGATGTCTTTATTAGTTCCATTAGAAATTGCACTGAATGGAGAAATATAAATCCTACTGCCTGGTACAATCCCCAAAGGTATCTATTTTTATAGACAGTGGTTCTATAACTTTCTCATGCTAAGCACAATATGGAATGGCTCTCAGATAATTACGTCTAACAATATGGGTATCAGTGTCCAGTAAAAACAGGGGGGAGCGTGTACTTACCTCAAAGAGGAATGAGCCGGGACTTCGACCCTCAGCCGCGGTTGAATAGTCTGCACGTTGTCCCACTAAGGCTGGTCAGCTCCCATCAGACACGTCACCACCTGGGGGGCACAAGAAACA
This sequence comes from Poromitra crassiceps, assembly GCF_964638095.1. Lineage (NCBI taxonomy): Eukaryota > Metazoa > Chordata > Actinopteri > Beryciformes > Melamphaidae > Poromitra > Poromitra crassiceps. The sequence goes on from NC_139642.1 coordinate 10,703,917, forward strand.
CCGCCAATCTTCTGTACATAAACCACACACTATCCCACACTCGCCTGTCACCGCAGCCGGCCTATCTGTGTATCAGCCGCAATGATGGTAAACTACTCACAATTATCCTGGGCAGGAACGTCATCCCCCTATCGAGCCTGGCTGGAGTTGTAGAGGAGAGGTTCCCTCGGCATGTCGGTAGTCACGGCTGTTTGGGTGACGGCTGTGTCGGCTTGGTCTCCTCGGTCGGCTCTCTCTCTCGCTCAGGATGCCGCGTAGGCTGTATCTCCCTCCAGTCTCTGCTTGGCTCGGGTGGCGGCTGTGTCGACTTGGTCTCCCCTCGGTCGGCTCTCTCTCTCGCTCAGGATGCCGCGTAGGCTGTATCTCCCTCCAGTCTCTGCTTGGCTCGGGTGGCGGCTGTGTCGGCTTGGTCTCCCCTCGGTCGGCTCTCTCTCTCGCTCAGGATGCCGCGTAGGCTGTATCTCCCTCCAGTCTCTGCTTGGCTCGGGTGGCGGCTGTGTCGGCTTGGTCTCCCCTCGGTCGGCTCTCTCTCTCGCTCAGGATGCCGCGTAGGCTGTATCTCCCTCCAGTCTCTGCTTGGCTCGGGTGGCGGCTGTGTCGGCTTGGTCTCCCCTCGGTCGGCTCTCTCTCTCGCTCAGGATGCCGCGTAGGCTGTATCTCCCTCCAGTCTCTGCTTGGCTCGGGTGGCGGCTGTCGGCTTGGTCTCCCCTCGGTCGGCTCTCTCTCTCGCTCAGGATGCCGCGTAGGCTGTATCTCCCTCCAGTCTCTGCTTGGCTCAGGTGGCGGCTGTGTCGGCTTGGTCTCCCCTCGGTCGGCTCTCTCTCTCGCTCAGGATGCCGCGTAGGCTGTATCTCCCTCCAGTCTCTGCTTGGCTCGGTTCGTTATCTCCATAGTCTTAGAGGAGGAACGGCAGCTTGGAAGAGGCCCACCTCCCCAGTCTGGGCCAGGTGGAGCAGCTTCTGGGCCTTCCCTCTCTCATTGGTTCAGGGTGAATCAGACAACGTTCCAAGTCAAAAGATCAAATCTAACATGAAAACTGGCCCCATCAAATGAAGACGAAAAGGATTAAAAAAAAAGTCTGTATAGTTCTGTGTGATTGGGACTGCGGTCACAGCAGCCTCCAAAGTTTGTGGCAAAAGGTGGGGACGTAGCCATCATAAAGGTCAAGTGGCAGATGTCCCATGAGCAACTGCATGTCACTGCTGTTGAAAGCGGGGTCTGAATTCTTGGAGTGCTTGTGCCAGTGGAGGCTTTGGGATTCCCGCTATGTTTGCCGGTAGTTCCGGCTGGGGCAGGGCAAGGGATGATGTTGGGGCCTTATAGGCTATGGCCGTGTTCCGTCTCATCTCCATGACAATATCGATGAATGCCCCAATGAATTTTTTGGTGTGCGGAACGAAGACCTTCTTCAAAACAAACCGTTTTGACTTTTTGTCGTACCTCTGTTCGAAACGTGGCTCGCCTGCAAGAGGAGCACATATAAATAAGAATGTTAGAATCTGTAGATGCACATCTGAACGACTCTAGGTTCACTCAGGAATCGGATGATGTAATATCGAAAATTACATAATTTAAATACAGTCAAACTAAAGCTAGCTTGAGCAACCTACCACATACAATTATTACATGCTTCTAATACACCAAACCCACAAAGTACACATTTGGGTGGAACATGGCAAGAGTCAGTTTCTAAAATTAGTCTTTTTCATTTTCAGAGAGTGTATAAAACATATAAACACACCTGTCTTGGTCGTGGCTTGTTTCCGCTTCACAATGTTTTCATTGTGCTCCAGGATGGCCAGATGTACGCGTTCCTTCATCCCCACGTATGAGAACCCCAGCCGTTTTGGGACATATTTGAGCAGAGCACTGTGGAACACTTCCAATGGACCTATTTGGAGAACGATAAAAAGGTGGAAAGAACACAAAAAATGAAACTATGATCATTCAGGAATACATAGACAATGTCAACAAGCCTCCAAGGACAAATATAGACTCACCAGTATGTTTGAACATGGCCATCTGTTTCAAATCACCGATCAGCCTTTTCTCCTGCACTAGTCCTGACAGTTCCAGATAAGCATCGGAATCACCATGGAGCCATACTCTCTTCTTTTGGTCCCTGGCGGACAGAGGTGCATGACGACACTGGTCCTGCTCTCCGTTTTCTGTCCATTGGTGAACACCACGCACATGATAGAGGATGGAGGCCCACCGGCGTTGTAAGTCCTGGATGAAACCATAATTATTGACAATGACCACACTAGAAAGTCATTTGTTAAAAGATCTACAGTATATCAACACAGCAGAAGAAATGTAATATTACATGCTTGGATAGATCTCTCACCTCTTCCACACCGTTGCACATTGCACACGAAAACCACATGTGGTTAGTAATTGACCTATGAAAAAAATTATTATTAAAAATCTGGACATGTTATGTTTTGATATTTTGTGTTAGCCTGCCTCTATGACCACCCACCTGGACCATGTGACGAGAGCCTCGTTGCCTCTTCTTTTGCCCTTGGTCAACAGCTTCTTTCTGAAACCTGTGAGGAAAAAAACATTTATTTGGTCAGACATGTTTTTTACATACATTTTAGCGAAGTTGTACTCGATCAGGAAATTGATACCCGTTAACACTAATAACTATTTACCTTTGGCGGTATGCCAGACGTCAAACTGATGGTTGATGTCCGGATATTCATCCCTCATGATTTTCCTAATGGATGAGGAGCGATCCGTGGTCATCACGGCCACATGCAAGCCTTCATCCAGGATGTTTTCCATACCCCTTCTGAAACCTAGTGGCTCCATTGCAACAGAGCTGGTTGCCTCGGTAACCTACAAAGTAAATGTTAGAAGTTAGTACAATTTTATCCATTTCCATCTATCTTTTCCAAATAACATCTCAAATTACTAGTCGATAATTTACCTGCACAAGTTCAGTGTGAATTATTTCCTTTGTGCTGTCCAGCATAAAGGTGTAATGGCAGTACTTTGCGCTGAACCCAGGGGTGTCACACCTTCCATCACCCAATAAGTGTGGCAGCGTCCCATCTTCTTGAGTCAGGAAAATGTTGGCCATGATCTTTTGTCTCTCTTGGCCATACAAAACCTCGACAGCAGGGTGTAGATAGGCCTTCTGGATGTGGTAATAGGTGGACTCAGAAATCATTTGGAGATTCATGGTTTGAGACCAGTCTGACAGTTCAGTGTACGTGCCACCCCTGGACAACACGGATGCTGCTGCGAGGAGGTTCACTTCCGCCTGCTCCCTCACATCTGGGGATGATGACCATGTGCCAGAGTGTATGCCAAGACATTCCCACTTCACTCTCACCTGGGCCCCAGAGTGATGCCATGACGTCGATAAAACGGGTTGCCCGCATTCCTGACAAAACTTGAAAAGATCCATTAGTCTGGACTTATACACAATGTACTTTTTGTCCTGCCAGTTTCTGATCATGTCTTCATCTGATGATGATGATGAAGATGTGGGGATAAAACTTGATTCTGGCTGGTAAGTGGAGTCATGCACTCCCCCACACTCTGTGCTGACGAAACTGCTGTCATGTTCCAACGGCGTACCGGGGCAGAAAGGCTATAAAGAAATAGAGATATATATCTTCAGAAATTGTATAGGTCAAATTAACATTACCACATCGAAGCGTTTTGAAGTTACTTCGACATTACGCCATTTCAAAATATCATGGATATAAGTGTTACAGGCAGATTGTGTAAGTAACATCTTTGCTAACTAGGGATGCACCGATTGCCATTTTCTTGGCCGATTCCGATTTCCGATTTTTGAATAGTCTGACTTGCCGATACCGATTTTTGCCGATTTCGATTTTTTTCTTCTAAAAACAACAATTGACAGCTTACACAAACGTTTTTGTTACTTTGTTTAAAAATTAAGATTCATAGAACAATTCTTACATCTAATGGGGATCCAAATAAACAAATAAACAATTCTTATCATTTGCATGAAGTAGGACCTTCTCACTCAAACACATCTCAAAATAAAAGTGTTCCAGGTTAGGCTACTGGACAGAGCTTTTTTGTGCAAATACAATGAATACAAAAATTAAATTAAATCCAATAGCCTATATCCCACAGCTATCATGCATTTACTTTTCCAAAAGAAAACAGGTGCAACAGAACATCAAAATGATCCATGGACAAGGAGTTTATAGACTGGCTCCAGACCAGTCCTCTTGAGTAGAGGGGAAATGAGTTTATGAGTTACAGTAACGATCTTCAGTCTGAATATCAGGCGGAGTTTACACACAGTCCGAAGTTTGGTATGCGTATTTTTATCTGCCATCCGAAAAAATATCGTCACGCACAGAAAACGTTGCACACTTGTGAGTCTGATGCATTTTTATTATTATGTCCGTCGTTCTCATGTCGTTCTATTTGCAATACGAAACAAATAGTCTCTCCTGTATCCACGTCACGTTACAACATGACTTGACAGGCTGAGGCAGCAGCGCTGATGTGGAATGGAAAAGCAGGTCGGGGAATGGTTATACTGGACACACTCGCCAAGCCGGCTGTGCGCGGTGGCGGGTTGCTGGAGCACCGCTTCCCGGGGAGAGAGAGCAGAGAGAGGGGGGCCAGTGAGGTGAAGCGAGCCGCTCTGACTGGACTCCAGCCGAGCGGGACACGGCCGCACCTCTGTCTCCACGGCTTATTTTCGACTTGCATGTGTGACAAACTGCGAGCTTTGTCTACTTCACTGACGGTGAAAAAAATCCACAACGAGGAAGGTATGCTGGCGTGTGTGGTGTGGTGGCTGGGTGCCTGTCTCGGTGCTTTGGGGTGCGCGCACGTCATGTGAAAATCGGCTCACAGAATCGGCTATTTAGAGTGACCGGAACAGATCACCGATCGAGGCCGATCACGTGAAAATCGGCCATTTCCGGTCACGTGCCGATCCATCGGTGCATCCCTATTGCTAACTACTCTTGGATTAACTTGTCTGCTGGTACAGATACTTACAGTTTGCCTTGATGCTGCTATGGGAGATTGTAGAAGATCAGCTGGAATGTTTTTAAAAGGTGTCGATGTGCTGGGTCCCCCAGTGTTCTGTAACAACAAATACCATAGAGTTAGGAATTACAGCATGGTTTACCGCCACACAAATCTGTATTTGGAGAGAATCCCCCAAAAAAGGCCGACAACATGTTCAGTCTGAATGCACAGTAGGACGGCTGCAGACAGAGTTGCGACCATTGACTTGACAATCGATCCCTGCGTTATTGCACTCAGAAGAAATCCCCTTTGTTCAAATTTACACACACACACAGCCCCCCTCCCCCACACACATCTTTGCTAACTATTGTTCGATTAACTTGTCTACTGGTAATTCAGATACTTACAGTTTTGCTAGAGGCTGCAATGGGAGAATGTAGTTGATCAGCTGGAATGATTTTCAAAGGTGTAGACGTGCTGGGTCCCCCAGTGTTCTGTAACAACAAAAATCATGGTTTCCAGCCGCACAAAACTGTATTTGCAGAGAAAACACCAAAAATGGCCTATCCAATGTTCAATCTGAATGCACAGTAGGATGGCTGCACACATAGTAGCTCTAATTTCACCTCCTATTGGATGGTTCATTTTGATGCACTATAATTGAGGTTGCTAGGCTACACGTTTCAGTGGTTTAAGACCATTGACTTGATCATCGATCCCTGCGTTTTTGCTCTCTGAAGAAATCCCCTTTGTTGAAATGTAAACACACACAGCCCCCCCTCCCCCACACACCTGGAGATGAGCCCAGCCACTCGCTGCCCCCCCCCCCCCCCCCTCTGTGTTCTTCCCCGAACAAAACGACCATGTTATCGCTACAAACCTTTGAATAAATTGCATTTGTAGAGACTATAGCGGCTTAGCTTGTAAGTGACTATAAGGGTAAAAAACAGCCCAACCAACAATGTACACATATATAGCCTACCTCTTCGTTTGTTTGTGCAGCTGGCGGCCCTGCAGAAAGAGTTTCTTCCATTGACGCTGATTGCACACTGGTTGGACTTTGGGGCCGTGTCGACTGCGAAGCCTCGGGCGCAGGATTCTGAAATGTCACAATAAAAACTAACGTTATAGTGTAAGCCTATATTTATTTTAATTTATTTGATCGACGAACAAAGTTAGTAGACTACTTGGATACGTTAGTTAGATGTGCTTACCAGACGACGCCGTTTCGGCTCTGGGGCAGCGCAAGAAGGCCCTGGTGCTTGTTCATCCAAGTTGAGTGAAGGAATTGCAGTTTCCCTCAGTTTCCTCCGAGGCGGGGCTGCCTCTGGTCCTAGGTAATTTGGTTCATAGTCGTCCTCTTTGAAATGGCGACTGCAAACTCTCAGGTCCATGTTCTCTGCGTATTTCAACGCGCGTAGCCACTGTTTTCTGCGCTCGGGGTCTTGCGGTAAGCGATGCGAAATAAGCGCGTTGCCTGCTAGCTCTGCTGCTCGCCTCTTCTTCGACGTGCACGATTTCACTCCGCATTTTACTGCCATTATTGTGTCTCGACAAACAAGTCTAGTCACGTTGATTCACTTGTTAGGTCTGTCTCCCGGATAATTTTCATCTAGATCAACGGTGAATCACTGCGAGCCGCCCATTGGTCAAGCGTGCACGGTGGGCGTGGAAACGAAGGCCACGCGAGCCCGGTGCTTTGTGGGAAATGTAGTATTTCGAGTCCCCGCACCCGCACCTCCCCCCCACCACCCCCCCCCCCCCCCCACACAGAGTGGATTTCTGGTGATATCTCAGGCTGTAAACAACCAATTTCAAAAATTTCAACGGATTTGAAAACCTTAGGGGCGTGAGATTTAATATATATTCATATCCCCCACGGAAAAGCCGGCCTTTAAGCCACACAACTTTCCTTGAAAATCTATCAAGAAATGACAAATCCATCAATAACGGGGACATGATGATAGTTGAGCTATTACAGCTAAATGGTAACTATTACAGCAAAAGCCAGTCTGTACAGGTTGTAATATCAGGGTCACCACACCTTCTTCAATATCAAATTCAACTTTTTTTTAAAGGAATTTCGAGGCCCAATTCCCCAAATTCAAGGACCCAAAATGGCTTAGTTTGAGACAGGGATCAAGATTAATTACTGCTCCAACACTGCAAATTTTAGAATGATAACTACTCTAGCAGGCTTTACAGAAACTCACACAAAAATTTAAATGAGAGGCTTGAATGTGTGAAGCCTTCCTCAACTGTGCTGTGTTAGTTGCAATTTCAGATGTCAGAAATCAACCGACTGCAACGCTTGTTCCAACATTTGTAGTTTTCACTTGTCGAGAGCTGGAGGTGGAGCGAAGGAGGCTGCCTTGTAATTCTCTATGCAGGGAAACTCCTAAATTCAAGCACTTATTTTTTGCCCCTGTTTTTTTATCCCATTTTTATCCCCCATTAGTGCTAATTTGTAATTGTATTTATCCTGGTTGCTGCTCCACCCTGTGCCAATCTGGGGAGAGCCGAAACTGGCTCCATGCTTCCTCCGAGACATGGGCAGTAGCCAGCCGCTTCTTTTCACCTGACAGGGGAAGCTTCACTGGTAGGACATAGCACGTGGGAGGATCACGCTATTCCAACCAGTTCCCCTCCCTCCGAACAGGCGCCCTTAACGACCAGAGGAGGCACCACATTAGTGACCAGGATATTGCATCTTTTGGTGTGGGGTTCCTATATGAAGGAAGCCCCCAGGGGGCATGGGGAGAACATGCAAACTCCACACAGAAAGGCACTTTTTGAAGCAAATTCTAGCACTTTTAATGACCAATGTCTTTTCAAAAACTTGTAATTCCGATTTTTCAAATACATAAAGGTTCAAGGCTTTCAAGGACCCATGGGAACCCTGTAATATGTACACATTACATACCCATCAACAGCCAGATGGATCCAAAATCCAAAGAATTTAAGTTTGTCATTCCCTGCATCCAATGATAGAAAACATATACATTATTACGTTTATTGTCATAAGATAAAACAACATCAGGTGAAACTATTACTATTACTCACCATCTATATGCCAGGTGTAATTTGGTCCACGGCTGAAGTAGTTCCTGCGGACAATTTTTTTTTGGCCTGGACGCCTTCTTTGCAGACCACTGGCATCAAGGTATCTCATTACTTGTAACACGTCATTCCTAAACATACAACAGAGAGGCACACATTGATTAACAGCATTAAAAACAATGAACTGGGCATATTTGTAATGTTGTGAAGGTATTGTAATACTGTGTGCTAGACTAGTTTTGGCAAAATTTAGTAACCTGTAGCAAGGCCTTATTCCTCTGACATCGCAAACTTGTTTATGCATCGGACGGATACCTTGGAAAGGTGACCAGTGACGCAGCTCACTCTGGAAATAAGTATATTGCACAAATCGAACCTCAATATTCCATCAAGTTGCTTTTAGAGTGAAGAATGCAGAGGCTTTTCTATGTAACAAATAGACGATGAGGCTCTTTAAGCCAGTCAAGAAACTATCATTTGAAATGTAACATAATGGGAATGCGTTCAGAAAAGGCACTGCAGTATGCCTTTAGGAAACGTTGGATTTTAATTAAGCCATACCTGTACAGCATGGCGAATGTTAGTTAGAGGCCTCTGTGTCGCCCTTCGCACCAAATCCAGGGATTTCAAAACTTTTCTCAGATGTCTTTCACTATTAATCAAAAACACAACATGACATAGAAAGAGGTTTTCTTCAGGTCAAACTTGACATTGCCATGATGGGACAATACCTTTTAGTATCTAGAACAGGGTTGCCAACTTTGGCTATCTGGCTGGAGTGATATTTTGATATCTCCCCGTCTGCAGGCTCCCCCCTGAGAGAAAATGTTGTACATTTTAAAGGAAAAATGAATCAATCTGGTGCACTTTGAGAGCAAAATGGAGAAGCTAGAGAATAAGAAACACTGTTACTACTTTAACTAAAATAATAAAGTGCATTAGTTAAAAGCTCCCCAATACACCACCTGAAGACCTCATGACCTGGGGGGGAAGGGGACGTGATGCTTTTGAGAATTGGAGATTTGTGCCAGTTTGACAGTGCTGACGATTGGATGACGAACACTATTTTCTGTAAATGGCTCAGAAAAACACTTCAATGTACCGGGACATCCCATACAATTCTATGTATCTACATTCTGGGTCTAGACTAGAGTTTAACAAGGCTGTGAGTGATTATCCGAGAGCTCACAATAGGGCATTTTATACACTATATGATGATGTAAAAAAAAAAAAAAAAAAAAAACATTTTCTAATGGGTACTATGAGGCCATATTTCATCACATATTAATGTGTTTGGGCTCTTTGGATTCAAAGAGCTTTGTAGCCATACCAAATTTAGACAATTCCATGGCTGTTTTGGTACCACAGTGCAGAAATAGGGAAATAAATCAAATGTAATGGGTTAGTCTAAATGATGTCAGTGATGTCACTTATCCTTATGGAATGAATGGAATGGGGCTAGGGCAAAGTGAGCGCGTGAGATTGAAGGTGAAAGTGTGTCACACGCCAGAAACGTGAGTTGGCAACCCTGATCTAGAACAAAGCTTATACAACGATAATCGAGTGCAGTGGTTAGTCGTTCAAGATTAGACCACAGACCCCCATTTGATAGAATGTTGTCCTACGGCCCCCCATATGGTAATAAGATTGATTCTATTAGATGTTGTATTACAGAAAGTGTATAAACAAAATAGTTCAAAAATCAAAGATCAAAATAGTCATTGTGTTACTTATGAATGGAATTATAGCCTAAATAAATTACCCCCCTTTTGGCTGGGGACCCCCTGGAACCCCCTTAACGACCCATGAGGGTCGCTGGACCCCCATTTGAGAACCACTGGTCTAGTTAACAGATAACAGTACAGCAGCAACATTTGCAGCAACACATTACCTGATTTGGAATCCACGCTGGCAAAGAATCGAGCACATTTCTCTCTGTTTCAAACCGTCTTTAAATAGGGACTTAATCATTTCATCTGGAATTACAGGTTAAGTTTGAAATAGCTGAAAAGAGATGGAATTTCTGATAATCATTTAGCACTCTATTGACAATTGATGTGTAGGCTACATTTTAAGTACAACTCTCTAACTTTTAAATAGCGTTGGAACAGTAAACTAGCACATAACGTTTTTGGAATAAACTGTAAATTAATGTTTATCTCCTTTCTTGCGAACTTTGACTTGACTCCATCATTGTGTGGATACTCCTCTCCGTCGCTTTCTCCATTCTTTACTGCGGCTGCAACACATACAGTAAGCACCATAGATGTATTAGCTAACGTTAGCTAGCATTAGGTGGCAAACTTTTGCTACATCTGCAAGGCTAACTTTAGCTTCCAAATTGAAGATGAGCTGAGTAAACATTAACACTGGAAAACATTAAATCGACCTATTGTGCCCCCCAGTGTATCATGTTAAGCCATACCAAACCCATATATACCAATTTTGCAAATACATTACTGACCTCTTCACTAGCTGCAACGTGCTGAGTGAAGTTTCGCTTCCGGTGCAAGGCCAAGGGGGCAGCTTGTCTTCTTCTTCTTCTTTCTTATTTCCGGCAGTGTAAACGCTACATGGCGTATTACTGCCCTCCTCAGGTTCTACACTTCAACTACGCCCACAATTGAGAAATAATGAACTACGCATAAATAAATAAATAAAAATAAACATTATATCCTCTGGTACAACTCTGATTCATGCAGAAATTTCACTGCCTCTGTGATCAACTGGTGGTTCTTATTCTTCAGGCCAAAGAAAGATTCATGGCCAGTTTAGGACTGCCAATATTTAGCACAGGCCAAAGATTTTCATAATTGTTGGTCATCTTTCAAGACCCACAGTAAATTATCTATTAGCACCAGAGTGATTTGCAATACCTCAAAATGAAGATGTACGTCTCTGGGTTCACCAGGGGAAAAAAAGTGAGCTTTTAGCATGTTCTGTACTCTACTTATAGCCATTTATATACACCCTGTTTTCACCAAAAAGGTCTCTCTGAGAAAGAAATTGCAGAAAATGGCATTTTTGTACAGCACACAATCTCAGGCAGAACTCGCTCTCAATTCTTTTATTTTGAACTGTATTGACATCAGACATGTAAATATTATTCGTTATGACACAAATGACAAAAAAAAAATATATATATATATATATATATATATATATATATATATATATATATATATATATATATACATGAAGTGCTTTACATTCAACAATACAGTTTACTCAGTGTGAGTGAGTGTGCAGACAGACACACAGACAGACAGACAGACAGACACACAGACACACACACACACACACACACACACACACACACACACAGAGAGAGAGAGGGAGTTCTGTCCATCGCACCTCCTTCCAAGGGAACACTATTGATCGCCCCGCAAATTAGCATAGGAGAGGAACACCCATCTGGTCTGAGATCAGCGTCTAGCCTCCTCTGCCTCGCATCGTTTTCCTCCTCTCGTTCGAGCTGGGACGAATGCTGCGACACAGGAACGGGTCCGGCTTGGCTTTGGGACCAGGCGCTGGAACCGGATCGATCATGTTCGTCACGGGTTTGACTACTGCGAACAACTCAATCCAGGTTCGCCCTGCAGCAAGGCGAGCAGTGCAGCGCGCCGAGGGGCGTTTCAATGGCGTTTCTCCTCTCTACAAGGAAGCGCGTTTCTCTGTTTTTCCTCCTGCTCATTTCAAAACAACAGCTGCGGTATGTGTTTGATCGCGTGTTGTCGGCTTGACTTTGAGGCAGGGACCTGATACCATGTCACAGGCTGGGGAAGTGTTTGAACTACGCGCTGCACTAATAAAAACAAAAACACGTCAAACACGTCATTGGCGGGGAGGGCTATTTCTGATAACACGTCAAAGACGTCTTTGGCAGTGAATGAGTTAACCTCTTATAAAAGATTTCCCTTTCTTTCCTATACCTGTTACATTCTAGGAAAACAGCTTGTCCAAAGCATGGTCCAAAGGCGTCTTCTTGTTCTTCTTCTACTAGTGTTTTATGGCGGTTGGCAAACAACGTATGGTGCATTACCGCCACCTTCTGAAATGGAGTGTGGATCAGAATGGATTTCTAAAACACTACACTACCCTGATTATATTTTTGATTGATTGAATGATAACTTTTTTTAAACAACAATAGCAGAATTGTACAAGACAACACAACAACACATATTGCTCAAAAGGAATAAAACGCAATAAAGCCCAAGGGCTTGTTTCCATTGTGGTCCTAGTGTGTGGGACAAGAGGAGTGAGTATGTATGCAGGTATGAGCGCGTGTGTGCGCGGGCAACACATCACAGACATATGAGAACATTTTACACACAAATCATACATTCGATGAATGCTTAGACCATACGTGAATGGTTAATTAGATACCTAACAAATATGCATCAATCAATAAATAATAAGATAGAGACTAGCTCTTAAAATAAAACTAAAATAAAATAAAATAAGATAATAAAACCTACCTAGGGTTTAAAAACTGCGACTATACGGGGGACATAAGAAAAGGAAAATAAAAGGTTAGGAACCCATTTGGAAGCCAACCAGCCATTTTTTTAAGGCAAGCTTAAAAGAGTACCTGGAGTTAAGGGTCTTTAAGCTTTCAGGGAGTTTGTTCCATAAAATAGCTGCTGAGTAGGAAAAGGTGCATTTACCCTTTAGAGTTTTAAATTTGGGGGGAACAATGTTGGAGGTGCTTCGTCTTGTGGAGTAGCCATGTACCTCACTGACTTTACAAAAATAGTCAGAGAGGTAGCGAGAAGCCTCCCGTTTAAAAATCCTGAATACCATGCACAATTTGATCTGGGAAACCCTCTCCTCCACTCTGAGCCATCTAAGGCTATGGAAGTGAGAGGGGAGGAGATGGACTCTGGGATGTAGTTTAAGAATAACCCGTATTAATTTATTCTGGGAGGTCTGAAGCCTATTTTTGAGTTTAATGGTGATTCCCGTGAACCAGGACGAGCAAGCATAGTCGAAGTGACATTGAATCAGAGCATTTGCCAAGGTTACAAGGGCGCTCTTGTCAATGAAAGAAGAAATTCTGGCTAGGAATTTGGTTCTTTGATTAACTTTGGAAATTACTTTTGAGGCCATGCTTTCTCCAGAAAGTTTGTTATCTAAAATGCAGCCAAGGTACGTAATCTCCTCCTTGGTGTCAACAGCTACATCACCTACCATGATTTTAAACTCGGGGGACTTTTTTAAATTAAAATTTGACCCAAATAAAATAGCCTCTGTTTTCCCCAGGTGAAGTGATAATTTGTTATCCGAGAGCCACACACTAACACTGAGGAGCTCACTGCTCAATTTCCTTTCGATCTCCCCCTTGTCCTTGTGTGAGAACAAGAGGGCGGAGTCGTCTGCGAAAAGGAACAGGTTGCAATCACAGGCCGATTGCATATCGTTAATATAAATTAAAAAGAATAAAGGCCCTAAAATACTTCCCTGGGGGACCCCACACGTCAGGGGGAGGGGACATGACATCGATCCATTTATGTCCACCACCTGCTCCCTAACCTCCAGGTAGGACCTAACCCAGTTGAGGGAAATGCTGTTGAAGCCCAGAGCCCCGAGCTTACACAGAAGAACATCATGGTTAACGGTGTCAAAGGCCTTTTGCAGGTCCAGCATGACCATACCACAGTATTTACCAGCGTCAACTTCCTTTCTGATGTGATCGGTTAAAAAAAGCAAACAGGTGTCAGTTGAATGAGATTTTCTAAATCCAGACTGAAATTTAAACAGGAGCTCCCGAGATGCAAGGTAACTGTCTATTTGTTCAAAAATGACTCTTTCCATTAACTTAGAAATGGAGGAGAGGATTGAGACTGGGCGATAATTTCCTGGTTCAAGTTTACTTCCTTTTTTATGAAGGGGGATTACCCTGGCTTGTTTGAAATCATGGGGGACATGACCTTCTCTAATAGACAGATTGATTATATGAGTAATATAAGGTGAAATCAAATCAGCTGCATCTCGGATGAACCTGCTTGGGATATTATCAATACCTGTAGCTTTAGACGGCTTAAGGGCCCTGAGCTTCAACAGCACCACCCCCTCTGACACCTCCTGAAACTGGAAGTCGTCCGACCGTACTCCTAAGTTTGAGTAAAAGTTCTCAATGTGGTCTTTACCATACCGTCCAGAGTGGGAGGGTAATTTACTAACCAAGGTGCTAGCAATGGTTGTAAAGAAGCTATTGAAGATGCCAGCGACACTGGATTTATCAGATGTTAAGGTGCCTTCAAAGTTTAAGTTCTGAAATGATTTGTGAGCGACCTCTGACCTATGACCCCTCCCCTGAGAGTTAGAATAGCGTCATCGGAGCACTCCCAAATCACGGAGGCGAGAGACCGTGATAACCAGCGGATCTCTTCCTAATAGAGGCTATCCCATACGACTATAAATACCCAGAGTAAAAAGGCAGACACGTAAGTTCCCCCCGATGAGTAACAACACGTTAATCCTTTGTCCACCTCCGGGTCTTAATCTAGGACCTCTACCCCCTCCTCCCCGAACATCGGGTGGGCAGTCTACCGATACAGGTGGCCGTACGGCACTTTTTCCCTCCAGGGTGAAAGAATTTACTAACCTATATAGTAGAATCACCCAGTACATATTTTCTCTGTGAGAAACGGGCAGAAGCCCGAGAGCATTCTGTCATTTCTACATGCATGGAGGAGGCTAATTATCTGAACCCAAAATCATGCCTCTTACCTTATTGGATGTGTGGACCCTTCTCAATGATGTTTTGAAGAAGAAAAATAATAAAATAAAAATCCTTGGTTTTTATAGGTTTTATATATAAGTTAACACTTCTCCTTACAAAGCATACTATCATTGTCCATTACATTCAGTCCAATATATATGACATCATTATCCAATGTACATTACCTTAATTTTCAACATGGAGTTCATTATATTCTCCCTATTTAAGTATTACTCTTGGCTTTTAACGATTTATTATCTGAGGTGGCCAACCTCTCTAAATGAAACCTTGTTTTGTCGTTTAGATCATTCCCTTAATCCAATGGCCTGCTCTCAATCTAATGGCCTGCCTACAGACCTCTGTTCTTCGTGCTCCACCCGCAGTGCTATGTTCACGGGGGATTTAATGCACGGGCACTCAATTCAGTGCGTCTTTTATCCCTAATTCCAAAACTTAATCTAATTTCCTGCCTACAGGCCTCTGTTCTTCGTGCTCCCCCGCAGTGCTATGTTCACGGGGGATTTAATGCACGGGCACTCAATTCAGTGCGTCTTTTATCCCTAATTCCAAAACTTAATCTAATTTCCTGCCTACAGACCTCTGTTCTTCGTGCTCCCCCGCAGTGCTATGTTCACGGGGGATTTAATGCACGGGCACTCAATTCAGTGCGTCTTTTATCCCTAATTCCAAAACTTAATCTAATTTCCTGCCTACAGGCCTCTGTTCTTCGTGCTCCCCCGCAGTGCTATGTTCACGGGGGATTTAATGCACGGGCACTCAATTCAGTGCGTCTTTTATCCCTAATTCCAAAACTTAATCTAATTTCCTGCCTACAGGCCTCTGTTCTTCGTGCTCCCCCGCAGTGCTATGTTCACGGGGGATTTAATGCACGGGCACTCAATTCAGTGCGTCTTTTATCCCTAATTCCAAAACTTAATCTAATTTCCTGCCTACAGGCCTCTGTTCTTCGTGCTCCCCCGCAGTGCTATGTTCACGGGGGATTTAATGCACGGGCACTCAATTCAGTGCGTCTTTTATCCCTAATTCCAAAACTTAATCTAATTTCCTGCCTACAGGCCTCTGTTCTTCGTGCTCCCCCGCAGTGCTATGTTCACGGGGGATTTAATGCACGGGCACTCAATTCAGTGCGTCTTTTATCCCTAATTCCAAAACTTAATCTAATTTCCTGCCTACAGGCCTCTGTTCTTCGTGCTCCCCCGCAGTGCTATGTTCACGGGGGATTTAATGCACGGGCACTCAATTCAGTGCGTCTTTTATCCCTAATTCCAAAACTTAATCTAATTTCCTGCCTACAGGCCTCTGTTCTTCGTGCTCCCCCGCAGTGCTATGTTCACGGGGGATTTAATGCACGGGCACCCAATTCAGTGCTTCTTTTATCCCTAATTCCAAAACTTCTCTTGATCTAATGACCTGCCTATAGAATCTCTGCTCTCTCCCTGGTGGATTCGAGAGCATCTAAGTGACGGTCTCCCGTCTGACTCCCTGCCTATGCAGGAGAGCAAAAAGGCTCTGAGTTCCGTTCCTTTTATCTGTCATTGTCATCGAAGGTGTGTCTATGTTTTTGCTGACTCAATGACTTCAATTCTGATTGGATGCTACATGATCCCTCTCCTAATGGTGGCCCTGCCCATCAACTCGGCCACCTCCCTTAGGTGTCTTGAACTCACTGATACTCTAAACCATCCTTATCTAAAAACATCCATCAACTGGGACACCTCCTATGGTCTTGAACTCAATGACACTCTCTTGCCACTCTCATCTGAAAACATGTTATGTAACAGGCTTACTTCAGCACACAACAATGCATTAATACAATTGTCATTTCAAACTTTGTGCATGTAACACAGACTATTTCAGCATACAATTAAAATCCATTCATATTGAGATTACATTTTCCACTTGGAAGTCCATAGACGCGTGTTCACATCCCTCAGTCAACACAATGCATTTCAACGATATAATACAATCCATGTTTCACGTGACATATGGTTATAACATTGTGACTTCAGTGCACACAGGATATATAGAAAAACTTTGGTGAATAGCATTTTGATTAAATAGGAGTCTCCTCTCCTCCAGTCGGCTTTGCCCCCTCGCAGGTGGTGGAGCAAAAGTTCATCCAAAGTTCAGCTTTGCCAACACCCCCTCTTGGACTTTTGCCAGGGGGCATGGCCTGGGGCGTGGCCTGGGGCGTGGCCTCGAGATGTTGTGGGTCGAGGGGCTCCCGGAGTTCCACCCCCCTTTCCCCCACCGCTTAAGGGGAACTGGCGATCCGGAACCCGGTAACGTGGCTCCAGTGGCATGGTGCGAGCCCCCGCTGTGTTGTGCATCCATGGGACCAGGTGACCCATCACTGCTCCTCCCAGCTCTCGGATTTCACACCATGGCCCAAAGGGGCTTTCCAGCAGGGTGACTCTCAGAGGAACCGCAGTGGGATACGGCATTCTGCCTGGCATCTGGACGTTTGGGAATAGGCCAATAGGACCACATTTCCATTTCCCTACCGGCCCCCACCCCAGTTTCGATTCATTCCACCATTTGCCTAGAAGCTCTTCTCCCACTTCCCAATAAGGGGGTTCCTTAGGTATTCTTCCCCACTGGCCTGACACTATTTTCAGCCAATTAAATGGATTTTCCAATTGGTAGTCTGTAAACCTTCTTCCCCTATAGTCGTAAAGCTCCATTCTTTTCTCCTGTTCGATTATTTCCCTTTTCCCCTGCTTTATAACCACTCTCATATTTCCACCTTGCTCCAGAACGATGGACCTATCATCTGGCCCCCCACTTCCCCTCTTCTGTACAGCTATTGGTTCCCCCTTGATCATCCTTACAGGGGTTTTCATTTTACCTTTTACCTCAACTCGTATAATCGCTCCATGGTGTGTAGTAGAGCTAGGCTCTATTCTGTGCTCCTTATTTCTCTCATTATTTCTCATATTTTCTTCTCCTCCATAGTGCATTCCCTTCATTTTTCCACCTTGTTCATTTATTTTGCTCGAATTATCCTGGCCCAAATCTACCCCTTTTAACCCAAAATCAAGATCATAGTCAGCACTCGTTACCTCTAACACATCACCATCTTGAGTAGCTGACAAATCCACCCCCTCTAACTCAGCTAGGACAGCTTCCATTTTCTGGGAAAGTGGTTCCCCAACAGGTCCCCCATCTGGCTGTCCAGTCTCACTGACCGTCTCGGTGCTGTTGGGTAGGGATTCGGACAGGGGGTATTCCTCTGTATACTTCTCGCCTTCCATTTGGAATGCTGCCCTCCACCTTCGCTTCCCTCCTGTCTCCTTTGGCTTCTGTGGGGAGCAACCGAGGTAGAGATGTGAGCAGGGGGCCTAACGCCTCCCGATAACTGAAGCCCTTCCCCTGTTGCCACATGGGGATTTCATAACAGACTTCACAGTATTCTCTATTAGCTTGTTTTCCCTCCCATCTGTTTCTTATGGAAGGTGCGTTGCTTTACTTACTTATTTACTGTTGTGTATAAATTCAAATTAATTTGGATTACTTGGTAAGAAGTATCTTACCTCTATGGGTGAGCCTGTGTTTCCCTCTCCCTCCCCCTCTAAGGGTTCAATAGGTCTATTAGACATTTCAGGATTGGTAGGGTAAGTGTTGATTATCCTAACACTGCCCGATAAATCAGAATAACAGTCAGTGACTGTCTGCAAGCTCTTTAGTTCAGAACAAATGGCTTTCCCACACCGTCCTGCTCATGAAGCTCCCCTTATCTCTTTCACCCCTGCCCCTCCTCTTCTTGAAGGGGTCACAGCCGTTCCAACTACTGTAAACTTTTACTCTATTATTTTGCTCATTACATTGTGCACCGCTTTAACGGTAAATTCCTATTTATTCCTTCTTATTCATATACTATATATACTATGTGCAGATGATCAATAGACTAATGAGATGATCACTATATTATATAGATTGGCTTGCACTTGGCATTTTTTGATCTGTCTTTTACAGTAGATCTCTTTCTGCTGCAGACCTCTTCTCTATCAATCATTTCTCTGATAAGATCTCCTGGGCGTTCTGCCAGAGTCTCTGACCTGCTGCCCAGGTGGCCCATAAATTCTAATCTCCCTCCTATGCTGCCAGCAATAAACCATCTTATTATATGGAATGTCTTCCCTACAGGATGAGCAAGGCATCAATAGCCCTCCCCTTTTTTACTGACTTCATGGATTCCCTTTGAGCCAGGCACTTCAGTGCAGTCTACATGTATAGTACATAACCCATAGTCCTCCTGGCTATAAGCCCCGAGTCTCTCAGCCCTCTCTGTCCATCCACACATAGCAGAGTGTTTAGTAGCATGACAGAGAAAGTACAGTAACAGCAGTCTCGCGGGCTCCTATCATGGTCTACACCACCTTGTCTTTTCCCTACTATTTATTTTCAAACAGGCTACTTCTTTTTTGCATTGTCTAGTACGCCTGTTGCTTTTATCTATATACAATAGAGGTAATTTGGGTTGCCTCCTCCAGCTTTCGGTAGAAAGTAAGAATGAATCATGTCACACACATAAAAACTAGCTGTCATGCTTCTGACAGTCAGCCTCCCTGTATTTGTACATTTTGCACTCCTTTGTGCAGCCTTTTACTAGACCTGAGGGACCTATACTCGATTCACACTGTGTGAAGCACTGTGTGAAGATTCACACTGTTTCACTCGAGCTCCCCCCGCCTGGCCTAAAGCATGATGAATGTTTGTCGCGACCTGGGCTACCTCTGTTCCCCGGTACGCGTGTCACACCATCCACGCTAGTCCAACTCTTTGGACACGTAGCGTGATACCCCTCAGTCTCGCACCACCATACCTGCCGCGTCTCTTTATGCTGACGCTTCGACTCCACGATTATCCTCGTGCCACGTAGTCGCGTGTGTCGGTGTGGCTCACCACTCTTATCTTATTTTACTAATTTTCCTTTTATTATTATTATTATTATTTTATTTAGTTTCACCTTCTTGGGTTTTTTTTTTTTTTTTTAGCTTTCTGCTATTGACCACTGCTGTGCTCTCTCTCATTGGAATGTTACTCCCACTCGCCCCCTTATCTCTCATTCCTCTTTCAAGGTTTTAGTGCAGTTCCGTCACCATTCCTTATCACATTTAAGTGTCTTTGAAGGGCTGCATTTCCCTCTCTAATAGGGTTAATTTACAGCACAGCGCTTGTATCAACGGTCGCGCTGGCTGATAATAAATGTCCATATTTCACATTCACAAATATTTTTGCAGCTCTCTTTCTGCATCGCTCAACATCGTCCTTTCTTGAGCTAAGTTCTGGCTCTGCCATTTCATCTCCCCCCTCCTCACTGATGCTAAGTGGGGTACTGTGTCTAACGCATACGGCGGGGGATCCCCGATCCCCAAGTCTCTGTCGTCCGCCCCTCGTCTTTACGACCAGCCGTTAGGCTTCTGACCTTTTGACTCGTGGTGGTGGTGACTTGAGAGGATTTCAGTAGGATTTAGTGAGAATTTTATCACACCTGTATTAAATCAGCGGGTTTGAATGCTATTAGCTATATAGCCCCTGTGAATAAAATACAGTACATCTCGAAGCTACTCTTACCGGATACAATACGAGAGTACTCTAAGTGCGAAGTCGGCCGTTCTATTGGCCTGGACTTTTCCCCTGTATTAGGTACGGATTCCTACCTATATACCGTGTGATTTGCTGCACTTCCATCCTCCTCAGGTTTGAGGCAGAAGCCCACAAATTATCCACCGTCTCCCCCGCGAGAGTTCTCGGTGCGACATTTGCGGCTTCTTTCTGAGTTTATCAGATAGACTTGCACTATTTAGATGAGTTTAGCCGGTTTACCCCCACCCAAGGTCAAGTTTTAGTCTGACGCGGCATGAAAGCACAACAATATAAATATATGGATTCTTGAATTTTAACACGGAAAGGCTTCTTGCCTTCCCCGTGCCCCGCGTTCTGGGCGCCATGAAATGATTTGTGAGCGACCTCTGACCTATGACCCCTCCCCTGAGAGTTAGAATAGCGTCATCGGAGCACTCCCAAATCACGGAGGCGAGAGACCGTGATAACCAGCGGATCTCTTCCTAATAGAGGCTATCCCATACGACTATAAATACCCAGAGTAAAAAGGCAGACACGTAAGTTCCCCCCGATGAGTAACAACACGTTAATCCTTTGTCCACCTCCGGGTCTTAATCTAGGACCTCTACCCCCTCCTCCCCGAACATCGGGTGGGCAGTCTACCGATACAGGTGGCCGTACGGCACTTTTTCCCTCCAGGGTGAAAGAATTTACTAACCTATATAGTAGAATCACCCAGTACATATTTTCTCTGTGAGAAACGGGCAGAAGCCCGAGAGCATTCTGTCATTTCTACATGCATGGAGGAGGCTAATTATCTGAACCCAAAATCATGCCTCTTACCTTATTGGATGTGTGGACCCTTCTCAATGATGTTTTGAAGAAGAAAAATAATAAAATAAAAATCCTTGGTTTTTATAGGTTTTATATATAAGTTAACACTTCTCCTTACAAAGCATACTATCATTGTCCATTACATTCAGTCCAATATATATGACATCATTATCCAATGTACATTACCTTAATTTTCAACATGGAGTTCATTATATTCTCCCTATTTAAGTATTACTCTTGGCTTTTAACGATTTATTATCTGAGGTGGCCAACCTCTCTAAATGAAACCTTGTTTTGTCGTTTAGATCATTCCCTTAATCCAATGGCCTGCTCTCAATCTAATGGCCTGCCTACAGACCTCTGTTCTTCGTGCTCCACCCGCAGTGCTATGTTCACGGGGGATTTAATGCACGGGCACTCAATTCAGTGCGTCTTTTATCCCTAATTCCAAAACTTAATCTAATTTCCTGCCTACAGGCCTCTGTTCTTCGTGCTCCCCCGCAGTGCTATGTTCACGGGGGATTTAATGCACGGGCACTCAATTCAGTGCGTCTTTTATCCCTAATTCCAAAACTTAATCTAATTTCCTGCCTACAGACCTCTGTTCTTCGTGCTCCCCCGCAGTGCTATGTTCACGGGGGATTTAATGCACGGGCACTCAATTCAGTGCGTCTTTTATCCCTAATTCCAAAACTTAATCTAATTTCCTGCCTACAGGCCTCTGTTCTTCGTGCTCCCCCGCAGTGCTATGTTCACGGGGGATTTAATGCACGGGCACTCAATTCAGTGCGTCTTTTATCCCTAATTCCAAAACTTAATCTAATTTCCTGCCTACAGGCCTCTGTTCTTCGTGCTCCCCCGCAGTGCTATGTTCACGGGGGATTTAATGCACGGGCACTCAATTCAGTGCGTCTTTTATCCCTAATTCCAAAACTTAATCTAATTTCCTGCCTACAGGCCTCTGTTCTTCGTGCTCCCCCGCAGTGCTATGTTCACGGGGGATTTAATGCACGGGCACTCAATTCAGTGCGTCTTTTATCCCTAATTCCAAAACTTAATCTAATTTCCTGCCTACAGGCCTCTGTTCTTCGTGCTCCCCCGCAGTGCTATGTTCACGGGGGATTTAATGCACGGGCACTCAATTCAGTGCGTCTTTTATCCCTAATTCCAAAACTTAATCTAATTTCCTGCCTACAGGCCTCTGTTCTTCGTGCTCCCCCGCAGTGCTATGTTCACGGGGGATTTAATGCACGGGCACTCAATTCAGTGCGTCTTTTATCCCTAATTCCAAAACTTAATCTAATTTCCTGCCTACAGGCCTCTGTTCTTCGTGCTCCCCCGCAGTGCTATGTTCACGGGGGATTTAATGCACGGGCACCCAATTCAGTGCTTCTTTTATCCCTAATTCCAAAACTTCTCTTGATCTAATGACCTGCCTATAGAATCTCTGCTCTCTCCCTGGTGGATTCGAGAGCATCTAAGTGACGGTCTCCCGTCTGACTCCCTGCCTATGCAGGAGAGCAAAAAGGCTCTGAGTTCCGTTCCTTTTATCTGTCATTGTCATCGAAGGTGTGTCTATGTTTTTGCTGACTCAATGACTTCAATTCTGATTGGATGCTACATGATCCCTCTCCTAATGGTGGCCCTGCCCATCAACTCGGCCACCTCCCTTAGGTGTCTTGAACTCACTGATACTCTAAACCATCCTTATCTAAAAACATCCATCAACTGGGACACCTCCTATGGTCTTGAACTCAATGACACTCTCTTGCCACTCTCATCTGAAAACATGTTATGTAACAGGCTTACTTCAGCACACAACAATGCATTAATACAATTGTCATTTCAAACTTTGTGCATGTAACACAGACTATTTCAGCATACAATTAAAATCCATTCATATTGAGATTACATTTTCCACTTGGAAGTCCATAGACGCGTGTTCACATCCCTCAGTCAACACAATGCATTTCAACGATATAATACAATCCATGTTTCACGTGACATATGGTTATAACATTGTGACTTCAGTGCACACAGGATATATAGAAAAACTTTGGTGAATAGCATTTTGATTAAATAGGAGTCTCCTCTCCTCCAGTCGGCTTTGCCCCCTCGCAGGTGGTGGAGCAAAAGTTCATCCAAAGTTCAGCTTTGCCAACAGTTCACGTTAAGAGATCTTGTTAGGGGTTCAAGCCCTGAAGGGGCTGAAACCCTATTGTTTTTGTAAATCCGAATATATTATTATTATTCTTCTTTTTCATCTGCCCCGACGCAAATTCCCGTGAGTTGGTAAATGGTAGAAACCTGAGATTTGGCCCAATGACAGATATTGTTGGCAGGTAGCTGCTCAAAAAAGATTTTTCGAATCGGCCTGAAGGTGGCGCTATAATCGATGGTTTTACGTTAAAGGCCTTAACTTCCACGCCGTTGGTCCGATTTTCAAACTTTTTTTTTCCAGATGTGCAGGTGGACCTGCTCTACAAATTTGCCATAAGGACCCTCAATGTCCGCCTGGAAAGTTTTTGAGATATTTGGAAAAGTTTGGAAAACACATTTTTTGCATCTCCTCCTAGACCGTTGGACCGATTTCCACTAGAATCGACAGGAAGCATCTATGGAGCAAGCTCTACAATCCTGAATTTGGAATTTTTGAAATCTACTTTAGTTTCGGAGATATTGATCGTTAAAGTTGTGAGAGGGCGTGGCCTCACAGCTAAACTGTCATTACTTCATGACCGATTAAGGAATCTTCACGAAACTTGCAGGAGGTCTTCGGAGACCATCCCAGACCATGCGTGTCAAATTTGGTGCAATTCCACCAAAAGGGGGCGCTATAGCAGCATTCAGTACCTGTACCTTCTAAATTGTTTGATTTTGAAGGGCGGCAGGAAGTGCTGATTCATTGCCATTATGGCCAGCCTTCCTTCTTGTATGACACTTGACACTTCTGAGCTGATTTCAGAAAAGAAAGTGTCATTTGGCCTGTAGGGGGCGCTATTGTTTGCCTATGGGGGGCGCTACAGCAACGTATCTCCGCAACCGTAACTCGTAGAGACTCACGGATGGCGGCGTTGGACTCGGGGTGAAAAAGTAGCGGTACGAGGCCCGGAATCACCATCGCACCTTCCGTTTCCCATTTATTAGGGGTTCAAGCCCTGAAGGGGCTGAAACCCTATTGTTTTTGTAAATCCGAATATATTATTATTATTCTTCTTTTTCATCTGCCCCGACGCAAATTCCCGTGAGTTGGTAAATGGTAGAAACCTGAGATTTGGCCCAATGACAGATATTGTTGGCAGGTAGCTGCTCAAAAAAGATTTTTCGAATCGGCCTGAAGGTGGCGCTATAATCGATGGTTTTACGTTAAAGGCCTTAACTTCCACGCCGTTGGTCCGATTTTCAAACTTTTTTTTTCCAGATGTGCAGGTGGACCTGCTCTACAAATTTGCCATAAGGACCCTCAATGTCCGCGTGGAAAGTTTTTGAGATATTTGGAAAAGTTTGGAAAACACATTTTTTGCATCTCCTCCTAGACCGTTGGACCGATTTCCACTAGAATCGACAGGAAGCATCTATGGAGCAAGCTCTACAATCCTGAATTTGGAATTTTTGAAATCTACTTTAGTTTCGGAGATATTGATCGTTAAAGTTGTGAGAGGGCGTGGCCTCACAGCTAAACTGTCATTACTTCATGACCGATTAAGGAATCTTCACGAAACTTGCAGGAGGTCTTCGGAGACCATCCCAGACCATGCGTGTCAAATTTGGTGCAATTCCACCAAAAGGGGGCGCTATAGCAGCATTCAGTACCTGTACCTTCTAAATTGTTTGATTTTGAAGGGCGGCAGGAAGTGCTGATTCATTGCCATTATGGCCAGCCTTCCTTCTTGTATGACACTTGACACTTCTGAGCTGATTTCAGAAAAGAAAGTGTCATTTGGCCTGTAGGGGGCGCTATTGTTTGCCTATGGGGGGCGCTACAGCAACGTATCTCCGCAACCGTAACTCGTAGAGACTCACGGATGGCGGCGTTGGACTCGGGGTGAAAAAGTAGCGGTACGAGGCCCGGAATCACCATCGCACCTTCCGTTTCCCATTTATTAGGGGTTCAAGCCCTGAAGGGGCTGAAACCCTATTGTTTTTGTAAATCCGAATATATTATTATTATTCTTCTTTTTCATCTGCCCCGACGCAAATTCCCGTGAGTTGGTAAATGGTAGAAACCTGAGATTTAGCCCAATGACAGATATTGTTGGCAGGTAGCTGCTCAAAAAAGATTTTTCGAATCGGCCTGAAGGTGGCGCTATAATCGATGGTTTTACGTTAAAGGCCTTAACTTCCACGCCGTTGGTCCGATTTTCAAACTTTTTTTTCCAGATGTGCAGGTGGACCTGCTCTACAAATTTGCCATAAGGACCCTCAATGTCCGCCTGGAAAGTTTTTGAGATATTTGAAAAAGTTTGGAAAACACATTTTTTGCATCTCCTCCTAGACCGTTGGACCGATTTCCACTAGAATCGACAGGAAGCATCTATGGAGCAAGCTCTACAATCCTGAATTTGGAATTTTTGAAATCTACTTTAGTTTCGGAGATATTGATCGTTAAAGTTGTGAGAGGGCGTGGCCTCACAGCTAAACTGTCATTACTTCATGACCGATTAAGGAATCTTCACGAAACTTGCAGGAGGTCTTCGGAGACCATCCCAGACCATGCGTGTCAAATTTGGTGCAATTCCACCAAAAGGGGGCGCTATAGCAGCATTCAGTACCTGTACCTTCTAAATTGTTTGATTTTGAAGGGCGGCAGGAAGTGCTGATTCATTGCCATTATGGCCAGCCTTCCTTCTTGTATGACACTTGACACTTCTGAGCTGATTTCAGAAAAGAAAGTGTCATTTGGCCTGTAGGGGGCGCTATTGTTTGCCTATGGGGGGCGCTACAGCAACGTATCTCCGCAACCGTAACTCGTAGAGACTCACGGATGGCGGCGTTGGACTCGGGGTGAAAAAGTAGCGGTACGAGGCCCGGAATCACCATCGCACCTTCCGTTTCCCATTTATTAGGGGTTCAAGCCCTGAAGGGGCTGAAACCCTATTGTTTTTGTAAATCCGAATATATTATTATTATTCTTCTTTTTCATCTGCCCCGACGCAAATTCCCGTGAGTTGGTAAATGGTAGAAACCTGAGATTTAGCCCAATGACAGATATTGTTGGCAGGTAGCTGCTCAAAAAAGATTTTTCGAATCGGCCTGAAGGTGGCGCTATAATCGATGGTTTTACGTTAAAGGCCTTAACTTCCACGCCGTTGGTCCGATTTTCAAACTTTTTTTTCCAGATGTGCAGGTGGACCTGCTCTACAAATTTGCCATAAGGACCCTCAATGTCCGCCTGGAAAGTTTTTGAGATATTTGAAAAAGTTTGGAAAACACATTTTTTGCATCTCCTCCTAGACCGTTGGACCGATTTCCACTAGAATCGACAGGAAGCATCTATGGAGCAAGCTCTACAATCCTGAATTTGGAATTTTTGAAATCTACTTTAGTTTCGGAGATATTGATCGTTAAAGTTGTGAGAGGGCGTGGCCTCACAGCTAAACTGTCATTACTTCATGACCGATTAAGGAATCTTCACGAAACTTGCAGGAGGTCTTCGGAGACCATCCCAGACCATGCGTGTCAAATTTGGTGCAATTCCACCAAAAGGGGGCGCTATAGCAGCATTCAGTACCTGTACCTTCTAAATTGTTTGATTTTGAAGGGCGGCAGGAAGTGCTGATTCATTGCCATTATGGCCAGCCTTCCTTCTTGTATGACACTTGACACTTCTGAGCTGATTTCAGAAAAGAAAGTGTCATTTGGCCTGTAGGGGGCGCTATTGTTTGCCTATGGGGGGCGCTACAGGAACGTATCTCCGCAACCGTAACTCGTAGAGACTCACGGATGGCGGCGTTGGACTCGGGGTGAAAAAGTAGCTGTACGAGGCCCGGAATCACCATCGCACCTTCCGTTTCCCATTTATTAGGGGTTCAAGCCCTGAAGGGGCTGAAACCCTATTGTTTTTGTAAATCCGAATATATTATTATTAGGGGTTCAAGCCCTGAAGGGGCTGAAACCCTATTGTTTTTCACCCGGTTTATTATTATTCTCGTTATTATTGTTCATCTGCCCCAACGCAAATTCCCGTGAGTTGGTAAATGGTAGAGACCTGACATTTGGCCCAATGACAGATATTGTTGGCAGGTAGGTGCTCAAAAAAGATTTTTTGAATCGGCCTGAAGGTGGCGCTATAATCGACGGTTTTACGTTAAAGGCCATAACTTCCACGCCGTTGGTCCGATTTTCAAACTTTTTTTTTCCAGATGTTCAGGTGGACCTGCTCTACAAATTTGCCATAAGGACCCTCAATGTCCGCCTGGAAAGTTTTTGAGATATTTGGAAAAGTTTGGAAAACACATTTTTTGCATCTCCTCCTAGACCGTTGGACCGATTTCCACTAGAATCGACAGGAAGCATCTATGGAGCAAGCTCTACAATCCTGAATTTGGAATTTTTGAAATCTACTTTAGTTTCGGAGATATTGATCGTTAAAGTTGTGAGAGGGCGTGGCCTCACAGCTAAATTGTCATAACTTCATGACCGATTAAGGAATCTTCACGAAACTTGCAGGAGGTCTTCGGAGACCATCCTAGACCATGTGTGTCAAATTTTGTGCAATTCGACCAAAAGGGGGCGCCATAAACGCCAGAAATGGGCGTGGCTTAACATAAAAAAGGCTGTAACTCCACACCTGTTTGTCCAATGATCGCGAAACTTGTCAGATATATCAAGGAGGATGTCCTAGTCAGAATCAGAAGCTTTGTCATCTGCGCAAGGCTTGAACCCCGCCCATCGCCGCTTGCGGCTATATTTATTCTTCTTTTTCATCTGCCCCGACGCAAATTCCCGTGAGTTGGTAAATGGTAGAAACCTGAGATTTGGCCCAATGACAGATATTGTTGGCAGGTAGCTGCTCAAAAAAGATTTTTCGAATCGGCCTGAAGGTGGCGCTATAATCGATGGTTTTACGTTAAAGGCCTTAACTTCCACGCCGTTGGTCCGATTTTCAAACTTTTTTTTTCCAGATGTGCAGGTGGACCTGCTCTACAAATTTGCCATAAGGACCCTCAATGTCCGCCTGGAAAGTTTTTGAGATATTTGGAAAAGTTTGGAAAACACATTTTTTGCATCTCCTCCTAGACCGTTGGACCGATTTCCACTAGAATCGACAGGAAGCATCTATGGAGCAAGCTCTACAATCCTGAATTTGGAATTTTTGAAATCTACTTTAGTTTCGGAGATATTGATCGTTAAAGTTGTGAGAGGGCGTGGCCTCACAGCTAAACTGTCATTACTTCATGACCGATTAAGGAATCTTCACGAAACTTGCAGGAGGTCTTCGGAGACCATCCCAGACCATGCGTGTCAAATTTGGTGCAATTCCACCAAAAGGGGGCGCTATAGCAGCATTCAGTACCTGTACCTTCTAAATTGTTTGATTTTGAAGGGCGGCAGGAAGTGCTGATTCATTGCCATTATGGCCAGCCTTCCTTCTTGTATGACACTTGACACTTCTGAGCTGATTTCAGAAAAGAAAGTGTCATTTGGCCTGTAGGGGGCGCTATTGTTTGCCTATGGGGGGCGCTACAGCAACGTATCTCCGCAACCGTAACTCGTAGAGACTCACGGATGGCGGCGTTGGACTCGGGGTGAAAAAGTAGCGGTACGAGGCCCGGAATCACCATCGCACCTTCCGTTTCCCATTTATTAGGGGTTCAAGCCCTGAAGGGGATGAAACCCTATTGTTTTTGTAAATCCGAATATATTATTATTATTATTCTTTTTCATCTGCCCCGACGCAAATTCCCGTGAGTTGGTAAATGGTAGAAACCTGAGATTTGGCCCAATGACAGATATTGTTGGCAGGTAGCTGCTCAAAAAAGATTTTTCGAATCGGCCTGAAGGTGGCGCTATAATCGATGGTTTTACGTTAAAGGCCTTAACTTC
The DNA here is from genome assembly GCF_964638095.1 of Poromitra crassiceps. Classification (NCBI taxonomy): domain Eukaryota; kingdom Metazoa; phylum Chordata; class Actinopteri; order Beryciformes; family Melamphaidae; genus Poromitra; species Poromitra crassiceps. Next base: position 10,733,150 of record NC_139642.1, read on the forward strand.
CACGCCGTTGGTCCGATTTTCAAACTTTTTTTTTTCCAGATGTTCAGGTGGACCTGCTCTACAAATTTGCCATAAGGACCCTCAATGTCCGCCTGGAAAGTTTTTGAGATATTTGGAAAAGTTTGGAAAACACATTTTTTGCATCTCCTCCTAGACCGTTGGACCGATTTCCACTAGAATCGACAGGAAGCATCTATGGAGCAAGCTCTACAATCCTGAATTTGGAATTTTTGAAATCTACTTTAGTTTCGGAGATATTGATCGTTAAAGTTGTGAGAGGGCGTGGCCTCACAGCTAAACTGTCATTACTTCATGACCGATTAAGGAATCTTCACGAAACTTGCAGGAGGTCTTCGGAGACCATCCCAGACCATGCGTGTCAAATTTGGTGCAATTCCACCAAAAGGGGGCGCTATAGCAGCATTCAGTACCTGTACCTTCTAAATTGTTTGATTTTGAAGGGCGGCAGGAAGTGCTGATTCATTGCCATTATGGCCAGCCTTCCTTCTTGTATGACACTTGACACTTCTGAGCTGATTTCAGAAAAGAAAGTGTCATTTGGCCTGTAGGGGGCGCTATTGTTTGCCTATGGGGGGCGCTACAGCAACGTATCTCCGCAACCGTAACTCGTAGAGACTCACGGATGGCGGCGTTGGACTCGGGGTGAAAAAGTAGCGGTACGAGGCCCGGAATCACCATCGCACCTTCCGTTTCCCATTTATTAGGGGTTCAAGCCCTGAAGGGGATGAAACCCTATTGTTTTTGTAAATCCGAATATATTATTATTATTCTTCTTTTTCATCTGCCCCGACGCAAATTCCCGTGAGTTGGTAAATGGTAGAAACCTGAGATTTGGCCCAATGACAGATATTGTTGGCAGGTAGCTGCTCAAAAAAGATTTTTCGAATCGGCCTGAAGGTGGCGCTATAATCGATGGTTTTACGTTAAAGGCCTTAACTTCCACGCCGTTGGTCCGATTTTCAAACTTTTTTTTTTCCAGATGTTCAGGTGGACCTGCTCTACAAATTTGCCATAAGGACCCTCAATGTCCGCCTGGAAAGTTTTTGAGATATTTGGAAAAGTTTGGAAAACACATTTTTTGCATCTCCTCCTAGACCGTTGGACCGATTTCCACTAGAATCGACAGGAAGCATCTATGGAGCAAGCTCTACAATCCTGAATTTGGAATTTTTGAAATCTACTTTAGTTTCGGAGATATTGATCGTTAAAGTTGTGAGAGGGCGTGGCCTCACAGCTAAACTGTCATTACTTCATGACCGATTAAGGAATCTTCACGAAACTTGCAGGAGGTCTTCGGAGACCATCCCAGACCATGCGTGTCAAATTTGGTGCAATTCCACCAAAAGGGGGCGCTATAGCAGCATTCAGTACCTGTACCTTCTAAATTGTTTGATTTTGAAGGGCGGCAGGAAGTGCTGATTCATTGCCATTATGGCCAGCCTTCCTTCTTGTATGACACTTGACACTTCTGAGCTGATTTCAGAAAAGAAAGTGTCATTTGGCCTGTAGGGGGCGCTATTGTTTGCCTATGGGGGGCGCTACAGCAACGTATCTCCGCAACCGTAACTCGTAGAGACTCACGGATGGCGGCGTTGGACTCGGGGTGAAAAAGTAGCGGTACGAGGCCCGGAATCACCATCGCACCTTCCGTTTCCCATTTATTAGGGGTTCAAGCCCTGAAGGGGATGAAACCCTATTGTTTTTGTAAATCCGAATATATTATTATTATTCTTCTTTTTCATCTGCCCCGACGCAAATTCCCGTGAGTTGGTAAATGGTAGAAACCTGAGATTTGGCCCAATGACAGATATTGTTGGCAGGTAGCTGCTCAAAAAAGATTTTTCGAATCGGCCTGAAGGTGGCGCTATAATCGATGGTTTTACGTTAAAGGCCTTAACTTCCACGCCGTTGGTCCGATTTTCAAACTTTTTTTTTCCAGATGTGCAGGTGGACCTGCTCTACAAATTTGCCATAAGGACCCTCAATGTCCGCCTGGAAAGTTTTTGAGATATTTGGAAAAGTTTGGAAAACACATTTTTTGCATCTCCTCCTAGACCGTTGGACCGATTTCCACTAGAATCGACAGGAAGCATCTATGGAGCAAGCTCTACAATCCTGAATTTGGAATTTTTGAAATCTACTTTAGTTTCGGAGATATTGATCGTTAAAGTTGTGAGAGGGCGTGGCCTCACAGCTAAACTGTCATTACTTCATGACCGATTAAGGAATCTTCACGAAACTTGCAGGAGGTCTTCGGAGACCATCCCAGACCATGCGTGTCAAATTTGGTGCAATTCCACCAAAAGGGGGCGCTATAGCAGCATTCAGTACCTGTACCTTCTAAATTGTTTGATTTTGAAGGGCGGCAGGAAGTGCTGATTCATTGCCATTATGGCCAGCCTTCCTTCTTGTATGACACTTGACACTTCTGAGCTGATTTCAGAAAAGAAAGTGTCATTTGGCCTGTAGGGGGCGCTATTGTTTGCCTATGGGGGGCGCTACAGCAACGTATCTCCGCAACCGTAACTCGTAGAGACTCACGGATGGCGGCGTTGGACTCGGGGTGAAAAAGTAGCGGTACGAGGCCCGGAATCACCATCGCACCTTCCGTTTCCCATTTATTAGGGGTTCAAGCCCTGAAGGGGATGAAACCCTATTGTTTTTGTAAATCCGAATATATTATTATTATTATTCTTTTTCATCTGCCCCGACGCAAATTCCCGTGAGTTGGTAAATGGTAGAAACCTGAGATTTGGCCCAATGACAGATATTGTTGGCAGGTAGCTGCTCAAAAAAGATTTTTCGAATCGGCCTGAAGGTGGCGCTATAATCGATGGTTTTACGTTAAAGGCCTTAACTTCCACGCCGTTGGTCCGATTTTCAAACTTTTTTTTTTCCAGATGTTCAGGTGGACCTGCTCTACAAATTTGCCATAAGGACCCTCAATGTCCGCCTGGAAAGTTTTTGAGATATTTGGAAAAGTTTGGAAAACACATTTTTTGCATCTCCTCCTAGACCGTTGGACCGATTTCCACTAGAATCGACAGGAATCATCTATGGAGCAAGCTCTACAATCCTGAATTTGGAATTTTTGAAATCTACTTTAGTTTCGGAGATATTGATCGTTAAAGTTGTGAGAGGGCGTGGCCTCACAGCTAAACTGTCATTACTTCATGACCGATTAAGGAATCTTCACGAAACTTGCAGGAGGTCTTCGGAGACCATCCCAGACCATGCGTGTCAAATTTGGTGCAATTCCACCAAAAGGGGGCGCTATAGCAGCATTCAGTACCTGTACCTTCTAAATTGTTTGATTTTGAAGGGCGGCAGGAAGTGCTGATTCATTGCCATTATGGCCAGCCTTCCTTCTTGTATGACACTTGACACTTCTGAGCTGATTTCAGAAAAGAAAGTGTCATTTGGCCTGTAGGGGGCGCTATTGTTTGCCTATGGGGGGCGCTACAGCAACGTATCTCCGCAACCGTAACTCGTAGAGACTCACGGATGGCGGCGTTGGACTCGGGGTGAAAAAGTAGCGGTACGAGGCCCGGAATCACCATCGCACCTTCCGTTTCCCATTTATTAGGGGTTCAAGCCCTGAAGGGGATGAAACCCTATTGTTTTTGTAAATCCGAATATATTATTATTATTCTTCTTTTTCATCTGCCCCGACGCAAATTCCCGTGAGTTGGTAAATGGTAGAAACCTGAGATTTGGCCCAATGACAGATATTGTTGGCAGGTAGCTGCTCAAAAAAGATTTTTCGAATCGGCCTGAAGGTGGCGCTATAATCGATGGTTTTACGTTAAAGGCCTTAACTTCCACGCCGTTGGTCCGATTTTCAAACTTTTTTTTTTCCAGATGTTCAGGTGGACCTGCTCTACAAATTTGCCATAAGGACCCTCAATGTCCGCCTGGAAAGTTTTTGAGATATTTGGAAAAGTTTGGAAAACACATTTTTTGCATCTCCTCCTAGACCGTTGGACCGATTTCCACTAGAATCGACAGGAAGCATCTATGGAGCAAGCTCTACAATCCTGAATTTGGAATTTTTGAAATCTACTTTAGTTTCGGAGATATTGATCGTTAAAGTTGTGAGAGGGCGTGGCCTCACAGCTAAACTGTCATTACTTCATGACCGATTAAGGAATCTTCACGAAACTTGCAGGAGGTCTTCGGAGACCATCCCAGACCATGCGTGTCAAATTTGGTGCAATTCCACCAAAAGGGGGCGCTATAGCAGCATTCAGTACCTGTACCTTCTAAATTGTTTGATTTTGAAGGGCGGCAGGAAGTGCTGATTCATTGCCATTATGGCCAGCCTTCCTTCTTGTATGACACTTGACACTTCTGAGCTGATTTCAGAAAAGAAAGTGTCATTTGGCCTGTAGGGGGCGCTATTGTTTGCCTATGGGGGGCGCTACAGCAACGTATCTCCGCAACCGTAACTCGTAGAGACTCACGGATGGCGGCGTTGGACTCGGGGTGAAAAAGTAGCGGTACGAGGCCCGGAATCACCATCGCACCTTCCGTTTCCCATTTATTAGGGGTTCAAGCCCTGAAGGGGATGAAACCCTATTGTTTTTGTAAATCCGAATATATTATTATTATTCTTCTTTTTCATCTGCCCCGACGCAAATTCCCGTGAGTTGGTAAATGGTAGAAACCTGAGATTTGGCCCAATGACAGATATTGTTGGCAGGTAGCTGCTCAAAAAAGATTTTTCGAATCGGCCTGAAGGTGGCGCTATAATCGATGGTTTTACGTTAAAGGCCTTAACTTCCACGCCGTTGGTCCGATTTTCAAACTTTTTTTTTTCCAGATGTTCAGGTGGACCTGCTCTACAAATTTGCCATAAGGACCCTCAATGTCCGCCTGGAAAGTTTTTGAGATATTTGGAAAAGTTTGGAAAACACATTTTTTGCATCTCCTCCTAGACCGTTGGACCGATTTCCACTAGAATCGACAGGAAGCATCTATGGAGCAAGCTCTACAATCCTGAATTTGGAATTTTTGAAATCTACTTTAGTTTCGGAGATATTGATCGTTAAAGTTGTGAGAGGGCGTGGCCTCACAGCTAAACTGTCATTACTTCATGACCGATTAAGGAATCTTCACGAAACTTGCAGGAGGTCTTCGGAGACCATCCCAGACCATGCGTGTCAAATTTGGTGCAATTCCACCAAAAGGGGGCGCTATAGCAGCATTCAGTACCTGTACCTTCTAAATTGTTTGATTTTGAAGGGCGGCAGGAAGTGCTGATTCATTGCCATTATGGCCAGCCTTCCTTCTTGTATGACACTTGACACTTCTGAGCTGATTTCAGAAAAGAAAGTGTCATTTGGCCTGTAGGGGGCGCTATTGTTTGCCTATGGGGGGCGCTACAGCAACGTATCTCCGCAACCGTAACTCGTAGAGACTCACGGATGGCGGCGTTGGACTCGGGGTGAAAAAGTAGCGGTACGAGGCCCGGAATCACCATCGCACCTTCCGTTTCCCATTTATTAGGGTTTCAAGCCCTGAAGGGGCTGAAACCCTATTGTTTTTGTAAATCCGAATATATTATTATTATTCTTCTTTTTCATCTGCCCCGACGCAAATTCCCGTGAGTTGGTAAATGGTAGAAACCTGAGATTTAGCCCAATGACAGATATTGTTGGCAGGTAGCTGCTCAAAAAAGATTTTTCGAATCGGCCTGAAGGTGGCGCTATAATCGATGGTTTTACGTTAAAGGCCTTAACTTCCACGCCGTTGGTCCGATTTTCAAACTTTTTTTTCCAGATGTGCAGGTGGACCTGCTCTACAAATTTGCCATAAGGACCCTCAATGTCCGCCTGGAAAGTTTTTGAGATATTTGAAAAAGTTTGGAAAACACATTTTTTGCATCTCCTCCTAGACCGTTGGACCGATTTCCACTAGAATCGACAGGAAGCATCTATGGAGCAAGCTCTACAATCCTGAATTTGGAATTTTTGAAATCTACTTTAGTTTCGGAGATATTGATCGTTAAAGTTGTGAGAGGGCGTGGCCTCACAGCTAAACTGTCATTACTTCATGACCGATTAAGGAATCTTCACGAAACTTGCAGGAGGTCTTCGGAGACCATCCCAGACCATGCGTGTCAAATTTGGTGCAATTCCACCAAAAGGGGGCGCTATAGCAGCATTCAGTACCTGTACCTTCTAAATTGTTTGATTTTGAAGGGCGGCAGGAAGTGCTGATTCATTGCCATTATGGCCAGCCTTCCTTCTTGTATGACACTTGACACTTCTGAGCTGATTTCAGAAAAGAAAGTGTCATTTGGCCTGTAGGGGGCGCTATTGTTTGCCTATGGGGGGCGCTACAGGAACGTATCTCCGCAACCGTAACTCGTAGAGACTCACGGATGGCGGCGTTGGACTCGGGGTGAAAAAGTAGCTGTACGAGGCCCGGAATCACCATCGCACCTTCCGTTTCCCATTTATTAGGGGTTCAAGCCCTGAAGGGGCTGAAACCCTATTGTTTTTGTAAATCCGAATATATTATTATTAGGGGTTCAAGCCCTGAAGGGGCTGAAACCCTATTGTTTTTCACCCGGTTTATTATTATTCTCGTTATTATTGTTCATCTGCCCCAACGCAAATTCCCGTGAGTTGGTAAATGGTAGAGACCTGACATTTGGCCCAATGACAGATATTGTTGGCAGGTAGGTGCTCAAAAAAGATTTTTTGAATCGGCCTGAAGGTGGCGCTATAATCGACGGTTTTACGTTAAAGGCCATAACTTCCACGCCGTTGGTCCGATTTTCAAACTTTTTTTTTCCAGATGTTCAGGTGGACCTGCTCTACAAATTTGCCATAAGGACCCTCAATGTCCGCCTGGAAAGTTTTTGAGATATTTGGAAAAGTTTGGAAAACACATTTTTTGCATCTCCTCCTAGACCGTTGGACCGATTTCCACTAGAATCGACAGGAAGCATCTATGGAGCAAGCTCTACAATCTTGAATTTGGAATTTTTGAAATCTACTTTAGTTTCGGAGATATTGATCGTTAAAGTTGTGAGAGGGCGTGGCCTCACAGCTAAATTGTCATAACTTCATGACCGATTAAGGAATCTTCACGAAACTTGCAGGAGGTCTTCGGAGACCATCCTAGACCATGTGTGTCAAATTTTGTGCAATTCGACCAAAAGGGGGCGCCATAAACGCCAGAAATGGGCGTGGCTTAACATAAAAAAGGCTGTAACTCCACACCTGTTTGTCCAATGATCGCGAAACTTGTCAGATATATCAAGGAGGATGTCCTAGTCAGAATCAGAAGCTTTGTCATCTGCGCAAGGCTTGAACCCCGCCCATCGCCGCTTGCGGCTATATTTATTCTTCTTTTTCATCTGCCCCGACGCAAATTCCCGTGAGTTGGTAAATGGTAGAAACCTGAGATTTGGCCCAATGACAGATATTGTTGGCAGGTAGCTGCTCAAAAAAGATTTTTCGAATCGGCCTGAAGGTGGCGCTATAATCGATGGTTTTACGTTAAAGGCCTTAACTTCCACGCCGTTGGTCCGATTTTCAAACTTTTTTTTCCAGATGTGCAGGTGGACCTGCTCTACAAATTTGCCATAAGGACCCTCAATGTCCGCCTGGAAAGTTTTTGAGATATTTGGAAAAGTTAGGAAAACACATATTTTGCATCTCCTCCTAGACCGTTGGACCGATTTCCACTAGAATCGACAGGAAGCATCTATGGAGCAAGCTCTACAATCCTGAATTTGGAATTTTTGAAATCTACTTTAGTTTCGGAGATATTGATCGTTAAAGTTGTGAGAGGGCGTGGCCTCACAGCTAAACTGTCATTACTTCATGACCGATTAAGGAATCTTCACGAAACTTGCAGGAGGTCTTCGGAGACCATCCCAGACCATGCGTGTCAAATTTGGTGCAATTCCACCAAAAGGGGGCGCTATAGCAGCATTCAGTACCTGTACCTTCTAAATTGTTTGATTTTGAAGGGCGGCAGGAAGTGCTGATTCATTGCCATTATGGCCAGCCTTCCTTCTTGTATGACACTTGACACTTCTGAGCTGATTTCAGAAAAGAAAGTGTCATTTGGCCTGTAGGGGGCGCTATTGTTTGCCTATGGGGGGCGCTACAGCAACGTATCTCCGCAACCGTAACTCGTAGAGACTCACGGATGGCGGCGTTGGACTCGGGGTGAAAAAGTAGCGGTACGAGGCCCGGAATCACCATCGCACCTTCCGTTTCCCATTTATTAGGGGTTCAAGCCCTGAAGGGGATGAAACCCTATTGTTTTTGTAAATCCGAATATATTATTATTATTCTTCTTTTTCATCTGCCCCGACGCAAATTCCCGTGAGTTGGTAAATGGTAGAAACCTGAGATTTGGCCCAATGACAGATATTGTTGGCAGGTAGCTGCTCAAAAAAGATTTTTCGAATCGGCCTGAAGGTGGCGCTATAATCGATGGTTTTACGTTAAAGGCCTTAACTTCCACGCCGTTGGTCCGATTTTCAAACTTTTTTTTTTCCAGATGTTCAGGTGGACCTGCTCTACAAATTTGCCATAAGGACCCTCAATGTCCGCCTGGAAAGTTTTTGAGATATTTGGAAAAGTTTGGAAAACACATTTTTTGCATCTCCTCCTAGACCGTTGGACCGATTTCCACTAGAATCGACAGGAAGCATCTATGGAGCAAGCTCTACAATCCTGAATTTGGAATTTTTGAAATCTACTTTAGTTTCGGAGATATTGATCGTTAAAGTTGTGAGAGGGCGTGGCCTCACAGCTAAACTGTCATTACTTCATGACCGATTAAGGAATCTTCACGAAACTTGCAGGAGGTCTTCGGAGACCATCCCAGACCATGCGTGTCAAATTTGGTGCAATTCCACCAAAAGGGGGCGCTATAGCAGCATTCAGTACCTGTACCTTCTAAATTGTTTGATTTTGAAGGGCGGCAGGAAGTGCTGATTCATTGCCATTATGGCCAGCCTTCCTTCTTGTATGACACTTGACACTTCTGAGCTGATTTCAGAAAAGAAAGTGTCATTTGGCCTGTAGGGGGCGCTATTGTTTGCCTATGGGGGGCGCTACAGCAACGTATCTCCGCAACCGTAACTCGTAGAGACTCACGGATGGCGGCGTTGGACTCGGGGTGAAAAAGTAGCGGTACGAGGCCCGGAATCACCATCGCACCTTCCGTTTCCCATTTATTAGGGGTTCAAGCCCTGAAGGGGATGAAACCCTATTGTTTTTGTAAATCCGAATATATTATTATTATTCTTCTTTTTCATCTGCCCCGACGCAAATTCCCGTGAGTTGGTAAATGGTAGAAACCTGAGATTTGGCCCAATGACAGATATTGTTGGCAGGTAGCTGCTCAAAAAAGATTTTTCGAATCGGCCTGAAGGTGGCGCTATAATCGATGGTTTTACGTTAAAGGCCTTAACTTCCACGCCGTTGGTCCGATTTTCAAACTTTTTTTTTTCCAGATGTTCAGGTGGACCTGCTCTACAAATTTGCCATAAGGACCCTCAATGTCCGCCTGGAAAGTTTTTGAGATATTTGGAAAAGTTTGGAAAACACATTTTTTGCATCTCCTCCTAGACCGTTGGACCGATTTCCACTAGAATCGACAGGAAGCATCTATGGAGCAAGCTCTACAATCCTGAATTTGGAATTTTTGAAATCTACTTTAGTTTCGGAGATATTGATCGTTAAAGTTGTGAGAGGGCGTGGCCTCACAGCTAAACTGTCATTACTTCATGACCGATTAAGGAATCTTCACGAAACTTGCAGGAGGTCTTCGGAGACCATCCCAGACCATGCGTGTCAAATTTGGTGCAATTCCACCAAAAGGGGGCGCTATAGCAGCATTCAGTACCTGTACCTTCTAAATTGTTTGATTTTGAAGGGCGGCAGGAAGTGCTGATTCATTGCCATTATGGCCAGCCTTCCTTCTTGTATGACACTTGACACTTCTGAGCTGATTTCAGAAAAGAAAGTGTCATTTGGCCTGTAGGGGGCGCTATTGTTTGCCTATGGGGGGCGCTACAGCAACGTATCTCCGCAACCGTAACTCGTAGAGACTCACGGATGGCGGCGTTGGACTCGGGGTGAAAAAGTAGCGGTACGAGGCCCGGAATCACCATCGCACCTTCCGTTTCCCATTTATTAGGGGTTCAAGCCCTGAAGGGGCTGAAACCCTATTGTTTTTGTAAATCCGAATATATTATTATTATTCTTCTTTTTCATCTGCCCCGACGCAAATTCCCGTGAGTTGGTAAATGGTAGAAACCTGAGATTTAGCCCAATGACATATATTGTTGGCAGGTAGCTGCTCAAAAAAGATTTTTCGAATCGGCCTGAAGGTGGCGCTATAATCGATGGTTTTACGTTAAAGGCCTTAACTTCCACGCCGTTGGTCCGATTTTCAAACTTTTTTTTCCAGATGTGCAGGTGGACCTGCTCTACAAATTTGCCATAAGGACCCTCAATGTCCGCCTGGACCGTTGGACCGATTTCCACTAGAATCGACAGGAATCATCTATGGAGCAAGCTCTACAATCCTGAATTTGGAATTTTTGAAATCTACTTTAGTTTTGGAGATATTGATCGTTAAAGTTGTGAGAGGGCGTGGCCTCACAGCTAAACTGTCATTACTTCATGACCGATTAAGGAATCTTCACGAAACTTGCAGGAGGTCTTCGGAGACCATCCCAGACCATGCGTGTCAAATTTGGTGCAATTCCACCAAAAGGGGGCGCTATAGCAGCATTCAGTACCTGTACCTTCTAAATTGTTTGATTTTGAAGGGCGGCAGGAAGTGCTGATTCATTGCCATTATGGCCAGCCTTCCTTCTTGTATGACACTTGACACTTCTGAGCTGATTTCAGAAAAGAAAGTGTCATTTGGCCTGTAGGGGGCGCTATTGTTTGCCTATGGGGGGCGCTACAGCAACGTATCTCCGCAACCGTAACTCGTAGAGACTCACGGATGGCGGCGTTGGACTCGGGGTGAAAAAGTAGCGGTACGAGGCCCGGAATCACCATCGCACCTTCCGTTTCCCATTTATTAGGGGTTCAAGCCCTGAAGGGGATGAAACCCTATTGTTTTTGTAAATCCGAATATATTATTATTATTCTTCTTTTTCATCTGCCCCGACGCAAATTCCCGTGAGTTGGTAAATGGTAGAAACCTGAGATTTGGCCCAATGACAGATATTGTTGGCAGGTAGCTGCTCAAAAAAGATTTTTCGAATCGGCCTGAAGGTGGCGCTATAATCGATGGTTTTACGTTAAAGGCCTTAACTTCCACGCCGTTGGTCCGATTTTCAAACTTTTTTTTTTCCAGATGTTCAGGTGGACCTGCTCTACAAATTTGCCATAAGGACCCTCAATGTCCGCCTGGAAAGTTTTTGAGATATTTGGAAAAGTTTGGAAAACACATTTTTTGCATCTCCTCCTAGACCGTTGGACCGATTTCCACTAGAATCGACAGGAAGCATCTATGGAGCAAGCTCTACAATCCTGAATTTGGAATTTTTGAAATCTACTTTAGTTTCGGAGATATTGATCGTTAAAGTTGTGAGAGGGCGTGGCCTCACAGCTAAACTGTCATTACTTCATGACCGATTAAGGAATCTTCACGAAACTTGCAGGAGGTCTTCGGAGACCATCCCAGACCATGCGTGTCAAATTTGGTGCAATTCCACCAAAAGGGGGCGCTATAGCAGCATTCAGTACCTGTACCTTCTAAATTGTTTGATTTTGAAGGGCGGCAGGAAGTGCTGATTCATTGCCATTATGGCCAGCCTTCCTTCTTGTATGACACTTGACACTTCTGAGCTGATTTCAGAAAAGAAAGTGTCATTTGGCCTGTAGGGGGCGCTATTGTTTGCCTATGGGGGGCGCTACAGCAACGTATCTCCGCAACCGTAACTCGTAGAGACTCACGGATGGCGGCGTTGGACTCGGGGTGAAAAAGTAGCGGTACGAGGCCCGGAATCACCATCGCACCTTCCGTTTCCCATTTATTAGGGGTTCAAGCCCTGAAGGGGATGAAACCCTATTGTTTTTGTAAATCCGAATATATTATTATTATTCTTCTTTTTCATCTGCCCCGACGCAAATTCCCGTGAGTTGGTAAATGGTAGAAACCTGAGATTTGGCCCAATGACAGATATTGTTGGCAGGTAGCTGCTCAAAAAAGATTTTTCGAATCGGCCTGAAGGTGGCGCTATAATCGATGGTTTTACGTTAAAGGCCTTAACTTCCACGCCGTTGGTCCGATTTTCAAACTTTTTTTTTTCCAGATGTTCAGGTGGACCTGCTCTACAAATTTGCCATAAGGACCCTCAATGTCCGCCTGGAAAGTTTTTGAGATATTTGGAAAAGTTTGGAAAACACATTTTTTGCATCTCCTCCTAGACCGTTGGACCGATTTCCACTAGAATCGACAGGAAGCATCTATGGAGCAAGCTCTACAATCCTGAATTTGGAATTTTTGAAATCTACTTTAGTTTCGGAGATATTGATCGTTAAAGTTGTGAGAGGGCGTGGCCTCACAGCTAAACTGTCATTACTTCATGACCGATTAAGGAATCTTCACGAAACTTGCAGGAGGTCTTCGGAGACCATCCCAGACCATGCGTGTCAAATTTGGTGCAATTCCACCAAAAGGGGGCGCTATAGCAGCATTCAGTACCTGTACCTTCTAAATTGTTTGATTTTGAAGGGCGGCAGGAAGTGCTGATTCATTGCCATTATGGCCAGCCTTCCTTCTTGTATGACACTTGACACTTCTGAGCTGATTTCAGAAAAGAAAGTGTCATTTGGCCTGTAGGGGGCGCTATTGTTTGCCTATGGGGGGCGCTACAGCAACGTATCTCCGCAACCGTAACTCGTAGAGACTCACGGATGGCGGCGTTGGACTCGGGGTGAAAAAGTAGCGGTACGAGGCCCGGAATCACCATCGCACCTTCCGTTTCCCATTTATTAGGGTTTCAAGCCCTGAAGGGGCTGAAACCCTATTGTTTTTGTAAATCCGAATATATTATTATTATTCTTCTTTTTCATCTGCCCCGACGCAAATTCCCGTGAGTTGGTAAATGGTAGAAACCTGAGATTTAGCCCAATGACAGATATTGTTGGCAGGTAGCTGCTCAAAAAAGATTTTTCGAATCGGCCTGAAGGTGGCGCTATAATCGATGGTTTTACGTTAAAGGCCTTAACTTCCACGCCGTTGGTCCGATTTTCAAACTTTTTTTTCCAGATGTGCAGGTGGACCTGCTCTACAAATTTGCCATAAGGACCCTCAATGTCCGCCTGGAAAGTTTTTGAGATATTTGAAAAAGTTTGGAAAACACATTTTTTGCATCTCCTCCTAGACCGTTGGACCGATTTCCACTAGAATCGACAGGAAGCATCTATGGAGCAAGCTCTACAATCCTGAATTTGGAATTTTTGAAATCTACTTTAGTTTCGGAGATATTGATCGTTAAAGTTGTGAGAGGGCGTGGCCTCACAGCTAAACTGTCATTACTTCATGACCGATTAAGGAATCTTCACGAAACTTGCAGGAGGTCTTCGGAGACCATCCCAGACCATGCGTGTCAAATTTGGTGCAATTCCACCAAAAGGGGGCGCTATAGCAGCATTCAGTACCTGTACCTTCTAAATTGTTTGATTTTGAAGGGCGGCAGGAAGTGCTGATTCATTGCCATTATGGCCAGCCTTCCTTCTTGTATGACACTTGACACTTCTGAGCTGATTTCAGAAAAGAAAGTGTCATTTGGCCTGTAGGGGGCGCTATTGTTTGCCTATGGGGGGCGCTACAGGAACGTATCTCCGCAACCGTAACTCGTAGAGACTCACGGATGGCGGCGTTGGACTCGGGGTGAAAAAGTAGCTGTACGAGGCCCGGAATCACCATCGCACCTTCCGTTTCCCATTTATTAGGGGTTCAAGCCCTGAAGGGGCTGAAACCCTATTGTTTTTGTAAATCCGAATATATTATTATTAGGGGTTCAAGCCCTGAAGGGGCTGAAACCCTATTGTTTTTCACCCGGTTTATTATTATTCTCGTTATTATTGTTCATCTGCCCCAACGCAAATTCCCGTGAGTTGGTAAATGGTAGAGACCTGACATTTGGCCCAATGACAGATATTGTTGGCAGGTAGGTGCTCAAAAAAGATTTTTTGAATCGGCCTGAAGGTGGCGCTATAATCGACGGTTTTACGTTAAAGGCCATAACTTCCACGCCGTTGGTCCGATTTTCAAACTTTTTTTTTCCAGATGTTCAGGTGGACCTGCTCTACAAATTTGCCATAAGGACCCTCAATGTCCGCCTGGAAAGTTTTTGAGATATTTGGAAAAGTTTGGAAAACACATTTTTTGCATCTCCTCCTAGACCGTTGGACCGATTTCCACTAGAATCGACAGGAAGCATCTATGGAGCAAGCTCTACAATCCTGAATTTGGAATTTTTGAAATCTACTTTAGTTTCGGAGATATTGATCGTTAAAGTTGTGAGAGGGCGTGGCCTCACAGCTAAATTGTCATAACTTCATGACCGATTAAGGAATCTTCACGAAACTTGCAGGAGGTCTTCGGAGACCATCCTAGACCATGTGTGTCAAATTTTGTGCAATTCGACCAAAAGGGGGCGCCATAAACGCCAGAAATGGGCGTGGCTTAACATAAAAAAGGCTGTAACTCCACACCTGTTTGTCCAATGATCGCGAAACTTGTCAGATATATCAAGGAGGATGTCCTAGTCAGAATCAGAAGCTTTGTCATCTGCGCAAGGCTTGAACCCCGCCCATCGCCGCTTGCGGCTATATTTATTCTTCTTTTTCATCTGCCCCGACGCAAATTCCCGTGAGTTGGTAAATGGTAGAAACCTGAGATTTGGCCCAATGACAGATATTGTTGGCAGGTAGCTGCTCAAAAAAGATTTTTCGAATCGGCCTGAAGGTGGCGCTATAATCGATGGTTTTACGTTAAAGGCCTTAACTTCCACGCCGTTGGTCCGATTTTCAAACTTTTTTTTCCAGATGTGCAGGTGGACCTGCTCTACAAATTTGCCATAAGGACCCTCAATGTCCGCCTGGAAAGTTTTTGAGATATTTGGAAAAGTTAGGAAAACACATATTTTGCATCTCCTCCTAGACCGTTGGACCGATTTCCACTAGAATCGACAGGAAGCATCTATGGAGCAAGCTCTACAATCCTGAATTTGGAATTTTTGAAATCTACTTTAGTTTCGGAGATATTGATCGTTAAAGTTGTGAGAGGGCGTGGCCTCACAGCTAAACTGTCATTACTTCATGACCGATTAAGGAATCTTCACGAAACTTGCAGGAGGTCTTCGGAGACCATCCCAGACCATGCGTGTCAAATTTGGTGCAATTCCACCAAAAGGGGGCGCTATAGCAGCATTCAGTACCTGTACCTTCTAAATTGTTTGATTTTGAAGGGCGGCAGGAAGTGCTGATTCATTGCCATTATGGCCAGCCTTCCTTCTTGTATGACACTTGACACTTCTGAGCTGATTTCAGAAAAGAAAGTGTCATTTGGCCTGTAGGGGGCGCTATTGTTTGCCTATGGGGGGCGCTACAGCAACGTATCTCCGCAACCGTAACTCGTAGAGACTCACGGATGGCGGCGTTGGACTCGGGGTGAAAAAGTAGCGGTACGAGGCCCGGAATCACCATCGCACCTTCCGTTTCCCATTTATTAGGGGTTCAAGCCCTGAAGGGGATGAAACCCTATTGTTTTTGTAAATCCGAATATATTATTATTATTCTTCTTTTTCATCTGCCCCGACGCAAATTCCCGTGAGTTGGTAAATGGTAGAAACCTGAGATTTGGCCCAATGACAGATATTGTTGGCAGGTAGCTGCTCAAAAAAGATTTTTCGAATCGGCCTGAAGGTGGCGCTATAATCGATGGTTTTACGTTAAAGGCCTTAACTTCCACGCCGTTGGTCCGATTTTCAAACTTTTTTTTTTCCAGATGTTCAGGTGGACCTGCTCTACAAATTTGCCATAAGGACCCTCAATGTCCGCCTGGAAAGTTTTTGAGATATTTGGAAAAGTTTGGAAAACACATTTTTTGCATCTCCTCCTAGACCGTTGGACCGATTTCCACTAGAATCGACAGGAAGCATCTATGGAGCAAGCTCTACAATCCTGAATTTGGAATTTTTGAAATCTACTTTAGTTTCGGAGATATTGATCGTTAAAGTTGTGAGAGGGCGTGGCCTCACAGCTAAACTGTCATTACTTCATGACCGATTAAGGAATCTTCACGAAACTTGCAGGAGGTCTTCGGAGACCATCCCAGACCATGCGTGTCAAATTTGGTGCAATTCCACCAAAAGGGGGCGCTATAGCAGCATTCAGTACCTGTACCTTCTAAATTGTTTGATTTTGAAGGGCGGCAGGAAGTGCTGATTCATTGCCATTATGGCCAGCCTTCCTTCTTGTATGACACTTGACACTTCTGAGCTGATTTCAGAAAAGAAAGTGTCATTTGGCCTGTAGGGGGCGCTATTGTTTGCCTATGGGGGGCGCTACAGCAACGTATCTCCGCAACCGTAACTCGTAGAGACTCACGGATGGCGGCGTTGGACTCGGGGTGAAAAAGTAGCGGTACGAGGCCCGGAATCACCATCGCACCTTCCGTTTCCCATTTATTAGGGGTTCAAGCCCTGAAGGGGATGAAACCCTATTGTTTTTGTAAATCCGAATATATTATTATTATTCTTCTTTTTCATCTGCCCCGACGCAAATTCCCGTGAGTTGGTAAATGGTAGAAACCTGAGATTTGGCCCAATGACAGATATTGTTGGCAGGTAGCTGCTCAAAAAAGATTTTTCGAATCGGCCTGAAGGTGGCGCTATAATCGATGGTTTTACGTTAAAGGCCTTAACTTCCACGCCGTTGGTCCGATTTTCAAACTTTTTTTTTTCCAGATGTTCAGGTGGACCTGCTCTACAAATTTGCCATAAGGACCCTCAATGTCCGCCTGGAAAGTTTTTGAGATATTTGGAAAAGTTTGGAAAACACATTTTTTGCATCTCCTCCTAGACCGTTGGACCGATTTCCACTAGAATCGACAGGAAGCATCTATGGAGCAAGCTCTACAATCCTGAATTTGGAATTTTTGAAATCTACTTTAGTTTCGGAGATATTGATCGTTAAAGTTGTGAGAGGGCGTGGCCTCACAGCTAAACTGTCATTACTTCATGACCGATTAAGGAATCTTCACGAAACTTGCAGGAGGTCTTCGGAGACCATCCCAGACCATGCGTGTCAAATTTGGTGCAATTCCACCAAAAGGGGGCGCTATAGCAGCATTCAGTACCTGTACCTTCTAAATTGTTTGATTTTGAAGGGCGGCAGGAAGTGCTGATTCATTGCCATTATGGCCAGCCTTCCTTCTTGTATGACACTTGACACTTCTGAGCTGATTTCAGAAAAGAAAGTGTCATTTGGCCTGTAGGGGGCGCTATTGTTTGCCTATGGGGGGCGCTACAGCAACGTATCTCCGCAACCGTAACTCGTAGAGACTCACGGATGGCGGCGTTGGACTCGGGGTGAAAAAGTAGCGGTACGAGGCCCGGAATCACCATCGCACCTTCCGTTTCCCATTTATTAGGGGTTCAAGCCCTGAAGGGGCTGAAACCCTATTGTTTTTGTAAATCCGAATATATTATTATTATTCTTCTTTTTCATCTGCCCCGACGCAAATTCCCGTGAGTTGGTAAATGGTAGAAACCTGAGATTTAGCCCAATGACATATATTGTTGGCAGGTAGCTGCTCAAAAAAGATTTTTCGAATCGGCCTGAAGGTGGCGCTATAATCGATGGTTTTACGTTAAAGGCCTTAACTTCCACGCCGTTGGTCCGATTTTCAAACTTTTTTTTCCAGATGTGCAGGTGGACCTGCTCTACAAATTTGCCATAAGGACCCTCAATGTCCGCCTGGAAAGTTTTTGAGATATTTGAAAAAGTTTGGAAAACACATTTTTTGCATCTCCTCCTAGACCGTTGGACCGATTTCCACTAGAATCGACAGGAAGCATCTATGGAGCAAGCTCTACAATCCTGAATTTGGAATTTTTGAAATCTACTTTAGTTTCGGAGATATTGATCGTTAAAGTTGTGAGAGGGCGTGGCCTCACAGCTAAACTGTCATTACTTCATGACCGATTAAGGAATCTTCACGAAACTTGCAGGAGGTCTTCGGAGACCATCCCAGACCATGCGTGTCAAATTTGGTGCAATTCCACCAAAAGGGGGCGCTATAGCAGCATTCAGTACCTGTACCTTCTAAATTGTTTGATTTTGAAGGGCGGCAGGAAGTGCTGATTCATTGCCATTATGGCCAGCCTTCCTTCTTGTATGACACTTGACACTTCTGAGCTGATTTCAGAAAAGAAAGTGTCATTTGGCCTGTAGGGGGCGCTATTGTTTGCCTATGGGGGGCGCTACAGGAACGTATCTCCGCAACCGTAACTCGTAGAGACTCACGGATGGCGGCGTTGGACTCGGGGTGAAAAAGTAGCTGTACGAGGCCCGGAATCACCATCGCACCTTCCGTTTCCCATTTATTAGGGGTTCAAGCCCTGAAGGGGCTGAAACCCTATTGTTTTTGTAAATCCGAATATATTATTATTAGGGGTTCAAGCCCTGAAGGGGCTGAAACCCTATTGTTTTTCCCCCGGTTTATTATTATTCTCGTTATTATTGTTCATCTGCCCCAACGCAAATTCCCGTGAGTTGGTAAATGGTAGAGACCTGACATTTGGCCCAATGACAGATATTGTTGGCAGGTAGGTGCTCAAAAAAGATTTTTTGAATCGGCCTGAAGGTGGCGCTATAATCGACGGTTTTACGTTAAAGGCCATAACTTCCACGCCGTTGGTCCGATTTTCAAACTTTTTTTTTCCAGATGTTCAGGTGGACCTGCTCTACAAATTTGCCATAAGGACCCTCAATGTCCGCCTGGAAAGTTTTTGAGATATTTGGAAAAGTTTGGAAAACACATTTTTTGCATCTCCTCCTAGACCGTTGGACCGATTTCCACTAGAATCGACAGGAAGCATCTATGGAGCAAGCTCTACAATCCTGAATTTGGAATTTTTGAAATCTACTTTAGTTTCGGAGATATTGATCGTTAAAGTTGTGAGAGGGCGTGGCCTCACAGCTAAATTGTCATAACTTCATGACCGATTAAGGAATCTTCACGAAACTTGCAGGAGGTCTTCGGAGACCATCCTAGACCATGTGTGTCAAATTTTGTGCAATTCGACCAAAAGGGGGCGCCATAAACGCCAGAAATGGGCGTGGCTTAACATAAAAAAGGCTGTAACTCCACACCTGTTTGTCCAATGATCGCGAAACTTGTCAGATATATCAAGGAGGATGTCCTAGTCAGAATCAGAAGCTTTGTCATCTGCGCAAGGCTTGAACCCCGCCCATCGCCGCTTGCGGCTATATTTATTCTTCTTTTTCATCTGCCCCGACGCAAATTCCCGTGAGTTGGTAAATGGTAGAAACCTGAGATTTGGCCCAATGACAGATATTGTTGGCAGGTAGCTGCTCAAAAAAGATTTTTCGAATCGGCCTGAAGGTGGCGCTATAATCGATGGTTTTACGTTAAAGGCCTTAACTTCCACGCCGTTGGTCCGATTTTCAAACTTTTTTTTTCCAGATGTGCAGGTGGACCTGCTCTACAAATTTGCCATAAGGACCCTCAATGTCCGCCTGGAAAGTTTTTGAGATATTTGGAAAAGTTTGGAAAACACATTTTTTGCATCTCCTCCTAGACCGTTGGACCGATTTCCACTAGAATCGACAGGAAGCATCTATGGAGCAAGCTCTACAATCCTGAATTTGGAATTTTTGAAATCTACTTTAGTTTCGGAGATATTGATCGTTAAAGTTGTGAGAGGGCGTGGCCTCACAGCTAAACTGTCATTACTTCATGACCGATTAAGGAATCTTCACGAAACTTGCAGGAGGTCTTCGGAGACCATCCCAGACCATGCGTGTCAAATTTGGTGCAATTCCACCAAAAGGGGGCGCTATAGCAGCATTCAGTACCTGTACCTTCTAAATTGTTTGATTTTGAAGGGCGGCAGGAAGTGCTGATTCATTGCCATTATGGCCAGCCTTCCTTCTTGTATGACACTTGACACTTCTGAGCTGATTTCAGAAAAGAAAGTGTCATTTGGCCTGTAGGGGGCGCTATTGTTTGCCTATGGGGGGCGCTACAGCAACGTATCTCCGCAACCGTAACTCGTAGAGACTCACGGATGGCGGCGTTGGACTCGGGGTGAAAAAGTAGCGGTACGAGGCCCGGAATCACCATCGCACCTTCCGTTTCCCATTTATTAGGGGTTCAAGCCCTGAAGGGGATGAAACCCTATTGTTTTTGTAAATCCGAATATATTATTATTATTCTTCTTTTTCATCTGCCCCGACGCAAATTCCCGTGAGTTGGTAAATGGTAGAAACCTGAGATTTGGCCCAATGACAGATATTGTTGGCAGGTAGCTGCTCAAAAAAGATTTTTCGAATCGGCCTGAAGGTGGCGCTATAATCGATGGTTTTACGTTAAAGGCCTTAACTTCCACGCCGTTGGTCCGATTTTCAAACTTTTTTTTTTCCAGATGTTCAGGTGGACCTGCTCTACAAATTTGCCATAAGGACCCTCAATGTCCGCCTGGAAAGTTTTTGAGATATTTGGAAAAGTTTGGAAAACACATTTTTTGCATCTCCTCCTAGACCGTTGGACCGATTTCCACTAGAATCGACAGGAAGCATCTATGGAGCAAGCTCTACAATCCTGAATTTGGAATTTTTGAAATCTACTTTAGTTTCGGAGATATTGATCGTTAAAGTTGTGAGAGGGCGTGGCCTCACAGCTAAACTGTCATTACTTCATGACCGATTAAGGAATCTTCACGAAACTTGCAGGAGGTCTTCGGAGACCATCCCAGACCATGCGTGTCAAATTTGGTGCAATTCCACCAAAAGGGGGCGCTATAGCAGCATTCAGTACCTGTACCTTCTAAATTGTTTGATTTTGAAGGGCGGCAGGAAGTGCTGATTCATTGCCATTATGGCCAGCCTTCCTTCTTGTATGACACTTGACACTTCTGAGCTGATTTCAGAAAAGAACGTGTCATTTGGCCTGTAGGGGGCGCTATTGTTTGCCTATGGGGGGCGCTACAGCAACGTATCTCCGCAACCGTAACTCGTAGAGACTCACGGATGGCGGCGTTGGACTCGGGGTGAAAAAGTAGCGGTACGAGGCCCGGAATCACCATCGCACCTTCCGTTTCCCATTTATTAGGGGTTCAAGCCCTGAAGGGGATGAAACCCTATTGTTTTTGTAAATCCGAATATATTATTATTATTCTTCTTTTTCATCTGCCCCGACGCAAATTCCCGTGAGTTGGTAAATGGTAGAAACCTGAGATTTGGCCCAATGACAGATATTGTTGGCAGGTAGCTGCTCAAAAAAGATTTTTCGAATCGGCCTGAAGGTGGCGCTATAATCGATGGTTTTACGTTAAAGGCCTTAACTTCCACGCCGTTGGTCCGATTTTCAAACTTTTTTTTTTCCAGATGTTCAGGTGGACCTGCTCTACAAATTTGCCATAAGGACCCTCAATGTCCGCCTGGAAAGTTTTTGAGATATTTGGAAAAGTTTGGAAAACACATTTTTTGCATCTCCTCCTAGACCGTTGGACCGATTTCCACTAGAATCGACAGGAAGCATCTATGGAGCAAGCTCTACAATCCTGAATTTGGAATTTTTGAAATCTACTTTAGTTTCGGAGATATTGATCGTTAAAGTTGTGAGAGGGCGTGGCCTCACAGCTAAACTGTCATTACTTCATGACCGATTAAGGAATCTTCACGAAACTTGCAGGAGGTCTTCGGAGACCATCCCAGACCATGCGTGTCAAATTTGGTGCAATTCCACCAAAAGGGGGCGCTATAGCAGCATTCAGTACCTGTACCTTCTAAATTGTTTGATTTTGAAGGGCGGCAGGAAGTGCTGATTCATTGCCATTATGGCCAGCCTTCCTTCTTGTATGACACTTGACACTTCTGAGCTGATTTCAGAAAAGAAAGTGTCATTTGGCCTGTAGGGGGCGCTATTGTTTGCCTATGGGGGGCGCTACAGCAACGTATCTCCGCAACCGTAACTCGTAGAGACTCACGGATGGCGGCGTTGGACTCGGGGTGAAAAAGTAGCGGTACGAGGCCCGGAATCACCATCGCACCTTCCGTTTCCCATTTATTAGGGGTTCAAGCCCTGAAGGGGATGAAACCCTATTGTTTTTGTAAATCCGAATATATTATTATTATTCTTCTTTTTCATCTGCCCCGACGCAAATTCCCGTGAGTTGGTAAATGGTAGAAACCTGAGATTTGGCCCAATGACAGATATTGTTGGCAGGTAGCTGCTCAAAAAAGATTTTTCGAATCGGCCTGAAGGTGGCGCTATAATCGATGGTTTTACGTTAAAGGCCTTAACTTCCACGCCGTTGGTCCGATTTTCAAACTTTTTTTTTTCCAGATGTTCAGGTGGACCTGCTCTACAAATTTGCCATAAGGACCCTCAATGTCCGCCTGGAAAGTTTTTGAGATATTTGGAAAAGTTTGGAAAACACATTTTTTGCATCTCCTCCTAGACCGTTGGACCGATTTCCACTAGAATCGACAGGAAGCATCTATGGAGCAAGCTCTACAATCCTGAATTTGGAATTTTTGAAATCTACTTTAGTTTCGGAGATATTGATCGTTAAAGTTGTGAGAGGGCGTGGCCTCACAGCTAAACTGTCATTACTTCATGACCGATTAAGGAATCTTCACGAAACTTGCAGGAGGTCTTCGGAGACCATCCCAGACCATGCGTGTCAAATTTGGTGCAATTCCACCAAAAGGGGGCGCTATAGCAGCATTCAGTACCTGTACCTTCTAAATTGTTTGATTTTGAAGGGCGGCAGGAAGTGCTGATTCATTGCCATTATGGCCAGCCTTCCTTCTTGTATGACACTTGACACTTCTGAGCTGATTTCAGAAAAGAACGTGTCATTTGGCCTGTAGGGGGCGCTATTGTTTGCCTATGGGGGGCGCTACAGCAACGTATCTCCGCAACCGTAACTCGTAGAGACTCACGGATGGCGGCGTTGGACTCGGGGTGAAAAAGTAGCGGTACGAGGCCCGGAATCACCATCGCACCTTCCGTTTCCCATTTATTAGGGGTTCAAGCCCTGAAGGGGATGAAACCCTATTGTTTTTGTAAATCCGAATATATTATTATTATTCTTCTTTTTCATCTGCCCCGACGCAAATTCCCGTGAGTTGGTAAATGGTAGAAACCTGAGATTTGGCCCAATGACAGATATTGTTGGCAGGTAGCTGCTCAAAAAAGATTTTTCGAATCGGCCTGAAGGTGGCGCTATAATCGATGGTTTTACGTTAAAGGCCTTAACTTCCACGCCGTTGGTCCGATTTTCAAACTTTTTTTTTTCCAGATGTTCAGGTGGACCTGCTCTACAAATTTGCCATAAGGACCCTCAATGTCCGCCTGGAAAGTTTTTGAGATATTTGGAAAAGTTTGGAAAACACATTTTTTGCATCTCCTCCTAGACCGTTGGACCGATTTCCACTAGAATCGACAGGAAGCATCTATGGAGCAAGCTCTACAATCCTGAATTTGGAATTTTTGAAATCTACTTTAGTTTCGGAGATATTGATCGTTAAAGTTGTGAGAGGGCGTGGCCTCACAGCTAAACTGTCATTACTTCATGACCGATTAAGGAATCTTCACGAAACTTGCAGGAGGTCTTCGGAGACCATCCCAGACCATGCGTGTCAAATTTGGTGCAATTCCACCAAAAGGGGGCGCTATAGCAGCATTCAGTACCTGTACCTTCTAAATTGTTTGATTTTGAAGGGCGGCAGGAAGTGCTGATTCATTGCCATTATGGCCAGCCTTCCTTCTTGTATGACACTTGACACTTCTGAGCTGATTTCAGAAAAGAAAGTGTCATTTGGCCTGTAGGGGGCGCTATTGTTTGCCTATGGGGGGCGCTACAGCAACGTATCTCCGCAACCGTAACTCGTAGAGACTCACGGATGGCGGCGTTGGACTCGGGGTGAAAAAGTAGCGGTACGAGGCCCGGAATCACCATCGCACCTTCCGTTTCCCATTTATTAGGGGTTCAAGCCCTGAAGGGGATGAAACCCTATTGTTTTTGTAAATCCGAATATATTATTATTATTCTTCTTTTTCATCTGCCCCGACGCAAATTCCCGTGAGTTGGTAAATGGTAGAAACCTGAGATTTGGCCCAATGACAGATATTGTTGGCAGGTAGCTGCTCAAAAAAGATTTTTCGAATCGGCCTGAAGGTGGCGCTATAATCGATGGTTTTACGTTAAAGGCCTTAACTTCCACGCCGTTGGTCCGATTTTCAAACTTTTTTTTTTCCAGATGTTCAGGTGGACCTGCTCTACAAATTTGCCATAAGGACCCTCAATGTCCGCCTGGAAAGTTTTTGAGATATTTGGAAAAGTTTGGAAAACACATTTTTTGCATCTCCTCCTAGACCGTTGGACCGATTTCCACTAGAATCGACAGGAAGCATCTATGGAGCAAGCTCTACAATCCTGAATTTGGAATTTTTGAAATCTACTTTAGTTTCGGAGATATTGATCGTTAAAGTTGTGAGAGGGCGTGGCCTCACAGCTAAACTGTCATTACTTCATGACCGATTAAGGAATCTTCACGAAACTTGCAGGAGGTCTTCGGAGACCATCCCAGACCATGCGTGTCAAATTTGGTGCAATTCCACCAAAAGGGGGCGCTATAGCAGCATTCAGTACCTGTACCTTCTAAATTGTTTGATTTTGAAGGGCGGCAGGAAGTGCTGATTCATTGCCATTATGGCCAGCCTTCCTTCTTGTATGACACTTGACACTTCTGAGCTGATTTCAGAAAAGAACGTGTCATTTGGCCTGTAGGGGGCGCTATTGTTTGCCTATGGGGGGCGCTACAGCAACGTATCTCCGCAACCGTAACTCGTAGAGACTCACGGATGGCGGCGTTGGACTCGGGGTGAAAAAGTAGCGGTACGAGGCCCGGAATCACCATCGCACCTTCCGTTTCCCATTTATTAGGGGTTCAAGCCCTGAAGGGGATGAAACCCTATTGTTTTTGTAAATCCGAATATATTATTATTATTCTTCTTTTTCATCTGCCCCGACGCAAATTCCCGTGAGTTGGTAAATGGTAGAAACCTGAGATTTGGCCCAATGACAGATATTGTTGGCAGGTAGCTGCTCAAAAAAGATTTTTCGAATCGGCCTGAAGGTGGCGCTATAATCGATGGTTTTACGTTAAAGGCCTTAACTTCCACGCCGTTGGTCCGATTTTCAAACTTTTTTTTTTCCAGATGTTCAGGTGGACCTGCTCTACAAATTTGCCATAAGGACCCTCAATGTCCGCCTGGAAAGTTTTTGAGATATTTGGAAAAGTTTGGAAAACACATTTTTTGCATCTCCTCCTAGACCGTTGGACCGATTTCCACTAGAATCGACAGGAAGCATCTATGGAGCAAGCTCTACAATCCTGAATTTGGAATTTTTGAAATCTACTTTAGTTTCGGAGATATTGATCGTTAAAGTTGTGAGAGGGCGTGGCCTCACAGCTAAACTGTCATTACTTCATGACCGATTAAGGAATCTTCACGAAACTTGCAGGAGGTCTTCGGAGACCATCCCAGACCATGCGTGTCAAATTTGGTGCAATTCCACCAAAAGGGGGCGCTATAGCAGCATTCAGTACCTGTACCTTCTAAATTGTTTGATTTTGAAGGGCGGCAGGAAGTGCTGATTCATTGCCATTATGGCCAGCCTTCCTTCTTGTATGACACTTGACACTTCTGAGCTGATTTCAGAAAAGAAAGTGTCATTTGGCCTGTAGGGGGCGCTATTGTTTGCCTATGGGGGGCGCTACAGCAACGTATCTCCGCAACCGTAACTCGTAGAGACTCACGGATGGCGGCGTTGGACTCGGGGTGAAAAAGTAGCGGTACGAGGCCCGGAATCACCATCGCACCTTCCGTTTCCCATTTATTAGGGGTTCAAGCCCTGAAGGGGATGAAACCCTATTGTTTTTGTAAATCCGAATATATTATTATTATTCTTCTTTTTCATCTGCCCCGACGCAAATTCCCGTGAGTTGGTAAATGGTAGAAACCTGAGATTTGGCCCAATGACAGATATTGTTGGCAGGTAGCTGCTCAAAAAAGATTTTTCGAATCGGCCTGAAGGTGGCGCTATAATCGATGGTTTTACGTTAAAGGCCTTAACTTCCACGCCGTTGGTCCGATTTTCAAACTTTTTTTTTTCCAGATGTTCAGGTGGACCTGCTCTACAAATTTGCCATAAGGACCCTCAATGTCCGCCTGGAAAGTTTTTGAGATATTTGGAAAAGTTTGGAAAACACATTTTTTGCATCTCCTCCTAGACCGTTGGACCGATTTCCACTAGAATCGACAGGAAGCATCTATGGAGCAAGCTCTACAATCCTGAATTTGGAATTTTTGAAATCTACTTTAGTTTCGGAGATATTGATCGTTAAAGTTGTGAGAGGGCGTGGCCTCACAGCTAAACTGTCATTACTTCATGACCGATTAAGGAATCTTCACGAAACTTGCAGGAGGTCTTCGGAGACCATCCCAGACCATGCGTGTCAAATTTGGTGCAATTCCACCAAAAGGGGGCGCTATAGCAGCATTCAGTACCTGTACCTTCTAAATTGTTTGATTTTGAAGGGCGGCAGGAAGTGCTGATTCATTGCCATTATGGCCAGCCTTCCTTCTTGTATGACACTTGACACTTCTGAGCTGATTTCAGAAAAGAACGTGTCATTTGGCCTGTAGGGGGCGCTATTGTTTGCCTATGGGGGGCGCTACAGCAACGTATCTCCGCAACCGTAACTCGTAGAGACTCACGGATGGCGGCGTTGGACTCGGGGTGAAAAAGTAGCGGTACGAGGCCCGGAATCACCATCGCACCTTCCGTTTCCCATTTATTAGGGGTTCAAGCCCTGAAGGGGATGAAACCCTATTGTTTTTGTAAATCCGAATATATTATTATTATTCTTCTTTTTCATCTGCCCCGACGCAAATTCCCGTGAGTTGGTAAATGGTAGAAACCTGAGATTTGGCCCAATGACAGATATTGTTGGCAGGTAGCTGCTCAAAAAAGATTTTTCGAATCGGCCTGAAGGTGGCGCTATAATCGATGGTTTTACGTTAAAGGCCTTAACTTCCACGCCGTTGGTCCGATTTTCAAACTTTTTTTTTTCCAGATGTTCAGGTGGACCTGCTCTACAAATTTGCCATAAGGACCCTCAATGTCCGCCTGGAAAGTTTTTGAGATATTTGGAAAAGTTTGGAAAACACATTTTTTGCATCTCCTCCTAGACCGTTGGACCGATTTCCACTAGAATCGACAGGAAGCATCTATGGAGCAAGCTCTACAATCCTGAATTTGGAATTTTTGAAATCTACTTTAGTTTCGGAGATATTGATCGTTAAAGTTGTGAGAGGGCGTGGCCTCACAGCTAAACTGTCATTACTTCATGACCGATTAAGGAATCTTCACGAAACTTGCAGGAGGTCTTCGGAGACCATCCCAGACCATGCGTGTCAAATTTGGTGCAATTCCACCAAAAGGGGGCGCTATAGCAGCATTCAGTACCTGTACCTTCTAAATTGTTTGATTTTGAAGGGCGGCAGGAAGTGCTGATTCATTGCCATTATGGCCAGCCTTCCTTCTTGTATGACACTTGACACTTCTGAGCTGATTTCAGAAAAGAAAGTGTCATTTGGCCTGTAGGGGGCGCTATTGTTTGCCTATGGGGGGCGCTACAGCAACGTATCTCCGCAACCGTAACTCGTAGAGACTCACGGATGGCGGCGTTGGACTCGGGGTGAAAAAGTAGCGGTACGAGGCCCGGAATCACCATCGCACCTTCCGTTTCCCATTTATTAGGGGTTCAAGCCCTGAAGGGGATGAAACCCTATTGTTTTTGTAAATCCGAATATATTATTATTATTCTTCTTTTTCATCTGCCCCGACGCAAATTCCCGTGAGTTGGTAAATGGTAGAAACCTGAGATTTGGCCCAATGACAGATATTGTTGGCAGGTAGCTGCTCAAAAAAGATTTTTCGAATCGGCCTGAAGGTGGCGCTATAATCGATGGTTTTACGTTAAAGGCCTTAACTTCCACGCCGTTGGTCCGATTTTCAAACTTTTTTTTTTCCAGATGTTCAGGTGGACCTGCTCTACAAATTTGCCATAAGGACCCTCAATGTCCGCCTGGAAAGTTTTTGAGATATTTGGAAAAGTTTGGAAAACACATTTTTTGCATCTCCTCCTAGACCGTTGGACCGATTTCCACTAGAATCGACAGGAAGCATCTATGGAGCAAGCTCTACAATCCTGAATTTGGAATTTTTGAAATCTACTTTAGTTTCGGAGATATTGATCGTTAAAGTTGTGAGAGGGCGTGGCCTCACAGCTAAACTGTCATTACTTCATGACCGATTAAGGAATCTTCACGAAACTTGCAGGAGGTCTTCGGAGACCATCCCAGACCATGCGTGTCAAATTTGGTGCAATTCCACCAAAAGGGGGCGCTATAGCAGCATTCAGTACCTGTACCTTCTAAATTGTTTGATTTTGAAGGGCGGCAGGAAGTGCTGATTCATTGCCATTATGGCCAGCCTTCCTTCTTGTATGACACTTGACACTTCTGAGCTGATTTCAGAAAAGAACGTGTCATTTGGCCTGTAGGGGGCGCTATTGTTTGCCTATGGGGGGCGCTACAGCAACGTATCTCCGCAACCGTAACTCGTAGAGACTCACGGATGGCGGCGTTGGACTCGGGGTGAAAAAGTAGCGGTACGAGGCCCGGAATCACCATCGCACCTTCCGTTTCCCATTTATTAGGGGTTCAAGCCCTGAAGGGGATGAAACCCTATTGTTTTTGTAAATCCGAATATATTATTATTATTCTTCTTTTTCATCTGCCCCGACGCAAATTCCCGTGAGTTGGTAAATGGTAGAAACCTGAGATTTGGCCCAATGACAGATATTGTTGGCAGGTAGCTGCTCAAAAAAGATTTTTCGAATCGGCCTGAAGGTGGCGCTATAATCGATGGTTTTACGTTAAAGGCCTTAACTTCCACGCCGTTGGTCCGATTTTCAAACTTTTTTTTTTCCAGATGTTCAGGTGGACCTGCTCTACAAATTTGCCATAAGGACCCTCAATGTCCGCCTGGAAAGTTTTTGAGATATTTGGAAAAGTTTGGAAAACACATTTTTTGCATCTCCTCCTAGACCGTTGGACCGATTTCCACTAGAATCGACAGGAAGCATCTATGGAGCAAGCTCTACAATCCTGAATTTGGAATTTTTGAAATCTACTTTAGTTTCGGAGATATTGATCGTTAAAGTTGTGAGAGGGCGTGGCCTCACAGCTAAACTGTCATTACTTCATGACCGATTAAGGAATCTTCACGAAACTTGCAGGAGGTCTTCGGAGACCATCCCAGACCATGCGTGTCAAATTTGGTGCAATTCCACCAAAAGGGGGCGCTATAGCAGCATTCAGTACCTGTACCTTCTAAATTGTTTGATTTTGAAGGGCGGCAGGAAGTGCTGATTCATTGCCATTATGGCCAGCCTTCCTTCTTGTATGACACTTGACACTTCTGAGCTGATTTCAGAAAAGAAAGTGTCATTTGGCCTGTAGGGGGCGCTATTGTTTGCCTATGGGGGGCGCTACAGCAACGTATCTCCGCAACCGTAACTCGTAGAGACTCACGGATGGCGGCGTTGGACTCGGGGTGAAAAAGTAGCGGTACGAGGCCCGGAATCACCATCGCACCTTCCGTTTCCCATTTATTAGGGGTTCAAGCCCTGAAGGGGATGAAACCCTATTGTTTTTGTAAATCCGAATATATTATTATTATTCTTCTTTTTCATCTGCCCCGACGCAAATTCCCGTGAGTTGGTAAATGGTAGAAACCTGAGATTTGGCCCAATGACAGATATTGTTGGCAGGTAGCTGCTCAAAAAAGATTTTTCGAATCGGCCTGAAGGTGGCGCTATAATCGATGGTTTTACGTTAAAGGCCTTAACTTCCACGCCGTTGGTCCGATTTTCAAACTTTTTTTTTTCCAGATGTTCAGGTGGACCTGCTCTACAAATTTGCCATAAGGACCCTCAATGTCCGCCTGGAAAGTTTTTGAGATATTTGGAAAAGTTTGGAAAACACATTTTTTGCATCTCCTCCTAGACCGTTGGACCGATTTCCACTAGAATCGACAGGAAGCATCTATGGAGCAAGCTCTACAATCCTGAATTTGGAATTTTTGAAATCTACTTTAGTTTCGGAGATATTGATCGTTAAAGTTGTGAGAGGGCGTGGCCTCACAGCTAAACTGTCATTACTTCATGACCGATTAAGGAATCTTCACGAAACTTGCAGGAGGTCTTCGGAGACCATCCCAGACCATGCGTGTCAAATTTGGTGCAATTCCACCAAAAGGGGGCGCTATAGCAGCATTCAGTACCTGTACCTTCTAAATTGTTTGATTTTGAAGGGCGGCAGGAAGTGCTGATTCATTGCCATTATGGCCAGCCTTCCTTCTTGTATGACACTTGACACTTCTGAGCTGATTTCAGAAAAGAACGTGTCATTTGGCCTGTAGGGGGCGCTATTGTTTGCCTATGGGGGGCGCTACAGCAACGTATCTCCGCAACCGTAACTCGTAGAGACTCACGGATGGCGGCGTTGGACTCGGGGTGAAAAAGTAGCGGTACGAGGCCCGGAATCACCATCGCACCTTCCGTTTCCCATTTATTAGGGGTTCAAGCCCTGAAGGGGATGAAACCCTATTGTTTTTGTAAATCCGAATATATTATTATTATTCTTCTTTTTCATCTGCCCCGACGCAAATTCCCGTGAGTTGGTAAATGGTAGAAACCTGAGATTTGGCCCAATGACAGATATTGTTGGCAGGTAGCTGCTCAAAAAAGATTTTTCGAATCGGCCTGAAGGTGGCGCTATAATCGATGGTTTTACGTTAAAGGCCTTAACTTCCACGCCGTTGCTCCGATTTTCAAACTTTTTTTTTTCCAGATGTTCAGGTGGACCTGCTCTACAAATTTGCCATAAGGACCCTCAATGTCCGCCTGGAAAGTTTTTGAGATATTTGGAAAAGTTTGGAAAACACATTTTTTGCATCTCCTCCTAGACCGTTGGACCGATTTCCACTAGAATCGACAGGAAGCATCTATGGAGCAAGCTCTACAATCCTGAATTTGGAATTTTTGAAATCTACTTTAGTTTCGGAGATATTGATCGTTAAAGTTGTGAGAGGGCGTGGCCTCACAGCTAAACTGTCATTACTTCATGACCGATTAAGGAATCTTCACGAAACTTGCAGGAGGTCTTCGGAGACCATCCCAGACCATGCGTGTCAAATTTGGTGCAATTCCACCAAAAGGGGGCGCTATAGCAGCATTCAGTACCTGTACCTTCTAAATTGTTTGATTTTGAAGGGCGGCAGGAAGTGCTGATTCATTGCCATTATGGCCAGCCTTCCTTCTTGTATGACACTTGTCACTTGTCACTTGACGCACGCACGCTATTGTACAGACAACAGACACACCTATACTTGTATCACAGTGGGTATATCACTCATGGTCTCGCTCTAATTTGCATACTGTATGTTTTCAGCAGCTCCAACTCTTCTCTGTTAAAAAACACATGCAAAAAGTGTACTGGAAGCAGGAATCCAGTGTGATTTGACCACATACATATAGCTTAACAGTAACTCTGAGCAGGAGTGTTGTATGTTGGGTAGAGAGAATGATGTAGACAAAAATAACACATTAAATTAGCTGTATCTCAGAAACCATACAAGGTACAGCTACGAAACTTGTTAGGGAGGTTCACAGAGGGGTCTTTTACTATCCACGGAAAAATTGCACCAATTGACAAGATGGTGGCGCTATAACAGCCCTCCTTACCTTTTGGTCCATAACTTTCGAACCGTGGGGTCTATCATCAAACTTATTTTTTCCCTGGATTCCTTGGGTCCTCCCGCATCTACTCAACTAGGCCACGCCCCTTTCCGTCAACTAGATTTTCCGCCATTTAGAATTGTGTCCAAAACAGTTTTTTTGCGCTTCCTCCTTGAAATTTTGTCCAATCTTCACCAAACCAAAGCACACATCATGTGATGAGTGTCCTGCACAACACTTTCGTGGTTTTTGAAAAAAACGCACCGTTGCGATATGTGTCACCCTCTGGTAAATTGAGTACAATCTCGCCAAGTCGAAATCGCGCAATTGGAGTTAGTAGTTTGATATGTGAAAAAATGCCTTTTTTTTTTTTTTTATAATTACACAAAGGAGAGTATGGACTATCCATCCCACATAAAATTGAGTCGTTTTATAACCAGTAAATAGGTATATTTAGCGATTTAAAAAATCAAGATTTTAGTCTTGAGTCGCCTAGCTGAGGGGGGTTTTTCATTCATTTGCATGCGGCGTTTCACCGGCTTAATGTCTGCTATTGTTCCGAGTTTCGGCCAATGAGCCACATCAATGGAATTCAGTCTGTTACATGGGGGCGGGGTGCAAAGCTCTGTTTACAAGTGACAACATGGAGGGTCACTGATGAGGACAGTCTGTGTGGATTAAAACTGATGCAGGAAGTGCAACACCTCTGGCTTTTCATCACCTAGTCCTAGGTGAGTTTAATCATGATCCCTAACTATCGTTATGTCTTGTTTCTGTTTTAGGGACTGTGCGACCATCTAGTTATGGTTGAACGTGGGTTTTAGTATCGCGTTATGTGTGTATTGTTGTCGAACAGTAACGAAGAGTATTGAAGGAAAGAAGCGACCATTCCTAGACCATGTGTGGCAAATTTTGTGCAATTCGACCAAAAGACGGCGCCATAAACGCCAGAAATGGGCGTGGCTTAACATAAAAAAGGCTGTAACTCCACACCTGTTTGTCCAATGATCGCAAAACTTGTCAGCTATATCAAGGAGGATGTCCTAGTCAGAATCAGAAGCTTTGTCATCTGCGCAAGGCTTGAACCCCGCCCATCGCCGCTTGCGGCTATATTTTTAAGTTTGTTATTGTAGCCCAATTGATTTAAGGATTTCCAGAGCATTTGGGGATCATCCTTATTCTCTGCAATTACCTCATTATAGTACTCTAATTTGGCCTTTTTGATCAGCCTATTAACTTCATTTCGGTGTTTTTTAAATAGGCCGAAAGAAGCTTCATCTTTTATATTCTTGAATTTCTGCAGGCTATCATTTCTAACCTTAATGGCTTTGATGATATCTGCATTTATCCAAGGTTCAGTTCTAGTTTTAAACCTGACCGATTTGACCGGGGCCAGCAGGTTGATGACCCCTAGAAATGAAACCTTAAACAGGCACCATGCATCCTCTGCCGTTGACATATTGAGCACCTTTGACAAGTCCGATTTTCCAAGCTCGTGTTCTAAGGACTCCTTATTATAGTTCCTCGTGGATCTAATTTTGACCGTGTTCTTCTACTTAGTCCAGTTTCCTCTAGAAATAAGCCTCTTCTTCTTCTTCTTCTTTAGTGTTTAATGCCGGTTGGCATCCAAACAATTGTTGCCTTACCGCCAACTGGATTGTATTTTCTTCTCACTCAGTGCTGGTTAATTCCCACCCAAGTGATCCCATTCACGATGTAAAACATAAAGTTAACCCAGACCCACTTGTCTGAGTTGGGAGCCAATTCCTGTCTTATCCAGATAATTCCAAGACACATTGACAATGGCAGCAGACTCTTCTTCTTCATCTTCAGCTTCTTCTTCTTCTGATGATGATGATGATGATGATGATTATTATTATTGTAGGGCCTACATTCCAAAGCATCTAATATTCATCAATTAACAGACAGACAAGTAGGCTATATAAATGCACAAATATAAATAAAATAAAAAGACAACTAACCAAAATAAACAAACAAACAAACAAACAGGGGGAACATAAATGACGGATCACAAACAACTTTTAGGTGCATACCACCAACTTCTGGTGTTTAAATAAATTCTAACCCCCAACCTCAAGAACGTAAGCAGTGCCTTTCCTGTTGATTCACAACCCTAGTCCTCTGTTTTCAGTATTCTCATCAGATCCCACTCCCTGCCTGTCTCCTGGACTGTATCCTGTAGGCCTAACCTTTCTTCCTAATATTGTACAATGCAATAAAACATGTTCAGTTTTCTTTAACTCCCCAGTTCCCACACTATAGGGGCCCTCCGTTTCCAAACACCCTTCCTAAAGTGAAAGTGCCCTTATCCAATCCTTTATCCTGGTCGTTATTGTTTGCCGGTTCATAATCTGAGGTGTCAATGAGTTGCATATATATGTCACTCTGTCCTGTAGACTAAACTATCATGTAATTTGCCTCTACTTAGGTGTTTATAGTAGGTAGCATCTATGATCTATGATCTATCCGATGATGTAATCAGTGCAGTCCTGATGTCATGAGATATTTGTGGCTCTGATGATGTGACATCACCGCGGTGAATGTCACTTCACCGATGAGGTCATCGTAACCGATGAGGTCATCATATCAATGATGTCACTCAGCCTTGTGTCACTGATGATGATGATGATGATAGATAGATATCAATGACAGCAAAGACAACAACAGACAATCGCCATGTGACATCATCACTCATTGTGAGGTCATACCTCCCTGATGATGTCACTATTTGCGGTTGCATCCTGGGGCCCGGCTGGCCGGATTGGCCCCGGTTTGGGCCACATGGCAGCCCATCACACCGCACAATGCAAAACAGTATTTGTTAATGTATATACTTAAATTGTCCCTTTGCGATAAACATGCACGGACAGATTGGTTGAATGGGAGACTAATGCCACTCCAAATTTACAGTCATTATCCAAAAATGATTTTGGGATCTACCGATAAGCACCCTGAGATATTTTTTAGGGCCTTTTGGATAGATATTTTTCTGAACTCAGGGACATAGACACCAATTCCCACACTGTTTATTCTTATAGAAATACTTGTAAATATTTTTAGATAGCTGTTTACTTCTCACATAGGACTTTCGACTCCCATTTCATTAATTTGCCATGGTCTTTTCGATTGCAGAATAGGCTACTCAAGTGACATGCTAATGTAGATCTTGACTTATGGAAACAGCCAAGGGGGACCACTACTATGGCATAATACCATTGAAGACTATCCACTATTTGCAATGTCTGCGGCCGATCCAAAATCCATCCAACCATAATCTATTATTGATCTCTAAATTGCCCTCTAAATGTCAATTAATGACCATTCCACCAAAAGTCAATTATGTTATTTTTCTAATTATTAAGCTTTTGGGGAATTCTTAAGACAACACTTTGCTTTGGATCATAACAATTGCACTTTTGTGATGAACTCATTGAAACTACAGGATATTTATTTTCTGAATGTAGATTGCTAGTGCCTTCTGGGGAAGATTTGCATTCTTGGTTATTTCCTAACCTTGCCAATCTCTGAATTATCCAAATAAAATGTATAGTTTGGTATATTTATGAAAGATGGAACACATGCCAACACTTTACACTTGTATTACATTTGGACAATTATAATTATAATTATTTCAAACTATGAGACTGAAACTTGCAAAGAACCCCTATGATGACTCTACGCCCCCCCCCCCCCCCCCCCCCCCTCCCTCCGTCCCGTTATTATCTTCATTATGTAGGCTATTGTATTCTTCTCTGTCCTCTCTACTCTGTTTTGCTTGTCTGCTCGATTTGACGGCGCTCTTCTTCCGGGCCTTTGGGGGCAGTAATGAGTAAAGGCCGTTGAATCTTTACCCGGATGCCAACGGCCATAAAGCTCGAAAGAAGAAGAAGAGGAGAAGGAAGAACAATTTCGACACACGTGTATCGTCGCGCTGCGAATCTTCGTCGTTGGCATGGTTGTATTGATGACTGATATAGGTTCGAAAATTATTATTATGCTTATTGTCTAAATTAACGTTGAATGACAAAAATTAACCGTGTGTAGCCACCTTAACGGTAGAAGAAGAGCTTGCTTAGCAGCAGAGCTCACTACTATGCTGCTTGTCTAGAGGTCAGTAACTTAGCAAATTGTATACGGGTTAACATGTTACATTTGGGAACAACACAATTGATCGATTTAATGTTTGCCAGTGTTAATGTTTACTCAGCTCGTCTGCAATTGTGAGCAAAAGTTAGCCTGACAGATGTAGGTAACGTTAGCCACATAGCTTAGCTACAGTGTAAACACTAGCTAATGTTAGCTTCCTTTGAAAGTTCGCTAACTGGGTTTTCTTTTTCAGAAAGATGGACCATGTGAAGGATTACGATTCTCTGAAAAAGGATTTAGACGACGGTAAGTTATGGAATCGTCTGTTTTCGGGCCTCCTTTCCCCAGACAAAGCTTGGAAAAGCAGCCCCCTTTATTTGATTATCTTTGCTCAATGGATGCCTATTAGGCCTGGGAGTCATTGCAATGGTTTGTGGGATACCGCCGCGATTTGTGTTGGTGTCCCGCTAGTGCAGTGGTTCAGAGCCAGATAAACATAGTGCAACTCGTTTGAAACATGACATGTGTATGGTAATTCATTGTTACATTTGGTAACTTCCATAATAGTGCAATACAATAATTGTCATTGTGGAAAAATGTCCAGTGAGTATTACTTGCTATAAGGGTAACCTAAACCTAGCTAGCGTTAGACTGCTAACCGCTCACTTTTTCCCGCAACTAGGCTTTCGGAAAGAATTAGTTTGCCCCATCCGACCCTACAGTAACTGTGACTTCGAAGTGCAGAAATAAGGTTAGTTTAATGCCCAACACAGATTGTCTAACGAAAATCGCATGGTCAGAGGGAGGGCTCTTACAACTAGTGTTGACCTGAAATTTAGAAGAGCCTGAGGGTAACTAAGTGTAAGCTATCGTTAGTCATGGTGACATAGTAGATATATACAGCCATTTTAGTTTTTGAGCCTGTTATTTTCATGTAATGTGGGCTGCTTCCAATGCTGATGTAACTCTGACTGCCACAGACCCAGCAGACCAGCTGTAGGGATATTGCCTGTGTGTGGACAAGGACTCCATATCTTTAGTCCAACATAAAATCCGACAGGTAACAACACAAAACTATGACTTGGATAGTGATTATGTAACTCAATCAGGTCAGAAATTCATACTAGATTGACAACATTAATTCGATAATTTTAATAGCATAACGTATACTTACAGAGTAGATGGTATTTACAACTTCACCGAAATGGTAATGTAGGCTATGTCTTGTTACAAATGAAAGGAAACGTTAGCTATGTTTTTAATAGCAATATGTCCAGATGTCTGTCTGGAGTTTGATATCTGGTGATGTGCATTTACCATATTTTGTAGGTACTTTACTATTCACCCTCATTTTATGGTACAAGTAATTAATGAATCAAATGATAAGAATAAAATGACATTCCATTACTTCTTACTGATGTGTAACATTACTCTATGAGCTCAAAAGGATTCAGACAAAAGCCAGACTCTGATCCATGACCAGACCGACAAACCTACAAGCTAACCCAGCTTTGAGAAACACCATGCAGTCAGGTTTTCCGGTAGCTAGCGATTAACACATTCGGGGGGAGATGGAAAGAAAGGAGGGCAACAAAATGTAAATTAGTTAATTCACTGTAATTCTAAGTCCGTTAATTAAAACTGACCAGATTGAAAATGTCGGGAAGACACTTTTGCTGCGGCGACAGTGGAGAATGCAATGCTTGGCCGTACAGCTGAAATCCAAGCACTGTTATTTATTCTCTTGCCACTATTGTCATATTAACGATATGAACAGTGGTCTCCTCCCATGATGTTTACATCAAGAACGCAGCATTTCAACCTAAACTGTGGGACACCAACCAAAATGGCGAAGGGGGCAGTGTCCGGGGCGGATCTCCTCTCCAGACTCCGACGTCACACTCCCAGGCCTAATGGAATCATGATTATGTTATTTGATACCATAGACACTCACCAATTTAGCCAAGATAGCCTGATATTATTGTTTGACAGACTTCAGAGTTCAGACGGAAAAAAAAAAGTCTGTCTGAAGGCATGTATTTGTTTTTGACTCTGAGAAAGTAGGAAAAACGGAAAATTCCCCAATATTACTGAATCTATGAACTATCTCTTAATTCTATTCCATGGGGTCTCTTTTTTACTACTAATGTATGGTAATATTTTTCGCATCCATTAACTGCGCCTCCGATGGAAATGGTTGGAGCCCCCTTGGGGAGGCCCGCCTTCTGATTTGAAAAGCTCTGATGTAAATGAATAACTGTTTTCTCTGTGTAGCGTTATGTTTGATATTACAATGCAGCCTAACTTTAGTTAACTTTCGGGTCAACCCCCCAGGTTTGATTACTCCAAAAGGCTTTGATGAGAAAGTGAAAAATTTGCTCCGTAAAGGCGAGGAGCAACCATCAACATCAGGTATGCTTTCCTTGATATTATACTGACTGTAAAGTAGTACATATTCTTCATTTTAGTTATTGCTTAACACATTGAGTGCCACAGCGCTTCAGTAAAATTGTCTGGAGCCTGTGCCAGATTCACTTCCATTCAGTTGAAAACAGCTATAGAATTTTTTCTATTAGGGTTATATTGACAGGGCTGGACTCTAATGAAACATTGGACACTCCTGCTTCTTCCAAAGAAGAAATTTTGTTTCTAGACAGTTCCATTATGAAATGACAGCCTCTGAAAGAAGAGCACTTTCAAGGGTTTTCTGCTGTCTTTTTTTACTTTTCAAGATAAAGTCACTTTTATGAATACTTTTTGCACTCTAATTTCAAGCACATTCACTGACTCTAGCTACTATTTTCTGATGTAGTGACATGGTGTAGTTCTGTGCAGCCTGCGTGCCCCACCCCCCTCTCCACCCCTGAGCTGCGGGCTCCTCCCCACACGCACACAGTCTGTTTTCTCAGCCTCCGTTTTTGCCCGGATCCCAGCGCAACAAGGAAATGGCAAACGGGACTGAAGGAAAAGGTTTGGCCGTTCGGCTTTGGGTGCTGCCTTTCTGGCAGGGAATCGTGTGGAGAAACTATATGCAGACAGATAGACAGAAGCAGAAGAGCTCAGTTGTGGGCGCGGATGCAGCCAACTGTCAGCTGCAGACAGAGCAATCTATATGGCTCTGGCTGCAGCATGCATCGGTTTCGCTTTGATCACGGCTTTCTCCGCTTTCTCCTGCACAAAGTAAAGGATCTGAGGTGGGTGGCGCAGCTCCCGTGTAGATGTTTAAGGTGGCGCCGTGTGATCCCTTGAAGGGATTCATGCTCACTGGCTGGGTACGACCTTAAACAGCAGAATTATGGAATAATATGAATTATGATTTTAGGACGTCCACAGACGTCCTTGGCACTCCTCGTTACTTTTTTTTAGGACGTCCACAGACGTCCTTGGCACTCAATGTGTTAAGACTAAATACTACACTACACTTGCATTTATCACCAACAAACATGGCTAAGAAGTTAAACCCTGGTTACAAATAATTGGACGACTTCAAACACCATCATTGCTCCCTCTTACTAAAGCAAGTTGTTTAAAATGGAGGTTCCCAAACTTTTATGTACTGTATGTAGTAGCCCTTGAGCTGTTTTGCCATGCCATGCCTAGGGATGGGTACTGTTCACATTTGAACCAATACCGGTACGATACCGGTACCTGGAAATCGGTACGGTACCCAAAACGGTAAAATTTTCGGTACTTTACACGCTCTAATAACAAACCAAAATTAAAGTTCTAAAAAAGAAAAAAAAAAGTCCAAACTTCTCAGAGAGAGCGGTCGGTATTCACTAAAGCCTTCATATCTCAGGCTCTGTAGCACATAGAAACATAAAATGAAAAGCATTTGATAGCTTAACCCTTTGGCTTTTCGCATTATATTTGCCCTAATGTTCATTAAAACAATTTTTTATCTTTAACCCCAAAAGATAAAAAGATTATAATGCATTTTAAGAAATGTTAATCAAGATTATGTCAAATGTAACCCTTCCAAATAAAAAGCCACAGGTTTAAGCTCTCAAATGCTTTTTATTTAATGTTGAAAGCTACTAGATGCTGAGGAAATACGTTCTGTTGAACCCTTGACAATTACTGCAGCAAGAGTAACGTTGGCGATCTCTGTTTTGCAGTCGTCGTGAAGACAGTGAAAAGCCCTGTTATCTAACAACCACAACGGCAGTGAAACAACTTATCCAGCTAAGGCTAGCTAATTAAATAACGTGAAGTTCCGTCATCGTTCTCCAAGACTTCAGCTAACATTACAGCTGAGCTGAGGAGGTGCTGCTAATGTTAGCTGCGGTGCGTTGTCTGCTTCATTCACCCTCAGCCTATCTAAGACGTTAACAGTCTTCAGCATTTAGCTAAATATATCTTGTGTTTGACCATGCTTCCTCAAGTTTGAGGTGTTTCCCTGGCCAGCTTTGCAATTCACACCACAAATGTTGCAACCAGTGTTGTCTGAGTCTATCTTGGTAAAGTGTAGGCACATTTTTAGACCGCTTTCGGCTGGTCCTGTTTGTTGATGTTTGCTTTCAGGTGTGTGACGTACTGACGTAACGTGCTCTCGCGTGTTGCCTTAAGGTTCCGTCGGAATTTCTATTTTACCCACTCTCTTTCTATTACTCAGATGCGTTCAAGTACCGAAATGTGGTACCGTTTGTTTTCATGTGAACTGGTACTTTCAGGGGGCGGTACTACCGAGTCAGGCGGGAGAGAGTCGTATGGTCATGCACGAGCCCCAAGCTCCGGGGCGCACGCAGCAGCAGCCCTCCTCGGCTCTCATGGCGGGGGCTTGGGCATGGGGTGAGAACAGTCTGACAACGTAGCGTTAACGTTACTTTATTCTCGTCAGAAAACACTCCGATTTGCATGTTAAAACAAGTTAGCAGCTTAGGAATAACTGGAAAACATTTGATTGATCTATTAATGTCAGAGGAAGCCAGGATTAGTCAAAACGATATCAGAAATACACAGCACGTCTGCCGTGTGACTTTTCCGGGTTTATTGTCCTGCGTGGGGGGGTACAGACGGAGGTAGGGGACTAATTTCGAGGTTTGACTGACAGATTGAGGGTGAATGGCGTTACGAGATTTACTCACAAGCTCGTTTGAATGCTTTTCCATTGGTTGCGTTTGATAAAAACCACACGGGCATGATTTATGACAAAAAGTGAAAAAAGGGACATTCGAGGTCCTGGCACTAAAGATATTTCATGCGTTTTAAATAATGGATTCCCAATCAGGTGTAGCCCTAGGGGTACTTTTTGGTAATATTTTATGTGTATATATATATATATATATATATATATATATATATATACAGCAGTGTCCTGTCAATTATGAAATGTACCTCGATTTGCTAGAAAGTTTAACAACATTCCAGCTTTCCCCCAACTAGGGAGCTGCTAGATGATGTCACTACTAGGTTGATTGTACAGGACATTAGTAAGGACTTTGAAGATTTCTATCAAATCTAAGTAAACGGCAGACTTAAAAGCAGTGTCCTGTGTTTGATGAAGTGAAATGCAGATGAACTAGTCGTACAATAATAAATGTTTCATGTCCTCTTTAAGAAGCTGAGCAATATTATTTTACTCATTTTTTTTGTTCTTAAAATGTGATTAAATGATTAACCGATTCTGAAGTAATTAGGGATTCATTTTCTTTCAATCGATTCAATGAGTAATAGTTGCATCTCTAATGTACATTTACAGTAATGTCTTCGATATTGTCCTCCTTGCTTACGTTGCGCTCGGGTTCAAATAAGAATAGGTGAAATGAAGACGAGCCGAGGCAGCGGCTCAATGCT
This sequence comes from Poromitra crassiceps, assembly GCF_964638095.1. NCBI lineage: Eukaryota > Metazoa > Chordata > Actinopteri > Beryciformes > Melamphaidae > Poromitra > Poromitra crassiceps. The sequence goes on from NC_139642.1 coordinate 10,775,212, forward strand.
GGTGCAACCAGAGCACGAGAGCAACCATTTGACGTCATTACCCAGACTGCATTGCGACATAAACCGAAATGGCGGTCTATGAGTTTGGAGACTTTTACTACATGTATATAAACTAAGACATCAACTGTTTTCTCATCTCTAATTTCTATAGGTGTACCTGCTGCCAACGCCCTTCGTTGTCGAGGTACCTTTTTATAATTAGCTGGGTTGCAACTACTCATACACTGAAAAGCATTCAACCTAACTATGTTTATTGTCTGTTATATCATAGATGCAGCTGCCGTGTTTTGCCGGGCCAAAGAACTCTCAAAACCCGTCAAAAAATGCCAGTTTCCACTCAGAAAAACTGGAAAACCCTTATTGAAGGTTAGTTTAAGTGTAACAGTTGTTGTGACACTGTAACTCATTGCTTTCTCAGTGAAAGCATTCAAGTTTGAGAATCAATCTAATTTTATTTGTATTTATCATTTGAAATTTCACGAAAAGTCTACCTCCCATACCTGTCGAATCCTAGTTTTAAAAAGTTAATAATGCTTTTACCATTGGCAATCCTATTTGTATTTTTCATTTTACAAGATCAAAATGGCACCCATGGAGTGGAAAGCCAGGACTAAAACAAAACCAGGGAAGTATCACAAGATCATTCTTGATGAGACCCCACCACGGATCCTACTACAAAGCACAGAGGGTTATGATGATCTCATAGTGCATGGGAAGCATGCATTCTGGACAGCGGGCCAGATAGAAGGGAGCACATTTACTCTCTGCCAATCGGATGGATCACGGTGGACAAAGGAGCAGTTTCACCAGGAATATGGATCTGTTTCAGACATCCCAGGCCCCTGGAAACCTACGTTTTACATTGGACGGAGATTCGAGGGTATTACAGGTTTTGGGAATTGATGGAATGTGTTAATGTGTCAAGCTTTTTGTTGTTCTTATAATAACATTGTTTTATATTTGCAGAAGTCATCTGCGTGAGTGATGCGGACTCGGAACAGGTAAAATAACTAAAAGAAAACCTTAAGAACCAATGGATTAAGGGTTAACGTACTTTACATTGTATAGACGGTTTTCACCAGAGCGCAACCCCACAGCACTTCCTTTTTCTCAGCATTCGGCAAACTGCAGAAATATTCACTCAACATCGTTACTTTTGTTTTCGCTGCTCAGCTGTATAGAGTGTTTTCACGGAATGGTCAGTCCTGCACTTGAATGTTTTTTTTTCTTTTATGTCCATGGCAAACACTGCAACAGGAAATGAGCGGGGGTTCAATTTAGAATGTTTTTGTTGTCAAATGAAAACCGTCTATAGGAATGTATATATTTCAGTGTTTCCAGTGATGGAAAAGCCACCGTCACTTTCTTTTCTGCGTCCATTTAGGCCAGGGGTGGCCAAACTTTTTTGGTTGTGGGCCGCATACAGAAAAATATAAGGAGTCGCGGGCCAAACAATATTAAGCGCGGCAGTTTTCGCGGCAAGAAAATTGGACCAGAAAACCCTTGTGCCATCAAAAATTGAATTTCTACCTAAATAAATATATGACACATAGTTTATTGATGCGCTCACCTATTACAATGGGCATTTCTGTATGTTATCAAATTTTCTTTTCCTGTGCCAACAGGTTAAAGGCACTATGTGTGATTTTTTTGTCCACTAGATGTCGCCATTTCAAACCATAACAAAACTTGTTTACCCAAACAATCTCGATCCCACCCACCAGCGCACAGCACTTCCTGGTTCCCCCACCTCCCTCCCTCCCTCCCAAGCAACGGAGATATAAACAACTATTTTGTGCATAGCCTACCTACTGCAGACGTAAGTACATAAAACAAGCACGAATGCATCTCGGCTATGTATTTGGCTTGAGTAATGACAAATTTCACATGATAGTCATAAACCTTTAGGATATTGACAATAGTCCGCTTGGTAAGACTTATTTGTATAATCTGCTAACCGATCAAAATCCATGTAATGGTTACATGGATTTTGAAAAGGTTACATTGTAACCTAACCTTTTGCATAGCCTGCCCTATTGCTAAGTACGGTTAGGCAAAACGTTGTCTAAAACCAGGTTGACATAGCTAAATTAGGATGATTTCAATTCAATGTTGGGGACATCGCTAGCTAACCACAGCTGTCTGTCAACAGTGAGTAGCTTAGCCTGTGTTTTTGTTCGTCTGCTAATACCAAGACATGGCCAAAATGTATTCATAGTGCAACGCTAGTATTTTCTCATTGTTAGAGTTGTTCAAACTAATTTCAAACGCTTGAATCACTGCTGTTTTTTATAGGCAGGCAAACCAAGCTGTATGCCTGAAGCCCAGGTTAGCACCAGTGGGACAAAGAGGAGACAGGGTCGCAGAGAGGAAGGTCGGCTGTAGGACGATAGCAGATCTTGTCGACATCCTGAAGAACCGCATAGCTGATGGAACTGGTCACGTCATTCTGGTGTAGCCCATATTTTAGTTTTGCAAATAAAGTATTTTTTCTGATAAACGAAGTTGTGAAATCAATGTACTGAGAAACATCACATACACTGTCTATTATATAAAGTAGGCTATATATACACAGAAACACAAATACTGATAGGCACTAGGCTACTGTAGCTAGACACACTCAGCTTTAGGCAAATCTAATGTTACAATGGAGAATAGTGGCCAAGAGACATGGATGAAGTCATATCAACTTTATTGGTGTACAGAAGATTGCAGACAGCAAACATCTAAACATCAAAGATGATAGAACATGTATTATACATGTTTGCTATAAAAGCACAATTTCTCCATCTCAAATATCATAATGGTGGGTCCACTTGTTTTCTATCTTGTCATCTTCTGGATGACTGGATGACTGGCACGTTGAAAATCAGACAAATGGAAACGTGTTTAGTATTAATTTGAATCATCTATTTTGTAGCTGGTAGATATCAAGGCAGGGTTCCTCCACATTGTCATGAATTAGATACTTTTACCAAACCTTGATTTGTTTGGACGGTGTTACAGCTATTTTCTAATGTAACGTTGCTTAGTGAGATAGAATAGAACAACAAACTGCTAACATTAGCGAAGCTAGCTTTTCTCCATGGCCTTTCTAAGTGTTTACACATTACTATACCGTTCTGCGTCATAGTGACAGCAACTGGACGTAATTATAACAGAAAATGCATGCAAAATTTGTAATGGGAAGTAACGTTATGTCATTCATGTCAACTTGTCACCAGAATGTCTGTGTATAAGTTATACACGAACGACAAGCTAATCAAATCCTGCAGCAGGCTACACTAGCAGTGTAAAGTCATTTGAATAGCCGTGAAAAGCAACAGTTAGCCAAGTGATTACAACATTCACAGAACAAATTCACAATATCGATAACAACTTGTACATTTCGCTATCATGCGTAACGTTACTGAAATGGGACATGCAAACGCGATAACGCGATTTGGCTAAAGTATGAAACCGCATATATAAGGTGGATCAGGGAATGGAATGTAAGGAATGCCCGCATATGTAAACAGGTTCGGGGAGTAGCTCTACTCTCCAAGAGGGCCATCACAACACAGGGAGGGGGCGTGGCTTAGTTGTAAACACAGAAATAAATCACTGTAAGTCCTCAATATATACAAGGTAATGGTTTGGTGACATTTAACTCATTGAGTGCCAGCCACTTTTGGAGAACGGATGCTCCCAGTGCCAGAGTTTTCAGAGCGTTTTCAGTGATTTCTCGAGGCCCACAGAATATTGTGTGATATTACTATGTAAACATCGAACACGCACAAGAACGAGCTGGCTCTATTGTATCATCAGCAAAAAAAAGTTTATTGATACCATTTTCCGTTCTTTAGTTATGAGCCGGAGAAGATAGGTTGTTTTCAGCGTTTTCAGGCTTTTCAAATTATTAGCTGAGATAATCCGCCTTTTGTGAAATGCAGCATTTCAAGCACATTCACTGAGTCTGAAGATAATATTTTCTGATGTAGTGACGTAGTTGTTGTGTGATGCCCTGCGTGCCGCACCCCCCTCCCCCCCTCCCCCCGTAAACTCCTCCCCACACTGCACACAGCCTCACGCAACCATTATATTTTCGGAGTGCTGCGTTTGTGTGCTGCTGTCGGCTCTCAGCGCCACAGCAGGGAAGAGCCAACCCGGATTGCTGAATGGTTTGGCGTCAGGGGCTGCTTTCCTGACTGCTAATCGGGTGGAGAAACTATACAGACAGACAGACAGACAGGGACAGAGGGGCTCAGTTGTGAGCGCGGATTGACTCCTGTTCGGAGCCAATGTCAGCTCCCGCGACAGAGCAAATGGCTCTGGGAGCATGCATCGGTTTGTCTTTGATCCACGGCTTTTAGGCTGTTTCTCGGACCTGTCTCTAATCTGGACTGCACCGAGCAAGCACTGTCGCCACCTAATGAGTCCGTAAAATAGGTTATACACCTCCAATAGCTACTATAGTTGTACAGGAGCTGCGGAAGGCTTTGATCGACGTCCCACCGTCAAAAAACGCATTGGACGTCGAAGGACGTCCGTGGCATTCTACGTCACTATTTAATTGGACGTCGAAGGACGTCCATGGCATTCAATGAGTTAATAGTGCAGAATCTTACACATAGTGCCTTTAAGACAGAGATAATTTAACATAACATTAGTATTAAACATTATTCAGTATTTCTTTTTTTTTTTTAATAAATAGACCATGTCAGGATGCCCAAGTATAACCCATTTTCAATGGTTTTAAATGTTTTAAATTGTTTTTCCGTTTTTTCCCCCGTTTTCGTTTTGGTTTTCCGTTTTAAACATTGAAACAGAAAAACGGAAAAAAGTTTTTAGCAAAAAAAAAAAAAATTACTTTTTTTTTTTTTTCTAAATTCATGGCGGGCCACTTAAAAACGGGCAGCGGGCCGCAGTTGGCCCGCGGGCCGTAGTTTGGCCACCCCTGATTTAGGCTATTTGCTAAAAACGTTAACGCATAAACACTGCATAGAAGACGTCAACTCGTCGGACAACAACAGTGAGAAATTACTGGAAAGTCGCAGTGCAAGTTGCTATTTAGAGTTTAGACTAAACAGTGGACCACAGACGCGAAAAAGGAAATGACAGTGGCACGCTGTACAGGAAGCCGGGAGAAATGGTAGGGCTGTCCCCGAGTCTTATTTTTCAAAGAAAAATAGACAGGGTTCTCCGATTGCATTTAGAATAATAGTAAATTAGGTAAAAAAAAAAAAATTATGCTGTGACCGAATACAGTCAAACAAATCAAAGCTGTTATATTTTATATTATTTAAAATACAGTAGTCGCCTATGAAATTTTTTAAGACACTTCGTACTATGTTGAAGCAATGGGGGCCACAATTTTGCAGCTAGCGGTAAAACCCTGGATTGTTGATGAAAACTAGCAAAAAATAATGTAAAATTATATATATTATAAAAATAAAACCACTCTAGTTCTGGGGTTTTCAAAGTCTGACACTGTGGGCCGGCCCTCGGACAAAGCCTGTAAGTGCACCCCACACCAAACACCCCCCCCCCCCGGCCTTACTTGCTTAGTTTGGCTTAATTCCTACAAGCCCATGGGATCGTATGTTCTTTGATCCCACAGATACTCAATGATTGAGCCAAGATAGCCTGATATTGCTGTTTAACTTGAGACTACATCAAAAGGTCTGTCTGAAGGCATTTATTTGTTTCTGACTTTGGGACTCGCACACATTTAGGCCCCTATCGTTGCATCGGCGCTGTTTCTAGGCCGAGCGCCTGGCGCAGCGCAAATCAGTGGGCGTGGACCAGCGCACTTGATATCGTCGTGCTGGCGCTACACGCAGCCTAAAGCATTACAACCACGCCCTTTAAGCGTAAAATTATGCACCGTCATGCTCATTGGATAAGTGCAATAAACGAATCGCACGCTTGCCTTTTTAGCTCCAATTCCAGTGGTCCCGCAAAACCTGACGAAAGCCAAGCGCTCTGCCCCCCCCCCCCCCTCCCTTCATCCAGTCTGTCTGTCTCCATTATAGGCTATTATTCCATATTATTATGCTTCTCAAACCAATCTAACTGCAGTTTAAATACTGCAAGCATGTAAATACGCTACACTATAGCAAGATCAAAGTGAAAAGAATGTTCTAAAGGCATCAGCTAGAAAAATATAGCCTATCCCTATATGATGAGATTAATTTTATATTGGTGAAAGTTTGTCCAGAACGATATCGTTTTCTCTCCCCTGCTGCAGGTAGAATGATGCACATAAATATACCCTACATTATGTAAAGTCATTGCATAAATGTGTTTTTATTGTAAAACTAAATGGGAAGTAGGGCCAAGTTATTGGAACGGACATCACAGTATAGCACATGACAGTAGAAGCGCGTTCCGAATCGCGTTCCGCTAACACTTATCTAAATCACGTTAAATCGACAAGGGATATATATAGGCCGTTTTTATTTTTTTCCTTACTACAAGAAAATTAAATGGACCTAATCATAAAACTTGGGTGTACATCAGTAATACAATCACAAAAGATGAAATTTTATAATCTTTGAGTTATATATGAAGATTTTACTTTTTCTAGTGCTTTTGACAAAATGTCTATAGTGCTTCCCTTCGCACCGTTTGTTCGTGCTATAGAGAGTTCCAAAGAAATAATATCTAATAAGGAAAGAATCCAATGTGAAATCTGAAGTTTGTGAGGAGGCTTCCACCTTAGTATTAATATCTTTTTGGCAGCTGTCAGCCCTAAAAGTAAAAGTGTTCTCTGAGACTTAGAAGGATTAATTAAAGAGTCGTCATTTAAAAGTAAAACATTAGGTAGCATAGGAATACAAATTTCAGTTACATCAGATAACACATGCGCAACTCTAGACCAGAAATGTTTCACATCTGGACAGTCTCACATCATATGTAAATAAGTTCCTAATTCGTTCTCATTACATAGTGTGCAAATTGGTGTGGGACAAAGCTGGAATTGGAAGCGTTTCCTGGGAGTCAAATAAAATCTGTGTATAAATTTGAAATGAATGATTTGGTGATTAAAGTTCCGGGATGAAAGGGTTACATTTTCCCAGACTCTCTTCCAATTAATCGACTCCAGACGGTTCTTTAGATCTACATTCCAGACTTTGGTCACACTCATTGGAGGACATGTCAGTTCTTGCTGGTTGTTTTGTGTTCAGCTTCACAGATATATACGTGGGTTGGCCTGGACGAACACACGATGCAAGAGTGCTTGCCAACTCTCCTATCTTCAACATGGCAGAAGGAAATGATGGTTACTTGTTCCCCCGGGAGGTATGTAGCACCTATGAATTTTTTTCCCACATGTTCCTAGCCTCAACGCGAGACTCATCAGTCATTCTTCCTTCAGAGTCTCGGTTGCACGGTCCCTCCAGCCACTGCAATGTCGGTGGAGCGGCTGCACGATATACACGCTATCAATCACAATAAAACTGTACCCACCTCCAAGACAATGTTGTTATCCATGGGATGGGTACCCTGGCACTCCCAAATAGTGCGTACTTTCCAATACCGAGCACTTTTTCACATGGCAGAGCCGATGCTCAAAATTGTAAACTGCACTACACCCTCCCTACCACCCAAACCTCGGCACTGCATGTGAAAAAGGGCTCGGTATTAGAAAGTATGCACTATTTGGGAGTGCCAGGGCACCCACATCATGAGGTGGGTACAGTTTTATTGTGATTGATAGCGTGTATATCACGTGCAGCTACTTAGCTGGCGTTGTGGTGGCTGTAGGGGCCGTGCATCCGAGACACGCGTTGAGGCTATGTTCCCAGCAGCCCAGTGTAGTACTAGTAGGTAACAATCAACAATCAAGCCTAGCACAAGTGTAAAGTCTAATATATGTTTCTGCACAGAAATCCATGGATGTGAACGGTGTGGAGGTACCCGTACATCTCATCGGAGACGCTGCATACCCTCTCAAGAAGTGGTTGATGAAAGGCTTCACTCATCACCATCACCTGACTCCCGAACAGGACAACTTCACCTTCCGTTTGAGCTCAGCGCGAATGGTGGTTGAAAATGCGTTTGGACGTTTGAAGGGTCGTTGGAGGTGCCTTCCAAAGCGGAATGATGTGCTCATTACACTAATGCCAGACATTGTTGGAGCCTGCTGCATTCTGCACAATGTGTGCGAGATCCAGAAAGACAATTTTCTGGCAGAGTGGAACCTTGATCCAGCTGGCCTCCCAGAACAGCCTGAACCAGAGCTGCACCCGCCCCAGGCAGGTTGTTAGGGTTTTGTTTGTTGGACTCAAGGGCAGAGACAGACAGAGACAGAATATCAAGTTGTAACACAGTTTGTTTATTTAAATGTTATTGGTTGAGTCCGGATGGACGAGATACCCAGGTTGCAGGATGGTAGGCTAGAGTCCAGGTAGGTGAACGAGCAGGCATACAGAAGTCCGGGCTGGCAGAGAGCAAGCAGGCTGAAGTCCAGGCGGGCAGAGAGCAGGTAGGCTGAAGTCCAGGCGAGCAGAGAGCAGGTAGGCTGAAGTCCAGGCAGATGGCGAGCAGGCAGACAGACAGGGGAGGATTGGCGCAGGTAGTCAGATTTAGGGCAGCAGACGTTCCTCTCCATGCAGGTGAGAAGATAATCTGACAGTGTCTTGACGTCTGGGCTGGGTATATGAAGCCTGCTGATTGGTGATGCTTGGCAGCTGCGATAGCTGGAGATCAGCTCCACACACCTGCCTCCCATCCTGTAATCACAACAGAAAGGAGGGGGCGAGAGAGACTAGGAGGCAGAGGTTGAGGGCATGACAGTACCCCCCCCCTCTACGGGCGCCACCTGGCGCACGCCTGGCTCCGTCAGGGTGCTGGCGACGGAAGTCCCGGATGAGCGTGGGGTCCAGTATGTTCCGCCGAGGGACCCAGCAGCGCTCCTCCGGACCATATCCCTCCCAGTCGACCAAATACTGGAATCCGCGGCCCCGGCGACGGACATCCAGGATACGCCTCACGGTGTAGACTGGACCACCCTCCACCATCCGAGGAGGAGGAGGGGCGGCTGTGGGAGGGACAAGAGCACTGGACTGCACCGGCTTTAACAGAGACACATGAAATGTGTGATGGATCCTTTTAAGGGAGGAAGGGAGCTTAAGCCGAACAGCACATGGGTTAATGATGGTTTCAATTTCATACGGCCCAACGTAGCGAGGTGCAAGCTTTCGAGAATCCACCTTGAGAGGCAGATCTCTCGAAAGAAGCCATACCTTCTGCCCTGGAGCGTAGGCTGGAGCTGGCACACGGCGACGGTCGGCCTGGACCCGTGACCTGGAGGCAGCTCGGAGTAAGGCGGCGCGGGCTCTTTTCCAGGTAGCGCGGCAGCGGCGCATCTGGGCCTGAACTGAAGGCACTGCAATCTCCTCCTCCTGGCCTGACAACAGAGGAGGTTGATATCCCAAAGAACATACAAACGGAGACATACCCGAGGAGGCGTTGGGAAGGGTATTGTGGGCGTACTCCACCCAGGGCAGCTGTGAGCTCCAAGAGGAGGGGTTCGCCGCGGTGATACAGCGAAGAGCTGCTTCCATCTCCTGGTTCGCTCGCTCAGTCTGTCCGTTGGTCTGAGGATGGTACCCCGAAGATAAGCTGACGGTGGCTCCCATGGCCGTGCAGAATGCCCTCCAGACCTGTGAGGTGAATTGAGGCCCCCTGTCGGAGACAATGTCTGCCGGCAGCCCATGTACCCGAAACACATGTTGCACTAATAGATCGGCTGTCTCCCTAGCGGAAGGCAGCTTGGGCAGGGCAATGAAGTGTACTGCCTTAGAAAAACGGTCTATGACAGTAAGAACTGTGGTGTTACCTCCAGATGGGGGAAGGCCAGTGACGAAGTCCACTGCTATGTGTGACCATGGCCGGCTGGGTACAGGCAGTGGACGGAGCAGGCCAGAGCTGGGCTTTGTGGAGGTCTTGCTGCGAGCGCAGACAGAGCAAGCTGCAACATATGACCGTGTATCCTGGTCCATGGTGGGCCACCAGAAACTCTGCCGGAGGAAGGCCATTGTCCGACGAACCCCCGGGTGACAGGTAAGGCGGGATGAGTGAGCCCATTGCAGAACCTGGGAGCGGACAGAATCAGGTACAAACAGAAGGTTAGGAGGACCATTACCTGGGTCGGGTTGGGCCCTCTGGGCTTGGCGGACCTTAGATTCGATCTCCCAGGTAACGGCAGCGATGACACATGAAGATGGAAGAATGGGCTCTGGGTCCATGTCTGCCTCCTCCACCGCAAACTGGCGTGACAGCGCATCAGGCTTCACGTTCCTCGAACCGGGGCGGTAGGTGAGTGTGAAATTAAACCTGCCAAAAAACAGAGCCCACCCTGCTTGGCGTGAGTTAAGCCGCTTCGCCTCCTTGATGTAGGTGAGGTTTTTGTGGTCTGTCCACACGACGAATGGATGCTCGGCCCCCTCTAGCCAGTGTCGCTACTCCTCCAGCGCCACCTTCACAGCCAGAAGCTCTCTATTGCCGACGTCGTAGTTTCTTTCTGCGGGGGAAAGTTTATAGGACAGAAAGGCACATGGATGCAACTTGTCATCAGCCAGTGTGCGCTGAGAGAGGATTGCACCTACCCCCACATTAGAAGCGTCCACCTCCACAATGAACTGCCGGGTCCGGTCTGCCTGGATGAGCACTGGAGCGGAGACAAACCTGCGCTTGAGCTCCCCAAAGGCGGTCTCTGCCTCCGGTGTCCATCGAAACGAGATGGAGGTGGACGTGAGTGCAGTCAGGGGGGCTGCTATGGTGCTGTAATTACGGACAAATCTTCGATAGAAGTTGGCAAATCCTAGAAACATTTGTAACTGTTTGCGGCTAGTAGGCACAGGCCAATCCAGAACTCCTGTCACTTTAGCCGGCTCCATCTCCATTTTCCCCGGGGAGATGACGAAACCCAGGAAGTGCACCGTGGAAGCATGAAATTCACACTTTTCTGCCTTAGCAAACAGTCTGTTTTCTAGGAGACGCTGCAGCACTGCCCGCACATGTTTCTGGTGTTCCTGGAGAGACTGGGAGTAAATCAGAATGTCATCAAGGTAAACAAATGCAAAATGACCAATCATGTCCCTGAGTACATCGTTGACGAGTGCCTGGAAGACTGCGGGCGCATTAGTGAGGCCGAAAGGCATCACCAGGTACTCAAAATGGCCCAGGTGAGTGTTGAAAGCAGTCTTCCATTCATCTCCATCTTTGATGCGCACCAGGTGGTACGCGTTCCGGAGGTCCAGTTTTGAAAACACTGTGGCGTCATGAAGGGGCACAAAAGCAGAGTCAATCAGAGGCAGGCAGTACTTGTTTTTAACTGTGATGTCATTTAGTTTTTTATAGTCTATACATGGTCTCAAAGACCCATCCTTCTTGCCCACGAAGAAGGCACCTGCACCCACCGGAGAGGATGAAGGTCGGATGATCCCCGCTGCCAAGGAGTCCTGGATGTATTTCCCCATGGCTTGCTGTTCCGGCAGAGAGAGGTTGTAGAGCCTGCTACAGGGTAGAGGAGCTCCGGGCAAAAGCTTTACCTCACAATCATATGGTCTGTGCGGAGGGAGTGTTAATGCCTGTTGTTTACTGAATGCAGGAGCGAGGTCATGATATTCTTTTGGGACTGATGACAGATCTGGAGGTTCTGGTACTGGTAGAGGCTCAGAGGAAGGTGTCTGGGCGGAACGGAGGCAGTTGGCATGGCAGAAGGAGCTCCATGACCCCACCGTGCCGGTGGTCCAGTTGATCTGGGGGTTATGGAGTTTCAACCAGGGGAATCCCAACACTAGAGGAACATTGGGAGAATGAATGACGTGAAACTGAATTTTTTCTTGATGATTCCCAAACATGTGAAGGGACAGGGGAATGGTTTTTCTGTCCACTTGGGCCAGCAGTACCCCGTTAAGGGCTGTAGTATTTAGTGGGACATCGAGGGGCTCAGTCTCGATGCCCCACTGCTGGCACGTACCATTATGAATGAAATTCTCATCGGCTCCAGAGTCTATGAGTGCAGAGAGTGTAATGGTTTGCTGGCACCACACGATGGCGGCATCGAGCTGTGGACGGACAGGGAGAGAGGAAGTGGTTGCTCGACTCGACAATATCTCTCTAACTATTGCCGAGCCGGCCCTTTTGCTGGACGGACGGGGCAATCCGAAATACGGTGGCTGGGGTTTCCACAGTAGAAACAGGCCTGTGTGGCAGCCCGACGACGAGCCCTTTCCTCCGGGGACAGACGGACCCGGTCGAGTTGCATGGGTTCTGGTTCGGGAAAGTTTGGAGTATCGGGACGTGATGAGAACAGAGAGACGGGGGTGTCAGTACGCCACAGGGCGATTTGATCCGCAATCTTGATGGCCAGACTAATGGCGGCGTCTAAGGAATTTAGTTCCCCCCGTAGTGCTATTTCCCTTCCAATCTCTCTATTCAGACCACTCTGAAATGCTGCAATGAGGGCCACATTATCCCCCCCCCGACTCAACCGCCAAACTGTGGAACTGGCTTATAAACTCACGGACTGGGAGTCTTCCTTGGCGAAGAGTCAACAGACGCTGCCCCGCCTGTTGCCCTCGTATGGGATGGTCGTACACTCGTTTGAGCTCGACAGCAAATCCCGCAAATGACTGGGTGAGCGGAGAGCCCTGTTCAAAGAGAGCATTGAAAAAGTTAAGCGGGGGTCCCTCCAGTAGGTTAACCAGGTATGCAATTTTGGCAGCTTCCGTAAAGAAGCGGATGGGCTGAGCGTTGAACGACAATTGACACAATTGAAATTGACGACAGCTGTGTGGATCACCTGAGTATTTTGCTGGAGGTGGGATGTGAGGCTCCGGAGCTGTGGTAGCAGGCAGCGCTGGCTGGTCGGGCTGAGGCAGAGCGGCAACTGGAGCTGGTGTCAGACGCTCGGTGAGGCCCGTGATGGTCACACCAAGCCTCTGCATTTCTGTAGTCATGGTCCGCAGACGCTCCTCCTGGCCTCCTAGCCATTGGCCCTGCTGAGCAAGCGCTTGTCTCATTGCTTCTGCCTCTGCCGAGTCCATTTTGGTCAGATTATCCTGTTAGGGTTTTGTTTGTTGGACTCAAGGGCAGAGACAGACAGAGACAGAATATCAAGTTGTAACACAGTTTGTTTATTTAAATGTTATTGGTTGAGTCCGGATGGACGAGATACCCAGGTTGCAGGATGGTAGGCTAGAGTCCAGGTAGGTGAACGAGCAGGCATACAGAAGTCCGGGCTGGCAGAGAGCAAGCAGGCTGAAGTCCAGGCGGGCAGAGAGCAGGTAGGCTGAAGTCCAGGCGAGCAGAGAGCAGGTAGGCTGAAGTCCAGGCAGATGGCGAGCAGGCAGACAGACAGGGGAGGATTGGCGCAGGTAGTCAGATTTAGGGCAGCAGACGTTCCTCTCCATGCAGGTGAGAAGATAATCTGACAGTGTCTTGACGTCTGGGCTGGGTATATGAAGCCTGCTGATTGGTGATGCTTGGCAGCTGCGATAGCTGGAGATCAGCTCCACACACCTGGCTCCCATCCTGTAATCACAACAGAAAGGAGGGGGCGAGAGAGACTAGGAGGCAGAGGTTGAGGGCATGACACAGGTAGCACACAGCGGATCAGAGAGGCTATGATGACCATTGTTCCACCGTGCAGGGTCCGAAACTAAACACAATTTCTTAAGTGTTGCTCATCTGCACACAGCCTGTGTTTTATTCACCTTCCATGTGGCCTGTGACAGCTAACAGTTCACGTGTTAATCGATATTGTTTGTATTTCTTTAGTTATTTTTCCCCCCTCGAATATATTGATTTTTCATTATCAGGGGCAGTCCAAAGTTAGGAGAGTTTGGATTTTTTTTTATTGTTCTTTGTTTTTTTCTAATCATTTTATATATATCAGTTTAGGAACGTACAAAAAGGTGTGGACCAAAGCAACTCAGCAGGCAACTATAATAACAAAGCGAAAAATGAGCTGCTTGGAGTTTAAAGATAAATAAATGTAATAAGAAGTAATTTGTACCTGCGTACTTCACAGTTAACAGACAGTGTACATCTTCACATAGTTGATACAGGCAACAGTATGCCGCTTTCAGAGCATTCTCTATCGCTTTGTGTATATAACAGTTTACCGCTTTTCATATCCTTTTTGGTCTGGTCAGAAACAGTGTAAATCTGGTTGTGTGATTCTACCTGGCTAAATAAAATTCAAATAATCAATATACTTTTGTCTTCTTTATCCTCAACTGTGAAAATCCCCCCAAAATGTTTGCATATTTATACCAGTCTATACCTGTCTACAATATTGAAAGTTTTGAAAATGCTTTATTTTAGACTTGTTTCCAAGTTTAGGAATATGAATCTGGTCATTCATTCTAATGCAACTTTAGAAATAATCACAGACTAAAGAAGGATAGATAGGTAAAGTTGATCTGTTATTCTGGAAATTTGCAAGCATCAAATAATCATGATGAAAGCATACAATAAAATCTGAATCAGATGATATGCTCATATGAACAGCTGCTAACATAACTGGTGACATCGAAGGCTGCAGTGCTGCACAACTGTGACTGTACAGATTTCCTTCAATCACAGCATATCACATCCACGCCTAACCGGTTTCAACTTGATGCAATGCAAGGATGCTAATCCATCTCTATCACAATGAAGGGAGGGACTGAGCATTTAGATGTGTTATTGTTGAACTCATGTGCCTGACGGCCTATATCTGGTTCTCTGCATAAACAGCTATCAGGGTGCATTGTGATTATAAAGATGATAATTAACTGCCACGTCTGTGTCTCAGTGTAGTGGTCTGCAAAAACAGCCATCAAGGTATTGTGATTCTAAAGGCCATTTTCATATTTTGTTTGTGCTGGACGTCTGTGGCCAACCGGCCAATGGCTGGTTCTCTGCTAATCCATCTCTAACATCTAAATCACAATGAAGGGAGGGACTGAGCATTCTAGATGTGTTATTGTTGAAATCATGTGCCTGATGGCCTATGCCTGGTTCTCTGCATAAACAGCTATCAAGGTATTGTGATTATAAAGAGGGTAATTAACCACCATGTACAGGGCAATTTCCATCTACTTGTCCTGGATGTCTGTCTCAGTGTAGCTGTTGGCCCATAATAGGTTCTCTGCAAAAACAGCCATCAAGGTATTGTGATTCTAAAGAGGGACATTTTCATTTTTTGTTTGTGCTGGACGTCTGTGGCCAACCGGCCAATGGCTGGTTCTCTGCTAATCCAAAGATGATAATTAACATGAAACATCACTTTCAAATAGCATGTGGATCACACCTGCTCTGCACTGCCCTGCAAAGCTAAAAGGGGGTAACTCGCCAGAGTGTAGAACTGAGAAAAATGACTTTAAAGTTTTGTTGTTGTCCAGCCAAATGTATTGTAGGAAGAAAACTGGAAATGTGTTAATTATTTGTTTATTTAATGTAGTTATTTATCTACATAATTTTTTTTAGCTCAAACTTGACCTTTGACCCTTATTTGGAAGTTAACTTACTCTGGCTTTGCATTGTCTGCAAAATAATAAGGGATGATACCAAGCAAAAAGACAGTAACTTCAATTTGATCCTTCACTTGGTTGCTTATCACTATATAAAACCAGTATATATGATAATAATGATAACATAGACATGAAGTCTCATGTTCATGACACAATTACGCTTAATATAATATACGTATAAATATAATATAACTAGATTATCAGGCCGCTACACATCCTTCAAGCCTAGTTTGGTGGGAGTCTTGTTGGCCCGTTGTGTTTCTGTGTGTTGGCGCCTCGGGGGTTAATGTCATATGAGCTGGCTCCTCGGGGGTTGATGTCGTATGAGCTGGCACATCTGGGGTTAATTTCATATGAGTGGCACCTCGGGGGTTAATGTCATATGAGCTGGCTCCTCGGGGGTTGATGTCGTATGAGCTGGCACATCTGGGGTTAATTTCATATGAGTGGCACCTCGGGGGTTAATGTTGTATGAGCTGGTACCTCAGGGGTTAATGTCATATGAGCTGGCGCCTCGGGGGTTAATGTTGTACGAGCTGGCACCACAGGGGTTAAATTTGTATGAGC
Source organism: Poromitra crassiceps (assembly GCF_964638095.1). Taxonomy (NCBI): domain Eukaryota; kingdom Metazoa; phylum Chordata; class Actinopteri; order Beryciformes; family Melamphaidae; genus Poromitra; species Poromitra crassiceps. The sequence continues at coordinate 10,791,291 of NC_139642.1, forward strand.
TGGCGCATCAGGGTTAATGTGGTATGAGCTGGCACCTCGGGGGTTAATGTCGTATGAGCTGGCGCCTCGGGGGTTAATGTCATATAAGTTGCCGTCTCTGGGGATAATGTTGTACGAGCTGGAGCCTCGGGGGTAAATGTGGTATGAGCTGGTGCCTCGGGGGTTAATGTCATATGAGGTGCCTCGCGGGTTAATGTATAAGGGTTAGGGGGTTAATGCCATATGAGCTGGCAACCTTGGGAGTTAATGTGGGTGGTGTGGGTGTCTGTGTGGGTGGGGGTGGTAATTGATCCGATGTCACAATCATGGCATTTGGCCTGCCCAGTAATGTAACTCATACCTCAACTCAACCTGTGCATACTGGTGAGTTACCCCCTTTTTGCGTTGCAGGGCAGAGCATTCAGAGTGCAGTCAAACCAAACCAAACAACCGTAACTGATGTTACCTTAGTCTTGCTTGGCTTTTCTAGGGCTTTTGGAAGTTACTGTAAATATGACCGCCTATTTTCTCCAAAAAACAACACAATTGACTCAAGATATTTTTCCACATGATAAAGCAGATCTTCAATGTTCCAAAAATGACAAAAACTCATTTTTGACAAAAATTGAGTTACCCCCTTTTAGCTTTGCAGGGCAGTGCAGTCTCTATCAGTGAGAAAACTTTCTACCACTTAAATCAAGTGTGATAAACTAATTTTTGTCCATGGACCACATAATACACCCAAAATATTATCTAATCATATAAAATCTGTCTGTACATGTATGTGTACTACAATTTACAGCAGTTATGCCATCTTATTTGGTGTGTGATTATTTTCAAAGTCACATTTGAAAGACCAGATTCAAATCACGCATTTTCAAAGCTTTCAATAGTATGTGAAATGTTTCTCGATCAAGGGAAATGGCAATAACAGCTAGTAATGAAGGGAGCTTGGCTTGCACATTTCCACAGATTGGACTCTGGTTTTGGCTCATAGGTTAGGTCATCAGTGTTTTAGGCGGTGAGTCAAAAGATGCAAAATACCTGCCTAAACCACAACACTCTTAACACTGTAAAGGGAATAACAACACATTTTTTAGAGTTGAATGTAAACATGTTTAATATCAAATCCTTGAACATGGCTATAGTACAATTGAAACAAAGAACACTATGCAGCAAACACACACCAACTAAAAACGAGTGGAGTAAAGTGCACATCAATAGGTTAAAAAAGCACAGGTTAAAAAGCACAGGTTTAAAAAAAGATTTGTGCACTGTGTACATATATATCGCATAGATAAAAAAAAAACTTGCATTGCACATCGATGTATATGCAGCACAGATTTAAAAAAAAATGTACAGCACAAAGGGGAAAAAAAATATAGTGTGCCCCAAAACTGAGGTCGGTTGAGGTAGTGTGTATTGGATATTGACCAGACTACTCCAGCTGGTGGTACTCTGGGCCGTACTGCTCTTCCTGATCCCATGGACCGTGTGGCTGCGGGGCACGGCGTGGGGGCCGCCATGCAGGCATCTGCTGGGCACCTACGGGCATCTGTTGGGGCTGCATCTGCCCGCGTGGCATCTGCTGGGCTACCGCAGGCTGCTGGGGCTCCCTGAGCTGCCGGAGCATCTCCAGAATGAAGGCCTGGTCCTTTGCGCGGTCCTCTGCACGGTGCCGTTCATTGACGGTACGTGCACATCATGAAACGCTCGGCGGCTTGCCTCCTGTGGAAGCCGCTTTGACGCTGCATCTTGATAGGCTGTCTTGCTCTATTTCCGTGTCTGATTGGTCCATTTGCCTCGCGCCCCCTGCCGCTGGAACCGCCCACAGCGTTTCACTGTCGCAGACTAGAGGCGGCTTGTCTCCGAGCGGCTTCACGCTCGCGGGGCGGGACTAGGGCGGGACCTTTCGTTGATGCTACCCAATGACAGCTCTTCCTACACATTTCCTCCCCCCACCCTCCTGTGTAGCTCGACCTGAGAACGTTTCTACAGGCTACAGCTCCAAGCTGGAAGCTGGTTTCCACGCCCAAAAAACGCTGCGACACAGCGGAAAAGCGAATTTGCCATTGTAGATGTGCACGTACCGTAAGCTGCTGTTGCTGTGCCCTCTGCTGCAGCTCAAACTCCTGCTGCTGCTTGCACCGTTGCTGTTGATGACAAGAATTTTTTTTAGACAGAATGTTAAAATACATAATGATGAAGCCCATATGCCAGTAAGGCCACAACCAAGCATTTCACACAGACAGACACCACAGCAGACACATAATCATTCTCTTAATTGTCCTATTTTGGGGTGGAAAATGTTGACTGTCACTGGTTTGCATCATGATAAACAACATCATAACGTTCACCATAAATATACAAAGAAACACACTACCTCTGTTTTCTCGTGGAAGTCATTGTCCATCTTCTGGAAGACATCTTCCAGCTCTCCCAAAAGCTTTGCTGAGCGTGTAGGTTCCTTTCTCCGCCTCTTGGGTGCTGGTGTGCTACAGGATGACTCTCCCAGCGCTAACAACAACAACAACAACAGTGCAATTAGTTTAACAGTAGTTAGAGCCAGCTAGCTTCTTAGCAGTTTACCCATTTGTGGTAATGTTAGGCCACACGAACAGACGTACTATCTTACCTGCAAGGCCACACAATAGCGATGTCTCGTTCACCGCCACGCTGGATGAGGTTTGAAGTCGGTCCTCAGTACCGCCGCCTGGTCCATGTGGGTCGCGCAGTGGACTCGAGCAGGGTGGGACACTCGACGGCGATGATGATGATGGCGATGAAGTCTCGTCGGTGTCCGGCTCCAGACCCATACCGACCAAGCGCACAGGGGCTGTTGTATGGCTCGACCCCCATACAGCCTCACACAAGCTGAAACAGTAGGCCATGTTTTTCTATCGTTGCCACTTTGGCTGTCAACGATCTTGTGGTACTGGCCCTTGAGCGCCTTCAATTTCGTGTTCGCTTGCTGTTTTGTGCGGTGCACATTCCGCTCACCGAGCCGCCTCGCTATCTGGTCATAAACAAGCGAGTCCCTCGCTGTTCCTTGGATCTGGCGGACGATTTCAACGTTGGCTCTTATCGCCAACAGTTCCCTGATTTCGTGGTCTCTCCAGTTCACTGCAGCCGCCATTGTGGATTGAAAAGTAATAAGTCTGGGAAAGTAAAACACGAGTTGATCGGTCTCTGCAAACAGCTCTAATGATGGTACCAAATGCATCTCGATTTGTTTTTCCTGGTTCACGCCGGTCGCACTGTAGTACGTCATCAACATGGCATGCCCACTCACTGGGGATTGGCTACTCGCCAGACTCTAGAGGGGAGGGGGACCACTCCGCCCCTGCGTGTACCCTGACGGCTTGACTTACCTCCGGATAGGACGAGGCTCCGCGGGAGCGCGCATGAGCCGCATGCACACATTCACACATGACAGCCATCCGCATGGCCTCTAGATAACTCCTGAATTCCAAACATGTGTGAAAGCAGCTTTAGGGTGGTGTTTTAATTTCGATGTTTTATTTGGTCCAATATTGAAATGTTCTACAATTGCAGGCTGTGTTACCATTACACATTATTTTAGATCAACCTTTTATATCTATTTCGCCTCATTTGGTTGCTATTTAGTAGCGAAATGGAGTACCCAATTGCATGCTGGGACATTCACAGGCAGTGAACTTACAACTGCTATTTCCTATAGGAAGTGTGTTGTGTCTGTCTGAGCGAGGGAGTCAGAGAGAGACAGTCGTATTGTGCCTGTCAGACTGAGGAGAGAGGGAGAGAGTGACACAGAGAAGGGTGACAGAGGAGAGAGCCAGAGGGGAGGGAGAGAGCCAGAGGGGAGCGCTCCGCGCACTGAATAGGCCTGGTTTTCAAAAGCGCAAAGCGCTAAATTTACGCCAGGTGGGAAGATAGCAGTACGCCGAGATTTAAGGCTGACACGCCCACTCTGGCCCATTCTGGGACTGCGCCACGCCCATTCGGCCTAAAGCGCATTTGGCAGCGTAAAGCCATATTGATATCGTCCCAAAACAGGCGCAAGGCACGTTTTTTTGCGGTTAAGGCCCGTTTTAGCGCCGAAGGCCTGTGGGAGAATAGGGCCCTTAGACTGTGATCTCTTTTTGATAACTAATGTAATGACGAGCATTAAAAAAAACACTTCCATTCACTGAGCTTCCCCTGAAACTGTTTTGAGTCACAAACACCCCCCCGCCCCACACTTTGAAAACCTCTGCTCTAGTACAAAATCAGTGTTTCTGAATATTAGGCTTAATTGTATGGTGTTGGTGACTGTTTGTAGGATTTCAAGCCTGTGAGACGCCGTAATCCAAGTCCCACTCCTGGCGCCTTGAGAGCTGCCAAAGCAGCAGGTGCAGGGAGAGCCCAAAGTCTTGGTGCCTGGAGACCCGGAAGTGCTGTTGCAAGCGCAGGGAGAGCCATGGATGGAGGCAAGGGGAAAAAAATTGGAGGTGGGAGCTAAAGCAAAGTAGACCCTTTCCTGAGATTTAATATTGTGCTGTCTTATGATTGTGTGATCTTTTTAAATTATTTTTCATTATTCTCATCTAGAATTTCTTGCGTGCTATAGGTTTTTAATCTAGTTATGTAAATTCTGTTAATTTTGTTTCTATTAGGTGGACACTGTACTATCAATGGTGGACACTGAGCAATAGATAAACTCTACTCTGTTATCACTTTAAAGGGAGAGAGTCAAATTTGTATGTCTTGTCTCCACACAGGCCACAGCACAGGAACATCCAGAGATGCAGGAGCTTGTGGACAGGAGGGGTTGTTTGGTATGTTCCCAGCATGTAAGTGAAGCAAGTGATTCGGGTTGGGAATCAAGTGTCAAAGTCTATCTGAAATCAATAAAGTACTTATTGAAGGGTTATTTTGTAGGCCTTAGAGTACCAGTCAAATATATTGGCCCAGAATCCCATTAGTGAAGGGCAGAACCAAAAGGCATGAGATAGTGTGCCCGCCGACACTTGACACCTGTCACACACACTGGTGAAACAGTAGGGAAGATCCTGTGTAATTTCTGCTTGGGAGTAGTGAGTAGTGACGGTGAGTGGCTTGCCATGCTTCTCTAATCCTCTCAGTAGAAGCCATGGTGCATTTGTCAAATAGACAAAAATCTAGAGATGAGGTGCTTGGAGTGAGGAGGGCTCAGCAAAACAAAAGAAAACATCACTTGGGAGCGCTTCGAAGGGATGAATCTTGGATCGATCATAATTTCTGATTTGCAGGAATCTGAGCCAGTTCGTGTCAGGCAACTCAAACTTCCTTTTCAGTAGATCAAATGATGCAAAATGACCATCTGTGTACAAGTCTTTGATGGAAGCCAGACCCTTATTTAGAAATAAATTGAAGAAAAATGAAGCTTTCGAATACTGATTTGGAAATCAATTACCAATGGCATCGATTGAAGCTTCGAAGCATTTAGGTCAGCCCTACTGCCTCCATGGGCAGACTTACCTCTACTCAATGTTTTATTATATGTTATCACTTTACAGGTATAATGAGAGTGAAATTGGTCTGTCTTGGTTCCTAGGCACAGAAACATCCAGGTTACACCCTGCCTTTTCGAAACCCCCCCATTCCGAAGATCGACCTCCATTCTTCGTAATGGAGGGGGTTCCCATTTTTTTTAAAGGCACCGCTATTCCGAATGGGGACATCCCCTCCATTTCGAAACCCCCCACTCCGAAATTGATTTTCAAGTCCATATTTCTCCGAGTTTCCTGCATCAAACACTGCAGCCAGCTCTCCAGCCGCAATCGATTCGGAAATAAGCTGCAGCCAATTACAAAAGCTTGAAATGAACGTTCAACTCATTGTTTTTTATTGAAAATATGCATATGCATGTTAGACCATCGGGAATGGGGAAACTAAATTTCCTCAGATTTTCATGAAACAAAATCAGTTCAACCCGACTGGCATTCACAAATAAGAACGTCCTCATCTTGCTAATATATGACTGAATTAACCTTATTCAACTGAGCATTTGACTCAAAGTTACAATTATTATTTTTCAAACACCTTTCACGGTATGAATGTGGGCGTGTGTAACAGCTCACCTTTAGATGTGTAGAAAACATAATTTATGATTAGATCCTGTCGGCGTGTCAGGAGATATAAATAATCAGTTGAATATGCTGCTGTGGAACAGATCCTTGCGCTCTCCGATTACGCATTTGACAAACTTAACAAACTGTGTGGCAAGACAACATAAATGAACAATGTTTAGTGATTGTAGAGATATCTCTGTGCACCGTGACCTGCAAACTGCGAGCCAGGAATGCGCAAGACCACACCTGGTATTTAGACCAGCAGAGTGGAAAGTCTTCACTAGGTCGTTTTCCAGAAAACAGGCAGAATATGTTAATTGAAGTGTTCTATCTATAATCCTTCCCTTTGTCCACACAGCTCCCCTGAAAACAGCTAGGCTAAATAACATAAGGCATATGTTTAAGCTATTTATTTTTATTTTTATTGAAAAGTTAAGTAGACTATAGCCTACATTATATTAACTCTATAATAAATTAGACTCACGTGCATGGGGGCAACACCTATAAACACAATGAATTTCCTACAGTTTTAGGCCTATACATATTATCAGATGAAATTAATTAGAATAAACACTCTGAAAATAAATAAATAAATAATCATATTGCGACTGCATGGTGCATATAGATTGGCAGCCAACATCCGCATGTTTCCAATTCCTCTCTTCAATTCTTGATGGATTTAATTCGTTTAAATTGCCATAATCTCGAGATTGAGGCTAACTAACACAATACGCTATTTCTTACCTTTTTCTTCCATAAAAGCAAATGTTATTCCCATGTTGTTGTGAGGTGACGAGAGGCGCACTGTGCATCTGCACTTCCTAATTGCAAATTCATTCATTCATCACGTAGCCTATATAGGCTAGCCTACACATCACAAAATAATATTCGCTTATTTAATAGATGGAGATGTGTGAACATTTAATTCTAGCATAGGCCTATATATCAAAATTGTGCTGGTGATGGGCTTTCATCTCGCTGTGCACTGCGTGTTGGACATCAAAGGAGTTATAGTTTATAGGCTAACACTTGCCGGCACTCCTTTCATCAATTGATATGCGGGCCTATAGAGTGGCATAATCAAGGCCCAAAATCGAATTAAAACTAATTTAAAATGAACAATGCTTGCTGGCTCACGTGGAGCTACCTGCCGACTCAAATTTAAGTGTCTCTCCAACTTGCAATGCGCGAAAAAGCAGTGAAAACCCATGCGTAATATGAACATACATAACAAAGTGCCGACCCATCAAATAGGTAAGCTAATGTAGACATGGTTGTCTGACCCGTGCCCCCTGAAACGATGGAGGATTCAACCTTTCAAATATGAATTTTAAATAGGCTATAGGCCTACCGATAATCATATAGCCTACTGTAAATATGGCTGGCAGCTATAAATAAAAAAAGGTAGGTTAGTTTTTGTGTGTGCCTTATTTAGCCTATTTTATGTTTAAGAGAAATATAGCCATTGTTAACGAGATGTCCATTATTTCAAAATGCCATGATGTCTGCATCAAATAGCCTGACATTGCAGAAACAACACACAACTTGATTTAAAAACGAAAATTAGTTTGTTCTGATTTTATTACAAATATTCCAACACTTTATTTTAACTTCTGTGTTGACATATTAACAGTATCATCTGAGAAAGGTTTGTCGGCAGTGCACTCATCTCAACAAGCCATGCGCTTGGCCTGCAGTGAGCATTGTCGCGTTTTGATCTGCTGGTTATAAGCGTGGTTGACACAGCCGAATTTAACGCGGCGGCAATCCGGAAATTAGGCTATAGGCAACAAAATAAATTGATTAAGAATTGAGGAGCAGAGGCCTATTCATATTACACAGGCTAGGATTGTGCATTGCAAGTTGGAGACACACTTGGATATGGAGTCGGCAGGCAGCTCCACACAGGTGCGCAGCAAGGTGAAAGCCTGTATCTGCCCGTCAGCACAATTTTGATATAGGCCTCTATTGAATGGCTAGAATTCCTCATATAGACCTATAGCTCACTTTGCAACATGGGAATAATATTTGCTTTTATGGAAGAAAAATGTAAGTATAGCCTACGAAAGCACTTGGTGTTTGAGACCACATGTGATCATAGCCTACTTACCATTCCTTAAGTGGCAAATCAACTCCTCTCCTTAATAACGGCAATAAGAATCATTTATGCTGTATGCACGGGCGGCGGATGCGTTTGGACACACCTGAATCCAAATGTCTTCATATTGCACAACGCACGCCCGACGTTTGCATTTGGTTGTACAAGATCATCTGTGAATGATCAATCTCAAGATTATGGCAATTTAAGTTAAATACACATGCATTGCATCAATAGTTGCAACACTTCAGAAACTCAGGATATAGCCTACCACTGACTGAGTCGGAGAATGGGATATGTACAGTAGTAGGCTACACTGTGGGCGGTGCTCTCCTAACTTGTTTTGATTTTTCAGTTTGTTGGCAGCCTGGAGGTGGGGGTGGCTTCCCTGGGTGTCTGGGGCTGGCAAAGGGGCTCTTAGCCTGGGTATGGTGGCTGGCCTGGGTGTCTCTAGGCCCAGTCATAGACTTTTAGCCTCTCTGGTCTTAAGACATGTTAACTTGTGCCCCTGGGAATCCAAATAGACCAGCCTGTCTGGTCTTTGGAGATATTGCTCCAGGGGCAATGATACATTTCAATTGTATTCTCGTTACAGTATTTCAACTTTATTCACGAAATTTCGACTTTATTCTCAACATTTCGACTTTATTCTTGAAATGGAAACTATTTTTTTCCCCTCCTGTCATTGGAAAAAAATCCCTCTTTAATTTTTATTTTTCATCATGCATGGCCCTAAAACTCCATCGTAGTCACAATCAATTTGATGTAGTTTTTATTCAATCAGAAATACATATTATCTAATAAAATAGTCACACTGTAAAAAAAAAAAAAAAAGTCTGTGGCAGCCGACATCTAAATAAAGGCTATTTCTCACCAATGTCTGTGATCCACAGCTGATTTTAGGATGTATCCAACGTTCACAATCACATTCGTATCTGAATGCAGCAGGCTCGTGTTTGCTGCTATAGCGAAATTATATGAAGTGACATAAAAAAACGAGTTGAAACGTTTATTTCAAGCTGCAGGAATGCAGGAAACTCGGAGAAATATGGACTTGAAAATCAATTTCGGAGTGGGGGGGTTAAATCAATTTCGGTTCAATTTCGGAGTGGGGGGGTTTCGGAATGGGGGTGTTTCTGAGTGGGGGGGTGTCGGAATGGTGGTGTTTCGGAATGGAAGGCGGTCCCCAAACATCCAGAGGTGCAGGAGCTCGTGGACAGACAGGACTCTCGTAACGGGACAAGCCCCATCAGGTCAGGAGGGGATGTTTGCTCAGCCCCGTCAGAACAGGAGGGGATGTTTGCTCAGCCGCTGTCAATCAATCTTCGAGGTTAGGAGAAAATTCTGAGCACGCAACATGGCTGCCGGCCTACATGGGCAGACTTGCCACTACTCAATGTTTTATCGTATGTTTTCACTTTACAGGTATAATGAGAGTAAAATTGGTCTGTCTTGGTTCCTAGGCACCGAAACATCCAGAGGTGCACGAGCTGATGGACAGGAGGGGATGTTTGCTCAGCTCCCATCATGTAAGTGAAGCAAGTGATTCGGTTTGGAATCAAATGTTTAAGTCAAGCTGAAATGAATAAATTACTTTTGAACTATTTCAGATCATATCCCTCGTTATAAAGTGCACCTATTTTACAATGTCTGCCAAAAATAAATCACAACAATCAAATTTCTTTGGTTTTTCACATGAAAAGTGAACCATGCTGAGTTCATTCATAACGATATCTAGGTAACACTTTACAATAACGTACACAAATCCTATAGTAGTTACTGATAAACGAACCATTAACTAATCGCCAGTTAATCATTCGCTAATGAAAAATTTGGCATTAGTTTATCACTAGTTAATCATAGTTAATGAGTAGGTAGTCATTAGTTAATGATTAGTATCTAATTTCCTGAGTAGAGTAGTTAATCAGTACCTAATGATTACTAAATTTCAGCTCGTGAATAGAGTAGTTAATCATTACTTAATGATTCCAAAATGTCAGTGCGTGAATGTATTAGTTAATCATTAGTTAATCATTCATTAATCTTTTTGTGTACCCTATTGTAAAGTGGTGCATCATACTCAGTAGTTTATGAATACTGAATCATTACCTGTCCATTAGTTACTCTTTTCGCACCCTAATATAAAGTGAAAGATATCCTTATCAAATAAACACTCCCTCCAGGTGAGATTCGAACTCTGAACCCCAAGATTGTTAAATTGTAAGTCTGGTTCTCTACCATCTGAGCTAACCAGCCTGTTACTTGGTAGAGCCATACTATAGGTCTGTAGAGTCAGAGACTAAGTATTATGTCCTATCCACATACTACTTTCTGTTCAAGTACTTATAGTTTTTAAGATATATTCCACCCAAATACTACCTTCTCTCCAAATACTTATAGTTTTAAAGGTATATTCCATCCAAATACTACTTCATGTCCAAGTACTTAGGTATGTTTCAGCCAAATACTACTTATGTCTAAGTACTTGTAAGCAGTGTTGGGAAAGTTACTGAAAATTGGTAATTAGTTACAGTTACTAGTTACTTCTCTCAAAAGGTAATTTAATTACTTTAAAGTTACCAGTTACTTCAAAGTAATTAGTTACTAGGGAAAGTAACTTTTGCGTTACTTTTAAAAGTCCGCTTCGATTGTTATTAATGCACACATTATGTTAGTGTTGCTGTGCCACAGTGTGGCATTGAACATTCGCTTATTGGGGAGGCTTATAGCCTATCAAGGTCCTTAGCCTCTGGGGCTCTGGCTGCAGCTCTTTCCCCGGACTAGGTCTGAGGATCAGAAACTGGGTAATCCTCTGAAGTTGTCCGTTATTTTCATGTCCTAAAGTAACTAGTAACTAGTCCAGTTACTATTTTAGTAACTGTAACTGAGTTACTGAATTTGAAAAAGTAATTAGTTAGATTACTAGTTACTGAAAAAGGTAGTTAAGTTACAGTAACTAGTTACTTAGTAACTAGTTACTCCCAACACTGCTTGTAAGTACTTGGACAGAAAGTAGTATTTGGGTGGAATATACCTTTAAACTATAATACTTGGTCTCAGGCTCTACATTCAATAGTATGGCTCAAACAAGCAACAGGCTGGTTAGCTCAGATGGTAGAGAACCAGACTTACAATTTAACAATCTTGGGGTTCAGGGTTCGAATCTCACCTGGAGGGAGTGTTTATTTGATAAGGATATCTTTCACTTTATATTAGGGTGCGAAAAGAGTAACTAATGGACAGGTAATGATTCAGTATTCATAAACTACTGAGTATGATGCACCACTTTACAATAGGGTACACAAAAAGATTAACTAATGATTAACTAATGATTAACTAATACATTCACGCACTGACATTTTGGAATCATTAAGTAATGATTAACTACTCTATTCACGAGCTGAAATTTAGTAATCATTAGGTACTGATTAACTACTCTACTCAGGAAATTAGATACTAATCATTAACTAATGACTACCTACTCATTAACTATGATTAACTAGTGATAAACTAATGCCAAATTTTTCATTAGCGAATGATTAACTGGCGATTAGTTAATGGTTAGTTTATCAGTAACTACTATAGGATTTGTGTATGTTATTGTAAAGTGTTACCGATATCTACAGTGTGCTGACGTAAGGTAGTACTATCAAATTTGAACCCAATTTCAACCAATAATATCGTGACATGACCGCTGTCAATCAATCCTCGAGGTTAGGGGAAAATTCTGAGCACGCAACATGGCTGCCGGCCTACATGGGCAGACTTGCCACTACTCAATGTTTTATCGTATGTTTTCACTTTACAGGTATAATGAGAGTAAAATTGGTCTGTCTTGGTTCCTAGGCACCGAAACATCCAGAGGTGCACGAGCTGATGGACAGGAGGGGATGTTTGCTCAGCTCCCATCATGTAAGTGAAGCAAGTGATTCGGTTTGGAATCAAATGTTTAAGTCAAGCTGAAATGAATAAATTACTTTTGAACTATTTCAGATCATATCCCTCGTTATAAAGTGCACCTATTTTACGTCTGCCAAAAATAAATCACAACAATCAAATTTCTTTGGTTTTTCACATGAAAAGTGAACCATGCTGAGTTCATTGATAACGATATCTACAGTGTGCTGACGTAAGGTAGTACTATCAAATTTGAACCCAATTTCAACCAATAATATCGTGACATGACCGCTGTCAATCAATCCTCGAGGTTAGGGGAAAATTCTGAGCACGCAACATGGCTGCCGGCCTACATGGGCAGACTTACCACTACTCAATGTTTTATCGTATGTTTTCACTTTACAGGTATAATGAGAGTAAAATTGATCTGTCTTGGTTCCTAGGCACCGAAACATCCAGAGGTGCACGAGCTGATGGACAGGAGCGGATGTTTGCTCAGCTCCCATCATGTAAGTGAAGCAAGTGATTCCGGTTGGAATCAAATGTTTAAGTCAAGCTGAAATGAATAAATTACTTTTGAACTATTTCAGATCATATCCCTCGTTATAAAGTGCACCTATTTTCCAATGTCTGCCAAAAATAAATCACAACAATCCAATTTCTTTGGTTTTTCACATGAAAAGTGAACCATGCCGAGTTCATTCATAATGATATCTACTGTGCTGACGTAAGGTAGTACTATCAAATTTGAACCCAATTTCAACCAATAATATCGTGACATGACCACTGTCAATCTTCAACGTTAGGAGAAAATTCTGAACACGCAACATGGCTGCCGGCCTCCATGGGCAGACTTTTCTAGCCCATAAATGTTAGCGGTGGTTCACATAATGCCCATGTTGTTCTTTTTTACTTCAAATATTGCATATGAAAATGATAAAGTTGTGAAGTACTCTTACTTGGATAGATACAAGATACTTTTATTAGTGTGTTGTATCAAATGTATCAAACTTTTCCACATGCCATGTCCCGTAGGGCTGTGGCGATTCACTTATCTCCCGATTCGATACTATCACGATTCTTGGGTGCCGATTCGATTTATATTGCGATTCTTAAGTATTGCGATTCTACGATTATTGCGATTCGATATTACGATTTATTGCGATTTTTGTTTCTTTGTTTCTTTTCTTTTTTCAGTTTGTTTGCTTTTTTACTCTAGAACATTGGAAAAGTTGAATCATACGCTTCTAGAGACTGTATATTATATCATGAGTAGGGCTGGGCGATATAGTTAAAAAGTATATCAATATAATATCTTTCATATCAGTCGATATCGATAATTATTGATAATTTTAATTAGCCGTTTTTATTAATAAAAAACATGAGAAGAAAAAGGTTGCATTTAGCCACTTCATTTTGAACCACCTTATTTTCAAGGAACACAGGTAGGTCTAATTTGTCACACACACACTATGCTCTGAGTGCAACTGCAAGCATTATGTACAGACATGGTGACGTTTTACTTTGATGACAGCCTAGCGTTGCCAGCCTTCTAAAAGAACGTTTGGTAACATGTATTTCAGGGTTGTAGGGTTAATGTTGGGTAAATCAGAGGTGTGGAAAAGCCTGGGTTTTGCGTTGACTTGCTTAACTATATGTAATAGGCTTATGTAGGGCTGGAAGGCGACCGCGCTGGGGACTGCGCGCTGTTTGTTGGACGAGAAAAAGCCTTGCCTCGCTGAAAATGCGGTACATTTCTCCATATCAGTTTTATATACGCATCAAGACCCCGCCCAAGCAGAAGACATAAAGTCATATAAGCTGTGTGCTCAATAGATGACACAATGAGTTATTCCTGTCCCCAAAGTACAAGTAAAACATTTCCAACACTTCAACTTTGTCTCTGCTCACAGAAGCGAATTGAGCTGCGGATGCCATTCTGTAAAGTAACGTTGCAGACATGTTAACACGTTACATTAACACGAATTCAAACTCACCCACATCGAATTATTTGTAACGCCAGGTGAGATCAAATGAGAGGCGTCAGCGGAGGACCAAAATGCGAGACTCATTAGCCAGGAATGGGTCTCGCGCTACTTTTGCATGCTAAAATAAAGCTGATAATGTACAATTTGATTCAAGGGGGGGGGGGGGGGAAACCCTTTCAGAGTACAACACAAACTGTCTATTTTGCTGCAACTCGACAGTGCTGCTTATCCAGGAGATGTCGGGAGTGGTACTCTCAGCTCTGGATCAAACCATCGCGTCACTAGCAATTCCACCATAGGGATATGATTAGCTGTGTGAGTGGGGGCGGGTCATGGGGCGGGTGCACTCAGAGTTTGTCTGTTAAATGATTGGCTGTTTCCGTGTCACTTGTACTAACAAGGTACATGATTGGCTGTAGCCTATGAGCCATGGAGCAGAGGGAAGCGCTCTATAATGTACTGAATGAAAGTGGTAACATTTCATACATAAACAAACAGAAAAAAATTACGCGATTATCGATTCTGGAATAAAAGATGGATTCAAAAAATCGTGACATTAAAAATCGCGATACTTAAGTGAATCGATTTTTTCCCCCACCCCTAATGTCCCGCCTCGCTAGCCTGTTTCAGTTGGAATATGTGACGATAAGGAATCACATACCCTGGGAATCACATTTCAGCTCGAGCATAACGTGATAATGTCGCTGGATACTTTTTAATGTTTGTCTTTGTTGCATGCATCACTTTAATCTCACGGTACATTTGGACTCAAATTTGTCATTTAATGTCATTCTAACCCTGCTACCTCCTGCCCTCTTGATCCCATCCCCTCCTCTCTTCTCCAGTCCATCTCTTCCGATTTATCCCCTTTTCTCACATCCCTCATCAACTCCTCTCTGTCCACAGGCATCATGCCACATTCATTAAAAACCGCTAGAGTGAAGCCTCTGCTCAAAAAACCCTCTCTTGACCCCACTGACATTAATAATTACCGTCCTATCTCCCTCTTTTCATTCATTTCCAAAACCCTTGAAAGAGCAGTCTCCGATCAACTTTCCCTCCACTTATCACAAAACAACCTACTTGATCCCCTCCAATCCAGTTTCCGATCTGCCCACTCCACCGAAACTGCTCTCCTTTCCGTCACTGAGGCCCTACACACTGCTAGGGCCTCATCCCTCTCTTCCATTCTCATTTTACTAGATCTATCTGCTGCATTCGACACAGTCAATCACCAAATTCTTCTTTCCATTCTCTCTGATTTAGGCATTTCTGGTTCTGCACTTTCCTGGTTTTCATCTTATCTTTCCAACCGCTCCTACCAGGTATTATGGCGAGGAGGTCTCTCAAAACCCTGCACTCTCATCACTGGTGTCCCCCAGGGCTCAGTCCTGGGCCCCCGACTGTTCCTGCTTTATATCAGATCTCTCGGCCATATCATCTCATCACACGGTTTTTCATATCACTGTTATGCCGACGACACACAGGTCTACCTTTCTTTCCCCCCCTCTGACGGGGTCCACCCGCTATGCCGACCACCTGCTATGCCGACCACCCGCAATGCCGACCTTAGGTTTAGGCGTGGGGGTGGGAGAGGTTAGGTTTTGGGTTAGGGTCTGGGGGAGGTTAGGTTTAGGCATGGCATGGGGGGAGGTTAGGTTTGGCGTGGGGGCTGGGAGAGGTTAGGTTTTGGGTTAGGGTCTGGGGGAGGTTAGGTTTAGGCATGGGGGAGGTTAAGTTTGGCGTGGGGGCTGGGAGAGGTATAGCTCCACCGACACGCTGCACGCCGCCTCGCAGCTGGTTCTGCTTGTGGGCTATCGGCATTGCGACCTGTCGGCACTGCGGCCTGTCGGCACATAGACGCGGCACCCCCTCTGACACCCAAATCATGACTCGCATCTCCGCATGTCTCAAAGACATTAGTAACTGGATGTCCACTCACCACCTGAAACTGAATCTAAGTAAGACCGAGTTGCTCTTCCTCCCTGGAAAAGACTGCCCACTGACTGACCTCTTCATCTCAATAGATAACACCATTGTAGTACCCTCCAAAACTGTTAAGAACCTGGGTGTGATCATAGACAACCAGCTCTCCTTCTCAGCCTACATTTCTGCAACAGCACGCTCCTGTAGATTCTCCCTATATAACATCCGCAAAATCCGTCTATTCCTCACAAGAGAAGCAACACAACTCCTGGTCCAGTCACTTATCACATCGAAGCTTGACTACTGCAATGCCCTTCTAGCTGGCTTACCTACCTCTGCTATTCAACCACTCCAGCTCATCCAGAATGCTGCAGCTCGTCTGGTGTTCAATCAACCCAAATTTTCCCACGTCACCCCCCTCTTCCATGACCTCCATTGGCTTCCCATTTCCTCACGTATTAAATTCAAAACACTCATTCTAGCCTATAGAGCAGTACACCAGACAGCCCCTCCATTAGCTCGGGAGGTAGAGCAGGTCGGCCAATGACTCAAGGGTTGGCGGTTCGAATCCCGCTCCCTCCCAGCTGTTGTCGTTGTGTCCTTGGGCAAGACACTTAACCCTCATTGCCTCGTATGAATGGGTACGAATGTCTATGAATGTTGGTGGTGGTCGGAGGGGCCGTAGGCGCGAAATGGCTGCCACGCTTCCGTCAGTCTTCCCCAGGGCAGCTGTGGCTACATCACCCGTAGCTTACCACCACTATAACGAATGGTGTGAATGAATAATGATTTCTGTGAAGCGCTTTGGGTGTCTAGAAAAGCGCTATATAAATCCAATCATTATTATTATTATTATTACAATCTATGGTCAGATTCCAGCCCTCACACCGCTCCCTCCGCCCCTCTACTAGTGCTGGACGCCTCGCCCCTCCACCATTACATGTACTCAATAATCGCTCATCCCGTTCGAGACTTTTTTCATCCCTGGCACCGAAATGGTGGAACGAACTCCCTCCCTCGGTCAGGACGGCCGAAACTCTACCCATCTTTCGAAAAAGACTAAAAACTCACCTTTTCGGTATTCCTTCATGAACTGACCTTTGTTCTGATCCTGTCACTGCCTTGTTTTACTGTTTATATTGTTCTATTCTTGCTAGTCTCTGACTTGTATTCTTGTTGGTTGTAAATAACTTGTTGTACGTCGCTTTGGATAAAGGCGTCTGCCAAATGAAATAAAGTAAAGTAAAGTAAAGTAGTGTATCTTCCACGGCTGCCATATGTGGACCAGTCCCTCATCACCTACAGTTCAGAGAACCTGCTGGGTGAAGGTTCATTTGGGAAAGTCTATGCTGGGTACTTTCAAGGAACTCCAGCCGCGATCAAAAAGATTGCGTTCCGCAACGCGATATCGGATGAGGAAGATATCCAACATGAGATAAACGTTTCACTGTAAGACTATTTTACTTGTACAAAATGTCATGATATTATTTATGATGTACTGTTTTATTTATGATGTACAAAGCCTTCCTTCTGGCCAATGAGTACATACATGGTGACACACTGGATAATGCAATACACAGTGCCAGCTGTTGTGTCAAGGTAGCAATATAACCATTGCTGTTACAGAACATTCATGAAAATATTGTGAAATGTTAGAAACCATTATAGGATAAGTTCACCCAAACATGAACATTCATTTATCTACTCACCCCCATGCTGATGGAAAGACGGGGGACGTTTTTTAGGCCACCTAACAGTCCTGGAGTTTCACAACAAAACAACGTTGCAGCATTCCCCTAAACAATGAATGGTGACCATATTTCAAAGGTAAAAAAAACGAGGAGGGGGGGGGGGGGGTAATAAATGGTGCCACATTCCCCATCTGGCATGAGCCAAGTCTCCAGAAGCCCCAAGATGCCAAGTTGATGTGAAAAACTGAAAATGTCATATACATCCTATTTTTAAGCGTAAATCTTCACTTTAGCCATGAGCTGAAAGTAAAAACGAGACCTCATGGCCTCATGCTGCAATGGTGCTTTGCTGTGGAACTTCAGGACTGTTCTGTCAACTAAAAAACGTTACCGGTCCTTCCATCGGCATGGGGGTGAGTAGATAATGACTTGAGTTTCAATTTTTGGGTGAACGTATCGTTTGAAGAATTGCCAGGATTGTTTTACCATTGGGTATATACAAGTCTGTGGCATGTGTAGGTGTATAACGGTACACAGTCATGGTTCGGTACCTACCTCTTTTTCAGGGTGACTGTTCAGTAAGAGTTCGCTACAACGGTGGAAAAAAGGCAACAAAATTATCCCAAATGCATAAGGCTAGGTTTCGTTTAATTTAATTTAAACAGGCAATACTAGTGCTCCACCTAGTGTCATAAATTGGTACAGCCTGGCTCTGTTGTGTATTAAAGCAGTGGTTCTCAAACTTTCTCACTTCAAGGATGCATAAACTGACACAAATTAGATCACGGACCCCCATTTGAACTTGAAGATTTTGTCGAATGATCAAACTATCTGATAAGATCTTTGCTTTTAGATGTTTCATTACCGAAAGTGTATGAAGCCCATGACCAAAACCGTCATACATCTTGTCATTTGTGTTACTTATGGATGGATATAGTGAAAATAAATAATTACCCTTTTATCTGGGGTTCCCCCTGGAACCCTCTCAAGGACCCTTGCGGGGCCCTGGACCCCACTTTGCAGGGTTCTCACGGGTCCTTGAAATCCTTGAAAGTTTGTGAATTAGGAAAAAGAACCGAGGCCTTAAAAGTGCTTGAATTTAGGGTAGCATATGTCTCCACAGTTTATTTTTTGCTGTGCTGAGAAGGAAATTGACAACATATTCTGCCGGCATCACGAACACAGCACAGTGTTCACACATTCAAGCCTCTTTTTAGAGGGGAGACAGAGAGGGAGAGAGAGAGGCAGAGAAAGCGAGCGAGACAGACAGACAGGCAGTGAGAGAGGGACCGACGGAGAACGGGAACGCGAGAAAGAGATACCGAGAGAGAAGAAGAGAGGGGGGAGAGAGCATGCACGCAGCTTCTGTCTGTGGCTGGAGAGATGTAGAGGATAGCACCAATTCACACAGTGCAGCCTGAGAGATGTGTATTCCCAGTAACTAGTAGCAATAATAACAATATTACCAATGGCCAAATACTTACCCATACTAATGATAATAGCTACCCATATTAATACAACAGTGCATCTTTGCACAAAGCTCTCAGGTTTAAGGTAGCCAACCTCGGTTTAAGGTAGATTTAGAACAGATTAAAAAAAATTGATTAATTTGCGATTAATCGTGATTAACTATGGAAATCATGCGATTAATCGCGATTAAATATTTTAATCGATTGACAGCCCTAAAAAATACAAAAAACAATTGAATAAAAAAATAAAACTTGTGCGATATGTGCAATAGTGCTATTATGCTATTCATACACAAGTCGCGTTCGTACAACAGGGTTTTTCCATTTCCCACTCACTGTTGAGGAAGTGGGTGGTCATCCTGAGGTTGCATTCTGTAGCACGGGAGGTCATTCTTTAATGGTGTACAAACAGTGTTTAGGTGCTTTACCCCACCTTCTTGATTGGAGTCTGTATCGACATATTCTTAGTATAGCTGCACGCACTGAACCATACCGTGACGTCACGGGACAAATACACGTACCGTGACACCCCCAGTGGTCTTTAGTAAAATTTGGATATGAAGTTATTTCCGAGTTGTCATCACTACAAACTCTAAATATCGTGTTTTCTTCAATTAGGGTTGCAAGTGCATCACAGATGTTTAGGGCCCTTGGATATATTTTATTAAATACGTTGTTTGATTGTTGTTTGCATTTCTCTTAGCTTGAAGAGCATGACCATCACTTCATAGCCCTCGATTTGTCAATGGCTGTCGAGTACATCCACAACAAGAATATAATACACCAAGATCTCAAGCCAGCAAATGTTTTGGTAATTCATGCCCATTTTTTGTCACACCTTTTTAAAGCACTGCACATTTGAGTAAAATGCTCAAAATTGCGTTATTGTGTTGTCCTCCCCTTTTCTCAGATTGATAAATTCTCAAAGAAGGCGATGCTTGCTGACTGGGGCCTCGCCAACATCCGAGACACCATTCTGGTGCGACGAGGAAGCCGAATGACTGGAAAAAGGGTGGGGCCAACGGGAGGAACGTTTCTATACATGGCTCCAGAATGTCTCACTCGATATGAGCAGGCAGAAGATAGTTCAGACATCTGGCCCCTCGGGGCCACATACGTCGAGCTTTTCACATCTTCATTCCCATGGAGTGTAAAAAGTGAAAAAACAACTGTGTGGTCTCATGGTTAAACAGACACCACCACATGGTCTGGAGCACCTGCCTAACCCTTACACTTTTGTTGCCCGCATGCTTAGCTATGACAAAGCATTAAGGCCATCAGCTTCCTCTGTTGTTAAGTCACTAAAAGGAGTAGATGGACCTGATCTTCAGAACCGCTATGGTGTAATTTGCTAAAGTGAGTGTTTTGAATTGAAGTGTAGAGAAGTGAAAGCAAGCCTCTCCCATGAGTACATCTTTGCAGCTTCATTCAGTTATACTCATACTGTTAAGAGAACGGGGAAAGTATAGGTAGGGGGGGTGTCAAGATTATCTCTTTTTATTAAATTTTTCATGCCAGGTGTGAAAGGTTAGTGCATGTTCAGTGTGTTCATCACATACTGATTCCCAAAGTGAGGGACTACCTTGTCTGTGACGGCCTTAAAGTCCCTGGAAACCCGAAATATTTTTTTATTTAGCATTTTGAGTTCATCACATCACAGGAACCTACCGTATGTTAATAAGCCACCAGCCAAATTTGAACGATGATGAACGTCAATCAATTCGATTTTAGACTGTCTTTTCTCCCGCTGACTGTGTGGGCGTGTCCCGTGTGTGTGCAGGTCTCCTCCGAGAGAGGGAGGGAAAGATGGATGTGTGTGTGTGTGAGAGAGAGAGAGAGAGAGAGAGAGAGAGAGACACACACAGAGCGGGAGGGAGACAGACACTGAGCGAGCGCTGTGGGCGCAAGGTTTTATAAGAACGACAAAAAAAATCTCATGACGTCATAAGATCATTAATTTTAGCACCGCTCTCTTCAATGAGGAAGTGGAAATCCAGACCTTGTAGAAAAGTGGCGATTTTGGGGGTTTGGGTTGAAACTGTCAACTACTTTCTTAATTACTCACATAAGACCCTAAATTTAAGTTAGAAGGTTTTTGTGGATTTTGGTTTCCAGGGACTTTAAGTTCTTTACACCAGTGACGTTTTTGTGTTCGTTGCATTGGCATACCAATAGTCTTTTCAGAACCTATATCCAGTAAATACAACCATGCATATCAACTGCAACGTTGCGTTGATAGTTACTTTTTTGTTTGATTCCCGGGACCAGCTCGACTTTTTCAGACTTTCACAACTGTTGATGTGGTTGACCCGTGGGTCAAAGTTCGCCTAGCTATTTTTATAGCTTTTTCGAGGCTTTTATTGTAGCATAAGGTGGCGTTCACACACAACGCGCTCATTAAAAAAAAGTTAGTTTTTTTCCATAATTCCTTTCCAAAAGTGAAACTTTCATAGATTATAGATTCATTACACACAAAGTAAAGTACTTAAAATATTTATTTGTTTAACTTTGCATATGTCTGGCTTCCAGCTCATAAAAACCCCCAAAACAGTATTTCAAGAAATTAAATATCACATAAAACCAATCAAAACCCGGTATTTTTTAAAACAGAAATGTGGTCGGGAATCCTTTTGCTTTAATTACTGCCTCGATGCCATGATATTTCCATGATATTCAATTTTTTTGAAAGGATCTGTATTTGTGTGTGTGTGCACGTGTGCGTGTTCTGAGTAACACCTCTTAAATCGTTATTGGCATTTGAATTCAAGAACGTTCAATTAATTTCTTGTTATGAATGTTCAAACATCAAATCATTCTAAAAAAAATCATATCTTGCAGTTTGTAAGATCTAAGCAGCATGGTGGAACGGCATGGTGTCTTTGTTTCTCAGCTTGGTCAGTTTTTTAAAGGTTCTATCCATCCAGTGTGTAATAGGTGACAATCTCGGAGCCCATGGGTTAGCTGAATTTGTTGAATTTTTAATGCGGCTCAATATGCAAAAAAATTATTTGTACTGGAGATAAATCTTTCAGACTAAAGATGTAAAGTCATATGCTTTCCAACTTTGAACCAGAGACATCCATGATGTTCATGTCCAGTCTGCTCAGTCGAATGCAACTTAACCAAGTGTTTTAACAGAGCACCTTTCTAATTGCCACTGCCTGTTTGATTGTTGGGTGTTTGTTTTAGTTAATAGCTCAGTCTGTTTCTTGAAATTATCTTTAAAACAAAACTAAAACTAAAATTTTGGCACTTTATAAATGATCTCTGAGCGAATACAACAATACCAACAGTGTTTTAAGAGAGTACCTTTCCCATTTACACTGCCTGTTTGATGGTTGGGTGTGTTAGTTTTAGTTTACGGCTCAGTCTGTTTCTTGTAATTATCTTTGAAAGAAACCAAAAAATGATGGCACTTTATGGAAATTATCTCTGAGCATTTACAATAAAACACCTCAACTAGGTTTTGTCTCATGTGTCTTAATGGGGGGATTAAATAAAAAATATTTTTATCTGGTTTAATTTCCAATTAAGTAGATTAGTTTGAGTTGGACAAACGTAAATTAATTTCACCTAGTTAATGTAATTATTTCATGTTAGCAATAGCTGTATTTGATCAAAATTGCTTGGACTAACTCAATTAAATTATATTAGCTTGTTTTGCACCAACGTAAATCGATTTCACTTAGTGAACACAATTATTTTTATTTTAGCTGTATCTGATAAAAATGAGTTGGACTAACACAATTAAATGATATTGCATGGGTGGACTTAGTTTGAGTTGGGGCTACATATATTAATTAAATGGAAATCCTGCCCAAATTTGAATTGCGTTCATCCAACGAGCTATTTTTATGAGTGTAGGCTTCTGAATCTATCCGCGGCTTCCCACTTGTCCCTGTAGGCTTTCTCCACCACCGAGGGATCAAGGGTGCACTGGAGTTTCTCTACCCCTGAAAAGATCAGGTCCGCCAGCCCACCTCTATCTTTCTCATACATGTCTTGGAGCTTTTTATTTTGTTTTGACGTTTTGTTTCTTCGCTGGGGCCTCATTGCCCCTCTTGGAGTGCTCTTTTTTGGGCTGATTTTCTTGAATACTTTCTTTAGATATTTGCCAATCTCGCCACAGGACGGATTTGCGGATAATTTGCTGAGGGGTATGGGGGGGCTACCTGTGGCCTCTGCCAAGTTTTGGATGAGTAGGGACCTAGCTAAATCTGGGGGTAGGGGTCTGGTTTCTTCCTTCCCTAGGCCGTCTACCATATCTTGCCAGGAGGCCTCATTCGTCGGAATGGTTTCTATTTCACCCCTGACCCTTCTCATTTTCTGGACCTTATATCTTATTTGTTCTTTAGTGAACATGGGTAGCATCCTTTTCGCTATGCTATATAGTCCGGGGGTATTCTCCCTATCATCTAGGATGGATTTTAGGGTCTTTGTCTTGTTAGGAGACCATTTCACCCTAGTTATTCCGCTTGGACGTGCCTGTTTTGGTGGTGTGTTAACTATTAACCCTGGGTGTTTTATGCTGGTGTGTCTGTTCTTGCCTCTCCTAGTGGCGAATGTCCTGTCACATATTTTGCATTTCTGGGGTGATGCTGGAGGCCCTGTGGCCTCCCTTATTTGCCTTCCCTGATCTTTTATAGGGGCTCTCTTGGGGTTAAGAGCTGTGTCTACCTGTGTCTTATTCAGAGTGGGGTGTGACCTCCTCCGGTGGTTGGTCAACCCTGCTTTTGTGGAGAAGCTTCTATCACATGTGATGCATTTGTTTGTCCCTTTCTTGGGGGGAGCTATTTTAGTTGTTCTACATTTGGCTGCGTGACATGCGATAGCCCTCAGGTTTGGCCCCATTTTCGAGCAGTGTCTGCAAACATATGCCATGTTCCTGGTTCTATGCTTCATGGCAAAGTGGTTGCGGGCTGCGTGGGCATTGGTTAGGAATGTTCTGCAAAGTTGGCATGCGTGTCTCTCGAAGGGCAGCCTTAGGCCCACCTTTACTGCCTTGCCCAGGCCTCTGACCTTCTGACCCTTCTTGATCTCTGGGATCACTGCCTTTAGATGGCTCATAAAGAAGACCGGTTTGGTTGGAATGCTGGGTAAAAAGAGTTTCTTTCTGAGGCGGTTGATACCCTTTGCCTTCTCTGTTGGTGACTGTGCCTGGGTTGTTGTGGTTGTCTCCTGAGGTGTGGTTGCCCCCTTTATTGCTATGTTTGACCTCTTTCTTCTGGGTGTTGAACTGTTCCTCGACCACTTGATCCTATTGTTCGTCCCTACGCCCAGTGGCGTGCCGAGTCTGGAGCTGTGTCGTCCCCCTGGCGCTGAGCGGCTCATGGCCCTTTCTTCACTCATTTTGCGGGTTTCAGGGAGAGAGTCTAGCACCCTTACCTCCCTGAATACAAGCTTTCTCTTCTGTTTGCTTAGCTCTGGTGATAGTCTGGACCCCCTGCCGATCCCTGGTTCCGGCGAATCTAGGCCTTGTGTTGTGGTGCCTCTTATTGGGAGCCTTTCTCACTGTGAAACCTGTAAGACACAAAGACGGGCCATAAATAAGACTATTCTATTGTTGATGGTTGCCCGGCGCTCTCTCCAAGTCACCCTGTGGGGGGACCGTGTAATATGTTAATTAATATCCGCTCCCTGCCCGTTACTGCGATTGATAAGTGGTTAGATGAATGGGCCTGCACCCATTCATAATTTTCCACTGGTAGGGGAAATCCATCCACAGACAACACCGTGGATCGACCCCCCAAGTGGTAAATTTCTAAGGGGTCTCAGACTATGCTTCTGTTCTATTTTCACTACCTTCACCCTATCTTTGTTTGACCTGCCGCAAGCAGCCCGCATAAGTAAGGTGACACCAACAGACAGGTTTGAACATAGGAACTTTATTGAGGATTAACACATGCATTTTGACAAACTAGCCCTTGGCTAACATAAAGAGTTTTGAATTGACAAACCAGCACTTGGCTAACACAAGGAGTCTTTTGTTGAGGGTTCTCATAGGAGACTCCACCTATGGGCTCTGATGGCCCCCAGATTCATGGGCCTGAGCCATTTGAGGTTCTCGTGGGCCTCTACCCATCTGTCGTCTTCAACCCCTATTGCTTCCAGCACGTCGGCCGCGCTCGGCAGCACCACAGTGCCGATCTCGGCTAGGGCAGCGCCGAATGTTGTAATGTTCTCCAGCCACGGGTTGAAAATCCTCAAATGTCTGGCTGGCTCCTCTAGCCTGGCTCTCGCCCTCATGGCTGCTTCGTTGCCCTCTCCTCTGGGCAGGTTGGTTGCTATCCCCACCATAATGGCCCTCCTGTTCTTTCTCATAATGAGGTCTACTTTGACCGGGCCGCCCTCCACTATCATCGGTTTATTGACCTCGTAGTAGTCCCATTGTTGGATGATCCCTTCCCCTATGAAGCACCCGATTGCCAATTGTTTATAAGTGGTGTCTCTTCCCGCCGTCCTCAGGTCCCTCGCCAGCTCACTGACTCTTGCTTCCTGTTGGAGGTGCCACCTTCCCATCACGACCCTCCTATTATCTGCCATTGTGGTACCTGCAACATAGGTAAGTGATACATATATAGACTGGTTAAATGTACGTATTATTGGGATTGCTTTCCTACGTTTCGAATAACACTGTTTTTGGGCTGAAAGTACGTCGGGCCCCCGCTCTCCCCCTCACGTCCCCACCCTCTAGGGTCCCCCGTTTCTATCCTCACCTCTCTTTATAGTACACAGATGCCGTGTACATCCCCCATCGTCCACACCTCCTTCATTTCCTCCTCCCCAACCCCCAGCAACATTAGGAAAGCGCATAGGCACCAGGCCGTTAAGGTTCTGTCCTCCTTGGGAACAGGGACCGCCACATAGTAGACAAGTTCGATTTCTGGCGTGTCCCAGCTCGCCATTGCCTCAGCGATAAGGTCCAATTCGATCTCCGCCTGGTGCTTCGCCTCTAGTTGTTCCTCCTCGCTTTCTCCGCATCCTGGGATCGTTTTAATTAGAAAAGATGATGTCCCTATGGACATCCAAAGAGGAAAGTTCCTTCTAATGCCGTCCCTGCAGGTGATCCCCATCTCGCTTAAGAAGAATCTACAGCCCTTCCTGTAGGCTGCGTTCATGAAAGCTAGTTTGGCCTTTTCTCCTCTTCGTTTCTCTCTTGCCTCCCTGAGCCTCCTCGCCCTCGCGTCAGCCCTCCTCCTCTGTCTTTGGCTTCTCCCGCTCATGCTTGCCCCAACAGTCCTATACACACACAAAGTAGACATGGGGATTGGTTAGTAGGGTATCTATCTACTTCTTGTCTGCCTCTTATTTTTTGTTAGTGCCTGCAGCGAGGTGGATGAGGGAAGCTGCACCGTTGAGAATCCCTGCCCTCCCAGCTCCCTCAGAAGAGGGACACATGAGTTGGGCGAGGGCACCGACGTGCCTACCCCCGCAGCGGTTAGAGACAATGAGGCGACCAGCCCCCTCCCGCCCAGTGCCTTCCACGATTCCGTGGGTAGGTAAGGGCTGAGCCGGATCACCGCTCCGGTTTGCTACTAAGGGGCAGAGCCGGACAACACTCGTATGACGCAGATCCTCCCAGCACCGTGATGGCTCCGCAGCCACCGCACCCCCTCGCTTCCATCAGGGCCTCTCATCTGGACTGATACCTTGCTGAAGCTTAATTTCATGACTGAGCCGATACCTCGTAGGAGGCCCCTAAGTTGTTCCCTTCATTTTAGCCCCTGCATTCCCATAGGCTATCCGTGTTCCTTCGTCTGATTGCCACCTTTGTATTCCCCTCTATTTAAGATACAACTTCGATTACCGGGCAAGGCCCGGATTTACTCAGTGAAAGTGTGGTGTTAGGAACATTTGATTGGGTACTGCTTCATCAATTCATGCTAGAGATAAACTGCCAGACATTTAAATATCATCACTTCATGCCCAAAATAATTTGCCAGACATTTCATTTGAGAATCTTTTATTGGGCTTCTTCTTGTTTGTCTGAGGGGGTTTGACCCCCCTCTGTTCAGACCCACAGGCCAAAGGAACCGTTCATCCGAACACTGGCGAGGCCAGCCGATGAGGGCCCTTTGAGGTGGGTCTTATTGCCATTCGGTCAGTTTGGACTCCAGTTCTGCTTGTGTGTGTTGAGGGGTGGCCCCCCAGTCTTCGCCCTCTTCTCCTGTTTCATGGGGTCGAGTCAGCGGGGGTTTCCGCTGGTATGTCCTCCCATCACTTTATCCTCCTGCACTCTGGTCCCAGATTTCTTGGCATTCTGAGATTGTATCTGAAAGAACTCAAGTTATGCGTTGTGTGTTGGAGGGATTCCCTCCAGTCTTCATCTTTTTGTCCTGCCTCGTGAGGCTAGGTTTCCGCTGGTATGTCATCCCTTCTTTTTTCATTTCTGCATTTTTGTCTCAAACTTCTTGGCATTCGAGATTGCATCTATTGGGTGTTCATTCTTGGTAGTTGGGCAGTATTCATCATCTCAACATGTCCGTTGGTAGGCAGGCCACTCGAGGTGACTGTCAGGCACTTGGCCTTGCCTGCGTCTTACTCTGGGCAGTATCAGAGAGAGTCGTGGTCGATTCTCACTGTTGTGAGTTGTCCCTTTTGTCTGAGTCCCCTTTCGGAGTCGGCCTGGGTTGTAGTGCCTGAAGTTCCTGTAACGGTTCAGGAGTGTGCTCTCCTTTCGCCCACTCCGGGGTTTCTTGAGTCCCACGCTGGTCGTCTCCAGTGTGTTGGCCTCTCCTCTTTGCCCGTGATCGACTGATCACCCATCTGCGGGCTTGTCACGTGCCCCAGGACAACCCCGTTGACCTCTAGGGCTCCTATGTTTGCATGCACTTACCCCAGATCGCCCCTCAGCGACCTCTAGGGTATCGTCCTCTTGAACTTCAGTACTCACCCCAGGTCGCCCCTCGGCTGCCTATCGGGTTTCGCTCTTTTGAATACTTGTGCTCACCCCAGGACGCCCCTCGGCGACCTCTAGGGTGCTCCTCTGATCTTCTTGCATCTCCATGGCACCATCCTCTTCTCCTCTGAAGGCGCCTCTTGTCGATGGCTCCTCCGATCCTCTCCATGGCACCGTCCTCTTCCTCGCTGGTGGGTGTTCCTCGTTGATGTCCTCCTGTGAATCTCTCGATCTTCTCTTCTTTAGGTCTCTGTCATCCTCCGCTCTCCTCGCCACCTTTTCAAAAGGGGCGTATGACCCTTCACCAATTCCCCGCTTCAAATCCCAACAGACCTTTTTATTCTCCACACACCTTTGATGTAATGAGACCACACACTTACTACACATGAGACAGGGTTAACAAGAACACATTTTTATTTGAACATATGCATGGTAACATCAACATCAACATCAGCATCAACACAAGCAAGCAAGCAGCAGTGCGAAACTCCTATAGGGCTTTCAGAGTCTCTTCAAGGAGGCTTTCACCCCATCCCATATACAGCTTCAGTTTGTCTAGGCCGGCACAGAGGAAGTTGCCCTCCGGCAGTATCAGGGGGATGGGGACAGGAGTTTGCTCCTCCCTGATCTTTCCTTCCTGCCTCAGCTGCTCCACCATTCTCATTATTCTGTTATTCGCCAGGGTCATTGCTCTTGGAGCATCCCAATTTTCACTCCTGTCTATGGGAATGATTTTGATGAAGAGTGCTGACCACTCTAGGTCGATAACCATTTGGTATTTGTCCTCAGGGACGACTGCCGGAAGCCCCCCGTCCCTCGGGAACACCACCTCCTGGTCCTCGAGGTAGCCGGTGATTACACCTAGTGCCGCTCCGACTCTCCACCTCAGCCGCTGCGGCACTTTGTCAGGGATCTTGACCCCTTTGACCTCATCTGCCGATCGCCTTCGCCTCCCCGCACTCGGGTTCATGAGTCTTCTGTCCCCGTACTTCCTTCTAATGGGCGCCATTCTCTAATCTGCGAAAGCAAGCAATCATTCATGCAGGGTTGGCAGGGTAGCTAGCAGGGATACATTCATATCAGCAGCGGGATGCACGTACAGGCCAGGCAAAGTATGAGTCGTGCTACTTTGCTAGTGTTGTATCATTCTTTATTGGAACAAATGACACATGAGGGTTTTGGGAGTTAGTTTTATTGCTCTCCCAGGACTTTGGTCTGGCTCTCCCATCATTCCCAGGCCAGGCCAGGTCCAATTCGAAGTTCCATTGATGGCTCTGTAGTGTTGCTCAGGCCGATTGGGCATCTCGGCCTCGCTCATTGGGGCTACGGTTAGAGACAGACTCACTGGCGGGGGAACCGTCCACCCGAACACCGACTATGTCGGCCGGTGGGGGCCCCCCAAGGTGAGTTTTGTTTACCAATCGGTCAGCTCGACCATGACCACAGGGGTGCATTTCTTTGGATGGCCCTACGAGGCTTCTTGGGCAGACGGGGCTTCTCTGTCTTGCTTCTTGGGACTGAGACTAGAGGCAGACCCGCAGTGGGGGAACCTTCCACCTGAACACCGACTGGGCCGGCCGGTAGGGGCCCCCCATTGGCGGGTTTTGTTTTCCAATCGGTCAGCTCGACCATGACCCCAGGGGTGCATTTCTTTGGATGGCCCTACGAGGCTTCTTGGACAGACGGGGCTACTCGGTCTTGCCTCTTGGGACTGAGGCTAGAGGCAGACCCGCAGGTGGGGGAACCTTCCACCCGAACACCGACTGGGCCGGCCGGTAGGGGCCCCCCATTGGCGGGTTTTGTTTTCCAATCGGTCAGCTCGACCATGACCAAGGGGGTGCATTTCTTTGGATGGCCCTACGAGGCTTCTTGGACAGACGGGGCTACTCGGTCTTGCCTCTTGGGACTGAGGCTAGAGGCAGACCCGCAGGTGGGGGAACCTTCCACCCGAACACCGACTGGGCCGGCCGGTAGGGGCCCCCCATTGGCGGGTTTTGTTTTCCAATCGGTCAGCTCAACCATGACCCCAGGGGTGCATTTCTTTGGATGGCCCTACGAGGCTTCTTGGACAGACGGGGCTACTCGGTCTTGCTTCTTGGGACTGAGGCTAGAGGCAGACCCGCAGGTGGGGGAACCTTCCACCCGAACACCGACTGGGCCGGCCCGTTCGGGGCCCCCCATTGGCGGGTTTTGTTTTCCAATCGATCAGCTCGACCATGACTCCGGGAGTGCATTTCTTTTGGATGGCCCTACAAGGCTTCTTGGACAGACGGGGCTTCTAGGTTTCGCTCCCCTGGACTAGAGCTAGGGAAGGACCTGCAGGCCGGAGGAATCGTCCGCCCGAACACCAGCTAGGCTGGCCGGCGGGGACCCTCCGATGGCGGGTCATGTTTGCCAATCGATCATTGTTGTTCCCCGGGGTGGCTAGAGACCAGGCAGGACAAGTACCTGCCTGTAATGAATATTACGAGACACAGCCGGAAACAGCCCACCCACAGGGAGCGAGCCGTTTTTTCTTGCTGGCGCTTTTGACTCTAGAACCACATTGATCCGGCCGAGAAAAGCTTCGGCTTCCCCTGGTCTGCACCAGTTCCAGGTCGGCTGCTAGGCGTCAGCCGTTTACACTTTGTTTGGGCGGGTGTTAACCTCGACCGCCTCATGCACCACTTTCAAGCCTCTTCCACTTGTCTTTCAAGGCTCCACTTTTGCGAGGTTGTCATCAGAAAGCTAGATTCAGGTGGGTTCAGGGAGCCCAGGTCTTCGCAGCTCGCCGGGGCCAGATAGTAGGGTGTTTTGCAGAAAGCGGGACCGTCTCATTTCCCATTTATCGCTCTTCCGTGTGCCCATGATCGAGGTGAGCGGCCAGGACCGCTCGCGACCGCACCCCCTTGACCATCTTGCGTCACTACCTCATTTGCCCTTCAGCCAGCACCCTCCTTCGCACTTCACGGCCTGTCACGTGTCCACGCATATCCGGCCGAGACTCTTAAGAGAGTCATAGTTAGTAGTTTACCCGTGCTTCATTGAATTTCTTCACTTTGACATTCAGAGCACTGGGCAGAAATCACATCGCGTCAACACCCACCTCGGGCCTTCGCGATGCTTTGTTTTAATTAAACAGTCGGATTCCCCTGGTCCGCACCAGTTCTAAGTCAGCTGCTAGGCGCCAGCCGAGGCGACGCACCGGGACCCCGCGCGAACGGGGCCCGATGCGCGCCGTAGCTGGGGAGATCCGCGAGAAGGGCCCGGCGCGCGTCCAGAGTCGCCGCCGCCAACTGCCGTACCCGATCCCCCCCACCGGCCCGCCTTCCGACACGGCGGCGGACACCTCGCCGCAAGGACCCCCGCAGCGGCCGAAACCGCGTACGAGAGCCCCGCGACGAGGGCCGTGCACCGCCCTTCCGGCGGCGGAGGAGGGAGGGCGACAGGCTCCCCCAGCCGCGGCTCGAGCCCAGCCCCGCTTCGCACCCCAGCCCGACCGACCCAGCCCTTAGAGCCAATCCTTATCCCGAAGTTACGGATGTGACTTGCCGACTTCCCTTACCCACCTTCGTCTAACATGCCAGAGGCTGTTCACCTTGGAGACCTGCTGCGGATATGGGTACGGCCTGGCACGAGATTTACACCTTCTCCCCCGGATTTTCAAGGGCCAGCGAGAGCTCACCGGACGCCACCGGAACCGCAACGCTTTCCAGTGCACGATAGGAGTAGTAGTATTTCACCGCCGGCTGAAGCCTCCCACTTATTCTATACCTCTCATGTCTGTTCACAATGCCAGACTAGAGTCAAGCTCAACAGGGTCTTCTGTCCCCGCTGATTCTGGCAAGGCCGTTCCCTTGGCTGTGGTTTCGCTAGCTAGTAGGTAGGGACAGTGGGAATCTCGTTCATCCATTCATGTGCGTCACTAATTAGATGATGAGGCATTTGGCTAGGTAAAGTGGTCATAGTTACTCCCGCCGTTTACACGCAGCTTCATTGAATTTCTTCACTTTGACATTCAGAGGGCATGGGCGACCGTGGATTCACACTAACAGAAGCACCCTGCACCCCTGCAGGACCTCTACCGTGCCGGACCGTTTTATTTACCCCCGGGCAGTCAACCCTCATGTTACCCTTGGCCCGCGTGACTGCCGGGGTTGTGGAAGAGTCACGCAAGTACTGCAGAAGTCCCCACGACCCGTCGGGAAGTTTAACGTCTCCCGTGGGACGAGGGGCCACCACCCTTTCATCACCCATGGGACAGGCTGTTCCTCTGAGTGGCAGATGGGAATTCGTCTTCAGGTTAGGAAGTCCGCCCCCAGCAGCCTGAGCGAGAGGGGTGCAACGTCGCATCTTTCGTCATCATGGAATGACCATGTTTTCACACAGGGTGAATGTATTTGCATGGATTAAGGTGGAGAACGGCCCAGCTTCCTCCCTCTATCTCGCTCATAACCGCCAGCAAGGTCATATTGCTCAGTGGATCGATGTTGTCACGCAGCCACATATAGGAACAGACAGGGACATACGTACATGTATTGGGTACAGTTGCGCCCATTCTTATCACTATTTAGGTAAGCACAGTTGCGCCTACGACATTTATGGACATCACAAGACGTACATACACATAATGGGCTATTCCCTTTATACTTTACCGTCTTCATCCTCTCATCTCTTGTTCATCCTTGCTTCGGTCCTTCCAACTTCGGTCTCTGGGGCCCTCCTTTTAACCTGTCAAGAGGGGACACAGGCTTCTCGGTCTGGTAGTACATAGTCAATTACAGGTAATAGAGTGGGGTAAGAAATAGTAATTCTATTCTTAGTATTTCCTTCTAGCTTTCAGCGTTGCTTGTTTGAGGCTATCTCCTTAGCGTTAAATATCTCTGGTGACGTACTCTATGTCGCAATCTAATCTGTGTATCAGAGTTTTAGCCAGCACCTCTCCCCTTATTCTCTTTCTTTGGGTGTTCGTCAGTTGAGCCCCCTGTCAGCTCTTTTCGGGATAATCTTGGGGGTTACTGGAGTCCCTTTAACCGGCCGTCTTTGTCTTGCTTTTCCCTCCTCCAGGATGACCTGCTCCTGGAGGGTTGGTCCAAGCAACATGGTTTCTCAGCTGTTATTACTTCTTCCCATGTCCCATTGCAGGGTCACAGGTGTCAGTATTGCAGCTCATAAGGTCATACTAGGTACGCCTTTCTTATGTCTTAAGGACATAACACACTTAATGACAAGCAAAATGACCCAACTCAATGAAGACGCAGAGACCTTCGTAAGGTTAACAAATTTAATTTCAAATTTCAACTATTTACATTGGGTATCGTTGCCTACCATGTTTCCACTTGGTGTTCCCCCTCGTGGAGTGACCCCACATTGTTCACACACATCTTTTTTATTTTCATTATGCACCCATTCCCTTATTCTGGGGTGTCTCCAAGTTGTCCCTTATCTATTCTTTGGAGAGCTTCTTGAAGGCTTTCAAAATGTCAATGGTGCCCATTAAGGCCCTTTTGCTAAATAGACGGGCCAATTGCTTCCGTCTCCGAAGCGCCACCCCCATGTCCTTGAGTATACCCTCATTGGGTCTGTGCCACTTGCCCCTGGCCCCCACCGCAAAACCCTCAATCTTTAGGTTTTTCACTGTCGGCCAGCAGGTTTTGAAGGCCTCTTTTAGGGGTTCGTATTTGTCCCTCTTTTCTCTGCTCGCCTCCCTTAGGGTGTTCTGCATCTTCTCCATCCTCACTGTCATGTCTATTATCATGCCTCTTTTTCCTTTGATGAGGCACAGGTCGGGCACCCCTACTCTCCCCTTTTTGGTGGTGAGGTGTTTCTCTTTGGCCACTTCCCATCCCTTTTTTCCTGCTTCAGCTGCTAGGATGTTAGTCAGTTTGTTGTGTCTGTTCATCCTATTGAGTTTTAGGACAGGACATCTGCTCGTCACATGTCCTATTGTTTCTTTTTGTTTCCTGCAGAGCCTGCATTTTAGCAGGTTGCGGGCCGTCGGTCTCCCCCTTCTGAGTGTCACCCTTGTTGGGTATGTACCTCTTCTAAATTTTATGGCTAGTAGGTATTGTGATTCAGTCATGTTGACCGAGGAGGGGTCCCTCACCCAATGGTTGCTAACCCCATCGTTTTTGAATTGCTTCACTCCTTGTCCCTGGACTGTAAGGTCGACCCATTTGTCAAATTCCTTCTGTCTCCAGGTGGGCTTGATTTTATTTATTGGGGTGTTGGGGATTCTACCCCCAGTTGGATTCAGCATTCGTGGGCTTGTCTTTGTCTTTCTCTGCGGGGTGCCCCTGGGGGTTGTTGTTATCTGGTTGCGCTTTTGACCATTTCTTGGGTTATGGTTTTTGTGAGGGTCTTCTGGGGCTATTCCAGCCCATTTCTTAAGCTTCCTAAGTTCGGTTTCTGTGACCATTTTGAATGTTATGGCCCTGGTGGCTAGGTCAGTGGAGGCACTGAGGCTGGCTATTCTATTGTATTGGATGGTGGGGATCTGGGCTGCTAGCTTTGCGAGTCCCAGACCCCCACTTCTGTTTGAGGCGTAGAAGAATCCATTGGCCACTGTCTCGCTGAGGTGGAGCCATTTCCTCACTGCCACCCTAATTATTTGGTCGCATCTTTCCAGTTGGACTTTCCCTATCATCCCATTATCCGTGATGTACGTGAGTCTAGGGACTCCATAGGTTCTTAGGAGTTCTATTTTTTGACTGGGTTTCAGGGGGGAGGATGACAGTCTGTTTGTCAGATCTTGGGCCAGTTTGCATGGGTCCTGCACTACTATTCCTTTCCAGGGGTTGATGCCGACCCCTAGGTATTTCTCTGCCTCTTTCTCCCCTATCATGTGAATATCGTTGTTTCCAAGCTTCCATGGGGGACTCTTATTGATGGTGAAGCTTGTTTTTGTTTTATCAATAAAAAAGCTGTGGCATTTCTTTATATTGATCTCTAGCCCTGTGAGAGTGCAGAAGGTATGGAGCACTCTTAAGTTTTTTGTCATACCCTCCCATGAGCTGCTAAGGAGTGCAATATCATCCGCAAAGGCCAGAGTGGCTACCAGTGTCTCGTTGTATTTGAATCCCTCACCTAGTTCCTCTAATTTGCAGATGCGAGGGTCAAGCGCCAAGTTGAAGAGGAGAGGAGATAGAGGGTCCCCTTGTTTGACCCCGACTTTCAGGCTGATCTTCCTCGTGTTTGTACCACTGGCACCTACTACTGTGCTACATTTGCTGTAGGATGCCAGTAGGAAATTTAGGAAAAGGGCATCTAGTTCTCTGCGTCTCAGGACCTCTTCTATTAGTTTATGGGAGACAGAATCAAAGGCTTTCGCAAAGTCGATGAAGACGACTGCTAGGGGCTTGAGTTCGTTTTTGCTCAACTTGATTAACCCATCTAGTATCATCAGGTTTTCGGCACAGCCTGGAGCTTCAATAAAGCCTCTCTGTCTTGGGTTGAGGGGGCATGCTATTTTAAGTCTGTTGTTTATTACTCCAGAGAGCACCCTGAAGAATATTGGACCTATGGATATGGGCCTCCATTGGTTGATATCTTTCAATTTTTCTTTGTCTCTGGTTTTGGGGATGAGGGTGGTCCTGTTCTTTTTGAGGCAGAGGGGGACCTTTCCTGTCATTAGGATTGCATTATAGATCCATGCAAGTTTTGCACCTGTTGGGTCCCATTTGATTAGGGTGGTCTTAGTTATTCCGTCTAGGCCAGGCGCTGTGCCATTGGCCATTTTCTTAACTACCTTGTAAACCTCATCTACCTCTATGGGTTTGTTCAGGGTGGAGTTATCTATTTTCTTGTATGGAGTAAATTGCCCGAGCCCGACATATTTGTCCTTGGCTTCCCATTTACCCTTAAAGGCCTCTTCTACCACTTCAGGTCTTAAAGGACAGCTACATTGTTCGCAGTCATCAAGGATTAGCCCCGCTAGTCTCTCCCTGTCTTCTGCATACATTTTTCGGTATTTGAGTTTTTCACTATTCTTGTTCTTAAGTGACGCTTTGGTGGGGCGTCTCATTTTAGGGTGACCTCCCTTAATCTTGCCTTTTGATTTGGGGGGGTTGAGTCTTTTAAAGAGCTTCTTGAGGTAGCAGTTAATTTCCTTACAGGTTGGGGAATTTGTCTCCATAAGCTTTAGGTTATTCTTCTCCTCATCTAGCAGGGCCTTTTTGAAGAATTTCTCTGCTTCGTTGGGGGGCTCATTGATGGGCTCCGGGTTTCCTAGCTCTTTCAGAAAGTTCTCCCAGTTCCTCGTTGTGGCGCCTTTGTCTGGATCCTTTCTTATAGCCCGACGGGTCCCCTTTACTTTGTTCTTTATTTGTGTTAGAGTGAATCTAGGGAGGGCTATCTTGATAAGCCCATGTATGTCCGGGTCACCTGTATGTTTAATCATTAGATTTTTTAGTGCCACTATCTCTTCCTTCTGCCATCTGACTCTGGAGGTATCGGCTTGTTGTGTGCTGGTGCTAGGAGATGGGGAGAAAGCTGCCCTTGTGTGGCTTCTCCTTATATGTAGGGAGAGCCCTGCCTTTTTTGTGAACATCCTTTCACATATTCTACATTTGTGTTCCCCTTTGGCTGGACGGAGGTTCTTTGTCGTATTGCAGTTCGGGGCATGGCACGCTATTTTCCTTAAGTTGCTGTTGATTGTGGAACAGTGTCTGCAGGAAAATGACACGGTCTTTGCCCTGTGTTTGTTTCTGAGGTGTTGCGCCGCTTTCTGCGCCGTATCAAGGTGAGTCCTGCACATGGTGCAGGGATGCTTCTCGAATGGCACCCTAATTACTGCCTTGACCGAGCCATCTAGTCCCTTGATCCTTCTCCTGCATCCCGCTAAGGGGAGGACCTTTTTATTGTAGCCCATTAGGAAGATGGGCTTGGGGCTGGGGACAAACAACCTCTTCCTGAGTGCTGTTAAGTTGTCTCTCCGACTTCTGGCGGGTGATCGCTCCGTTGCCGGTGGCCCCCTGTCAGCCTAACCTGACGCTGCCAGATGGACGGTATAGCTCCACATAGTTTCACTACAACAGTCGATCTGGGAATGCAGTAACCCGACCCGCTGACGGAGGCGGGCACTTTTCCCAAGCTACTTGGCAGGTGATTGGATGACCCATCTGTCTATCACCGCTGGTGGGTCTTGACTTCAACCAATCAGATCGCCATGCCTCTGACGTCACATTTGCGACCCGGAGGACTCAATAGGACTACAGAATAGCTTTAGCATAGCAGCATCGCAGCATTTAGCAGTTAGCATGGAGTTAGGCGATTTGTGCCGTTTGTGCAAGGTAAATATGCGCATAAATGGCATATTATCGAGTACCACAAATATATTTGGTAAAAAGGACGCCAGCGGAAAAAATGTCAACGAACGTCTGATAGCGTTAGGATTAACGCTATCGAACGACGCCTCACGACCCAGTAGGATCTGTAGGTCGTGCTATCGCTCGCTGAGTAGAATGGAAGATTCCTTTTCCAATTTAAGACGATGGGAAGAAGCTGAGAAAGAAGCAAGACCAGCTCCAGAACCAACTACTTCAACCATCGAAACACGACCGATCCCCGACGACAGTGGCGAGCCAGCTGCATCAGTCAGGTCAGAGAAACGGGACAGGGAGCCAACACCTTCCAAAACACCAAGAGACAAAAAGAAAATGCGTCCCAAAACACCAATCCAGACACCAGCTCACACCCCTCGTCTGACCCCAACCCACAGGTTGGCAAAGCCAACAACTGCGATGCCTGCACGGCGAAGTCTGACAGAGGTAAGTTTGTATTGTGAAACATAACGTTGAAAATTGTAGCCTCCCGTTTAACCTGTACCTGGCGCTGCCAATTGTTTGCTGTCTAATTGTTAGTCTGATCTAATGATCTTGCGCCAAACCTGTGGCCTTTGATTTTTTTAATTTGTTATTTCTTCTAGACTGTTATTGCTTGTTATTGCCATGCATTCCTCTCTATGGATGGAGTTAGGATGGAGATACACTTCCCTTTCTTCTCACCATGCCCACAGCCCATCCCCCAATGCTACCTACCTAGTGAGGTGGGGGGTAGGGAGTGTAAACTTTAGAGCAGACTCGATTCTCATGTGATTGCCCTGTGCAAGTGTCGATCTGTGATGTGCACTTAAATCAGTCATACAGTGTCAGAAACAGTCAATGTGCAATAAACCTTTCAAACCTATCATCCACTTTACCTACAAAATCGAGATTATAATTTGGAGTTTAACAGTTAACTACTTACCCCAGATAACACATAATTTAACCTAATCTAACATGAATAATTGCAGAATTTATTCCAGCAACTTTGCATGCTGCACCATTGCTGTCTTTGCAAATTTCAGTGTTGTTTACATCCAGCTATATCCAGCTTTTTATGTATACGGTGTACTGTATATTTAGCAAATATTTATGTTTGACTCTGTTCAGCTTTGTTGTCCTTGTTTTGAGCTGTATTCGGTGTCAGTACATTGAGAGCCACTCAAAGCAGAGTAAAAATCGTTTTATGTGAACAAATACTTGGTCAATAAAGCTGATTCAGATTATGATGCATATGAAATAAGCATAGTGGCAGTAATGGTTACTTACTAATGAACCCTCTGCTTTGTCTTTCAGGTTACTATCAGGGGTAGAAAAACAGTGTGCGACAACAACACAGCAGGGATTGTGGAACACATTACAAGGGGAAATTGGAGGTCGGCAGCTAATCTGATAGTTAGACACCAAGAGCTTTTTGGAGAACTCAAGGAAAATGTCCTTCAAGTCATAGAGGATGAGACCAAAATACTCTGTAGCCAAATGAACGGTTTCATGCTGTGGCGGTCATCAGCAGATGATATGAAGGCGTTTTCATTTGAGAACTTGTTGTCCGATCTCCAGCGTATGTCACCATTCCTTTTTTCCATTTTTGACAAAATCACAAACCAGTCTCCCCATTCCACTGCTGCAGCTGCTGCTATAGCTTTGAGAGGAAGGCAACCCAGATTATCAGCTTTTGCATACTACGTGAATAGTGTCCTACAGTATGGCGGGGCGAAGAAAGCCGTTTTTAAAAGGCTATGCAAACTGGGCATAACAACATCGCATACAAACGCTGTATTAAAACAACACCAATTGTCCAAAACGTGCGGCGAGGATTTTCACCTCCTGAAAGTAGCCAACAAAATCTTCCTAACCTCCAACCGAGTTGAGGAAGACAGAGACACAGACGCTGCTGGCCAAGCAGTAGAAAACACTTGCAGGACAGTGGATGCAGCTGGAACTACTGGAACAAGCCCACTAAGTGACACTGCGGGTGCGATGGACCTTGGCAGGGCTGCCCAAAGCATGGAGCAGTTAATCTTGTCAGGTGAGAAAGGCCAGACATTAGTTTTGGTGTTCATGGTTTGTATTGTGACTGCAATGGTATCTTTTTCGATGTGCGATGCTACTTTTATGTGTCCATTTATGTGTAAAGATTTTTAAATGTTTGTTTTTTTTGATACAGAGGAAACACAAAGCGCGTCGGAGAACACCATCTCCACACAGGGAGCTGCTGGCATCCCCAGTGCCACTTTACAGACATGTCCGCAGACTGAGCTGGGAACAGGTGATGGCACAGCTGAGTTCACCTTCACTTCATTAACAGATGCTGAAATGGCAGATCTGGGCATCAGCTTCTTGCCTGTAGCAGCACCATCAACCCAGTCAACTCCACCACCCACATATTCAATTGTATTTGACAATGTGGACTTCTTCATACGCACACACCACCAGTCTATCAGCCAAGCAAATAAATCAATCCACTGGACCCACCACATGGCTGTAGAAGACAGAGTGTCCACCAACCATCTCAGCCAGGACAAGCCCACTCGGCCAATTATGGACTATGACATCGGGAACTCCCTCCCTGGTCCTGAGACGCAAGCCCATATGCGCCGCGAATTCATTGTCCTGGGGAGCCGAATCCTGACACAGCACCTAGATGCCTTCAAGCCATTATCGACTGTGGTGGTTCATCACATCCCTCACCAATATTCATCGATAATGACAGAGGCCTCCACCCATGTAAGTATAAAATGAAGTACGCTGCAATTGTGAGTTATACGTTCAGTTAACTTTGTGGGTTGAGCA
This sequence comes from Poromitra crassiceps, assembly GCF_964638095.1. Taxonomy (NCBI): domain Eukaryota; kingdom Metazoa; phylum Chordata; class Actinopteri; order Beryciformes; family Melamphaidae; genus Poromitra; species Poromitra crassiceps. Next base: position 10,831,401 of record NC_139642.1, read on the forward strand.
AGTACTGACTACAGTACTGGCATATAACTTTAACGCAAACCTTTATGCTATTACAAGCCATATATTCTCTCTTCATAGCACCCTCTTGGACTTCTCTTCAAAGATGAGAACAAAACTGGGGACTTGGTGGATGTTCTACAGCACCTCCAGAAAGAGTAAGTATGAACTAAGGCAGGAGTGGGCAAAATCTTTGGCACATGTGTTTCATAAATTCCAAGGCAGGTCACTAATTTATCTGATGTCAGTATTTGTGCATTTCAGCAGGCATTGTTTGACGCAAAGTGACACCTGCACCAACTTATTGCTTTTCTACTATGCACATACATTGATGTGGTGCATTAACATATTTCATGTAGGTATGTTCCAAAGGGCCCACATGGAGTGGTGGCCAGCGTATTGGTGGGCGGGGACAGGCTGTCGGAGGGGACCAGTCGGAACATACAGTGGGCCTTTGCTGAAGGAGAGAGCAGTGAAGACAGACTAGAAGGCCTTGTCTTCAAGTTTGAGGATTGGCATGCAATCCGAAACCTGTTTGAGGTAAGTGAGCTCACTCAATGTATCAGCTCAAACTGATTAATCACAGCAATATGGATTATCAGCTGATTCTTCACCCACTACACCCACAAAACAATGTTTTCAGAATTTGAAATTACTTATCTATGCCTTGACTAAATAGACAAACTATTTAATTTCAATTCCTTCTACATGAAATAGTTTGCTTGCTGTACTAAAACGAAAGTGCATTTTAGATCTATCACAGGATATTTTACAAAGAGGATTCTGCACGAGACCATGGGACACTGTTATCAAATATGAACAAGTTGAGGTAAAAATAAACGCCGTCATAATTTTAATTGTGGATGATTGATGAGTGATGTATGACTGTAGATTGATGACGCATGATCGATGACTGATGATCGTGAACATGTGTGGTCTTCTCAGTAGGTTTTTTTTTTTTTATGTCAATATGTTCTGCATGCTTGTTGTTATATCGACATTTTCTCAGTTAAACTGCATTGTTAACACCTTAAGTGCCATAGCCGAAATAATTCGTCTTACATAATCCAACGCTTAAGTGCCAGAGCCGAAATAACTCGTCTTACATAAACATTTTTTTTTTTTGACGGTGGGACATCAATCAACAACTTTTACATCTTCGAGATCACTATTGGAGCAAGATAATGTGTATAATCTATTTTACCGACCCACTAAGTGTTGACAGTGCTCCCCCAGACGACCGAAATCAAAGAAAAAACTGCCGCGGGACCAAGCCGTTCAAGGAAATGCCGTGGCGATTTTACAGTAATCCATTCAAGACTTGTCTTGCCTGAGAGCGGCCGCGCACCGGCAGCAGCACACAGAGAGCGGAGAGCGATTTGCAAAATAGATCATAGGTGAAACACACTTTGAAACACCTCAGAAAGGCCAGAATCAACATCTGCCCATCGCCCACGCATTCCCCGGCCCATCTTGACTCGCACAAGGAGCGTCCGCACGCAGGCAAGCAGGCAGGCAGGCACACAGGCAGGCAGCAGCAAAAGCGCTTCTGACACGCCCGCTGTACAGCCAGGAGGAAGGAGGAGAAGACACACGGAGGGAGGAGTTTGAATGAGAGGGGTGTTTCCTGTTGTTATGGAGGAAATTACTGTTCAAAACTATTGTTTAGAATGTCTGACGGTCTTACTGATGCCAAAAATGAATGGTTAAAGTGACTGTTTCACAAAAAGCCATTTATCTCTGAATAAATTTCCAGACGCTGAAACCATGCTGTACTCAACGGCTAATATCTACATAACTACTAACTCTGCAAACTAACTCTTTTAGACAGAGAAAGCACACATTCTATTAGTTATTTTTAGATGATTGGTGTTCATGAATTCTTAACAGAAAAGAATCCTCGTCTGTTCAAAAATGAGCCAGAATCGTCAAAAACACCCCTGGCACAACTTACCTACAGGAATGAAAACATGGCTGGCATTCAATGTGTTAACTAGTCTCCAAATGTTTTTCAGGGTTGTTATTTTCACTGATGAACTCCAGCCACCATGAATTACGGCTTGGTACTTCATCATCACGACTAACAATGCTCTGTACTGAGGGGAGGTAAAGTCCAGCCACAATGAATTCCGGCTTGGTACTGCTGGGGGGAGGGGGTGGTAGACTACTGACTCCTGACGACTGCTGATCGATGACCTGGGTTTGTGTATGTGTTGTCTGTATATATTCATGTGTGTGTCCTTCTCCTACCGGATCAAGTACAAACTCCTTTCCATCACCTCTAAAGCCCTTTACCAACTTCACTGAGATCCTCTCCCCCTCTCCCAGTCCCTCAGACCCACCTCTGCTGGCCTCTCCACCCCAAGTCTAACCTCTGCAGCTTTCTCTAGGGCAGCTCCCAGGCTCTGGAATCCCCTCCGCCCTGACATGTGAAAATCTGAGTATTACAATATTTCTATCCCACCTCAAAAGCCATCTCTTCTCCACCGTCTTCTCCTAGTCTCCCAACTCTCATCCCCCATCCATCGCTGTCTGTCTGACCCATGTTTTGTCCACTGTTTGTTTGACTAACATCGTCTCCTCAGTGTTTACTGTACAGCGTCTTTTAGTTTATGTAAAGTGCTCTTTGTTATTATTATTATTATTGTTATTATTAGTACTGTATGTATCACCACGGCGCATCAGGTTAAAAAAGTCCAGCCACCACACATTTGACATTAGTCTGGTGGTCCTCTACACATCAGTAATTCCGAGCAGCTTGCAGGGGGTACTTGGAAAGATTTAAGATTACAATTTACTTTCAAAATGATAAAAAAAAAAAAAGTCATTCCAAGTCATTTCTTAAGCCCAATGTTAAAATGGTACGTGCGTGCTGCAACTATTCCCCCTGGCAAGTGTCAACTATTAAGCTGATAAATGGCATAAAAACATTCAGTTGCTGTCACTCCAGAAACAGGTTTAGGGGAGTCTGGTGACAAAAGGAATAAAAGGCCAAGCAAGTGAGGGGGTAGGCCTACTATTGGCATGGAAAAACAGCTTAAGGGGTACATAAGACATAAAAGGTTGGGAACCACTGCTCTGCATGCCATCATCTCCAACTGCTTTATGTGATTATTGTTCTGCTTCTGCTTCTTCCTGCTCCTCTCCATGTTCTCATCATCTTACAGGTGCAGCAACGCGAAACAAGGTCCGCATGCTGCATTCAATGCATATAAAGAGTTTGTGCATAAGGACACTGCTGCTCTCTTTCTGGCTGCCACAATGGACCATTTCGGATTGAAGGATGTCACAGGTATACAATTTATCCTCATCACTTAAACAGTGGAGTGCAATTATGGTCACATACTGGCTGGTCACTATATATTCTTTCTAAACATCTTAACCTTAATCTTAGTAATAATTTCAATAGGAACTTAACTTTTTAAAAGGTGAACACTGACAGATAAATAATCAAATTCGCCACCCACTCAGTGGTAAATTATTAATTTCAGTCAAAAATCTCCTGCCCACTTTCACATCCAACATTTGGCAGGTGAAAATTCCTTCCCTGCTATGCTTCTGAATTATTAGTTTTGAATTGTTTAAATATCATGGCTCTTTTGTCATGTGTATTGCTTCCACAAATATCGAACTGTAATTATCGTTTCTTTTACTATTATGTTTCAACAGATGTCCCGGACGGCTTCATCCCCGACCACATCACGACTGGTTCACCAGGTGTGAAAAGGAGCTGGCTGCATGAAGCCGTGTCCCAAATTGTCGACCGGTTTGTCATGTTTAATGACATCCCAGACCTTGTAACCGGTGTCAGAGACAGCGCCAGCGACCAGCCTCTACAGGCGAAGAAGCTCCCATGCCGCATGCCAGGTTGTCCCATCACGTACAAATACAGCAAGGCCAGGGAGAACCACGAGAAAAAAGAACATGGCTTAACAGTACCTTCTGGGGTATCAGATACAGCTAGGCCTACTTCAGTGGACCACAAAAAAAGCCACACAGAAGCAAGACTGAGCTTTGGCTTCTTGCTGGCCAACATGCAGGATGCAGTGAAGGAGGGAGATGGGGAGAGGTTGTTGAGGTTGTATACTGTAGCATTGTTATTCTACAAGGCCCACGGTCACAGCCAATATGCTTACAGTACACTCCTGCTGACCTTGCAGATCAAAGCCACTCTTTCCCCTCGCTTGGCACACAGTTTGACCTGGAATAGGTTCTGGAATGGGAGAGGAGGGAAGGGAAAGAATATCCCCCTCGATTTGCACATGGAACACCTCAACAACTTCTTGAAGTCTTTCCTGAAGCGCAGCGGTCCAAACATGACCGAGAAAGCAGCAGACAGGGTCAGCAAGTCCATTGGCGTCCTAAAGGACCTGATGGACACCACAGACACAGAGCTAGATGTCTCAAAGTCCTGCGGCACACATAAAGCAAGTAACCAGACAGAGGACATCCTTGCACTTGTTGAGGTTGTCAGAGAGGCCGAGCTCTTCAGAGACCAACCAGGCAGACATTTCACAGCGTTCCCCAATTTCCAAAGAAACCTGCTTTCCAAAGTGAAGCACATTGAGTTGTGGGCCTGGATGAGGAGCAAATTGAAGGAGTGGAGGGAGGTCCCCATTTGAAAAGGGACTAACAAAAGAAAGACAGAATTGCTTACGCGTACTCTCCGCTCACAGGACGGTAATTATCTTACCGTCCCTAAAATTAAGAAAAAATCAGCAGGTATTTTTTTTTTCTTTTTTCTATCTAATCTAATAGCTGGTGAATAAACTTAGTTCTGAACTGTTGAGCAGGCCAGCACCGGTAGCCAGCAGTATCAGTCTAAATTTAGACCTAGACTACCTAGACCTGAATTAGCAGTATAGTCTCGGAGGGGAGGGGAATAGAATTAGCAAGACATATTTTCTGTGAAGCCCTCTGAGACATGCTTGTGAATTAGGGCTATATAAATAAACTTGACTTAACTTACCCAGGTGTTGGAACTTTTATCTGTAAATGTGTATCATAATTGTATATACTTAATGTTTGGATTTGATTCAGTGTTTTCATATTAAACTTTTTTCATTTACTTCAATGTTTTCATTAAGTCTTTTACTTCCCCCTGTCCCTTCTCGAACAGTTATTGAACTGACCTTGGAAAAGGTCTTGTCTATTTACCTGTTTTTGTTTTTAAAACGGTTTCATGTTCTTTGTTCGAGACAAATAAAGATCAAATCAAATCAAAATTATGTTTGCTAGTAAATCTATTCCAGAACAAGTTATATTTCTACACTATCTGTAAGTTAGTTCATGTGTGTCACTGTTCTCAATGTAAAATGGCAAATTTGGATTAATGCTTCCATAATCATTATTTGAAAATGTAATAGCTGAAAATAAAACACCATCAGACCGTTTTGAAAAACACAAACTTTTAATCAATCGCTTATATGGCAAAACCAATTTATTCATGACCATTTATCCAACTAAACAAGTCCACTGAACAAGACACTCCAACGGCTGAAGTTGACACCCCATCTCCAGAGTCATGTACAAATCAGAATCAGAAAGACTTTAATGATCCCTGGGGGGAAATTGGGACAAGTTACAGTAGCTTGCTCACAGAACACACATAGCATAAAATAACATAAAAATAAACCGTAGTAAATGCAATATTAAGCAAATAAGCACAAAAACACAACATAGCATAGAATAACTAGTAAATGCGATAGAAGCAAAAAGCAAAAAAATAAGTAGAATGTCTAAGTAGCAATTCCGTGTCAATTATCATTATTGCACGTGACATATTGCACAAGAGCCTCTAATGGCCTACTGCGTAATGCTATTCCCACGAGTCTGGGCTGCTGTTTGTTGATTGTTTCTCAAAGTCGTCCTCGTCTTCCTCATCAAAGTACCCAGTATAATCAATGTCTGGCTCAGTGTAGCTATCCTCTTTGGGAGTAGGCTCTATAGCCTCAATATCAGCAAATACTTCACTGATTATTAGCAGTATTTCTCTGGCATGTTTTAATCGGAATACTGGAAGGTTTTTAACAATGTAAGCCAAGTCAAATATGTGTGTGCTGTGTTCTACTACTGCATCAATAAGTTCAGCACTGAATCCAGTACATGCTGACTTGCTAGTGTAGACATGTGCAGTGTCTTTAGCTAAACAGCTCATGTATTCCTCTAACATGTCACGGATTAAAGATTTCTCCTCCTGTGTTACCACTCTACATTTCCCTTGAATGCTAACATCCTGTTCTATTACCTCATATTTGGGAATAGGCTCTGCACAACCTTCAGTTTTACATGCACATACTGAGTGGCAATAGGTACAGCACAGATGCCCTGGCTCAACACTTGTGGTCTGCTCTTCAAAATGACCGTACAGCGCTTTTCTGAAGCAGCTCTTGGTGCCTGTCTTTTTAAGTTCTTTAACATCTGCATTTACCATTGCAGTATTTTTTATGTCATACAAAACAGCATGTGACTGCAACCCATTTCTGCCAGCCCTTCCAACCTGTTGAACAATGTCTTCAACATCCCCTGGCAAGCCATACATGACAACATGTGAAACATTTGGAAAATTCAAGCCCATCCCAAGAGCTATTGTTGCTACGACAACTCTGCAGCTGCCCTCTCCATTAAAAGATGCCAAAACCCGGTTTTTGTTCTGTGGCAGTGTGTTACTGTGGAACATTCCTATCAGAAGGTTTTTAGCCTGACGATCTGGGTCTCTGTCGACCCAAGCATCTTCCCCCAGTTCAGCTTTAAGATAGGTGAACACTTTTCCTACTGCCTTAAGTGATCTGCAATAGATTATGATGGGAGACATTGATAGACCCTTATCTTTGACCTCCTTCACTACCCAGTCCATACAGTCAAAGTTGTCGTCAGGAACCAGACTCAGTCCTAGCCTGATGTTTTTCCGGTTTGGGCTAACAGTCACTTGAGTTGCAGCCTCCATACTCAGCAGCTTGGTCACACGGCCTCTGTTCTTGGTATCAGCAGATGCAGTCAAGGCTAACACAGGTGTACCTGAAAAACAAATAAATGCACACATGCATCAACAACAACCCCTCACATACAATCAATGCAGATCTGAGGAGACTTACCCCCTTTTCTGAATTACTATTAAGTAATAATGGATTTCTTCAAGGAGTGTTACTGAAGTGTATTTCAAAACTCACCTTCTTTGACAATGGATCGAAGCTCCCCTAGCTTGGCAAAGCTCTCTCTGAAGGCTGGCTGCTTTTTGTCCCCCTCTCCCCTGTTTGAAAGAAAATGATATACAACAATGAGTCTTGGTAATTAAGTTTACCAATAACGTGCATAGTTGATAACAGTACAGCAATACAGTTACAGTATCAGACTCAGTGTAAGATGTAGTGTTTAATGTCTTATGTTGTAGGTTCAGATAAACATCAAACACTTCATCTTACAGTAAGTACGAGACTGTAACAGTATTTTTATAAACCTGTTCATCTTCACCGATCAGTTTTACAGTCGTTTAACATTATATTATACAACCATTAAACGTTTAACTTACCATTTGTATGTGACGTGAACTTCATCGACGACAATCCCCACTAGGTTTTCACGGTACACTTTTGAGGAAAGCATATTCCGCCATTTATCGTTAAGTAGCCAAGACTCGGGACTACCAAAAACAAGCTGGCATCGCCCATTGAGGATGTCTGTGTGACCGTCAATATCTCCGAGTTGCATAGCAGTGACTCCCAGCTCCCTCGCCTCTTTGATTTGATCTGCTACAAGGGCAGCCAACGGAGACACGATGATCAATATAGGATTGGGCTTTGTCCCCATTTTCTTAACTACCAGCGGAGCCAGTTGGTAGATCAAACTCTTGCCGAATCCAGTCGGGAGAAGAGCAAAAACATCTTTTCCACCCAGAAAAGCCTTCAGTGCAGTTCTCTGCTCTTCTTTCAATGAAGAAATGTTGTCCAGTTGAGAAATAACTGAAGTTATTGCTGCATCTACGATAGCCTCGCTAGCTTTAGCTTCCGCAACGGCAGCCATGTTGAGGAGTGAAAAGAACTACAAAGACCATGTACCCACTACTTGCCCAGACGCTTCTCAGTAGCGTCACACAGAAAGCCCGCCCAAGGCTGCCGCTGATTGGTCGAGCCGGCTTGGCTCGACCAATCATCCTTACTGCCTGGTTATGACAAGATGGATTACGTCGAGAGAATCTCTTCAGATCTCGCGAGGTTATCCATCTTGCAAGCAAGGTTACTGTCAGCCTGCCGGCCTCTTGAAATACGCCATTTATTTTTGTCTATACGCCTCCTGGGCGTGGAGAGGGATTGCTGCCTAAGTACTCCAGAGTTCGTCTGGTCTGGTAGGGGCGACGAGTAGATCCTGCCCCCTGTGCTTCTAGGTTCTGAGTAGCTGGCCCTTCCTGGTGACGCCATTCTAGGAGTGGATCTTGCTTGGGGTTTAGTCTCTTCTTTTAGTTTCTTCTATTATTTCTGTCAGATCTGCAACACACAGAATAAATGTATGATCATCTAGCACTATTAGTTTTCCTATTTGTAGTTGAGTCTCTCTTGATGGCTCTAGGATCAGAGATGTAAGCTTATGAGTTAGGATCTGGTGATTAGGGACTACGACTACCACCCCTTCCTGGTAGCTCCAGGTTTCTGTAGGGAGAAGATAAGGGATTAACAACTATTCCACCCTTAGGGGAAATCTATCTCAGTATGGGAACTATAGATAGACCCCCTTGGTGGTTTGCCCTCCCTAACCCCACTCCTTTTTCCCTCAATGGGCATGGCGTCACTGGGCCTTGAATTTGTTCCTGTTCTTTTTCATTTTTAGGGTTGAGTGTGAGTGAGCCGACAAGGTTATGCTCTAGAGTATCCCTGCCCAACCAGTGTCCCCGAGAGGTCAACTGGTCTGGACGGGGCATCGAGTTTTGCCCTCATAGTGGTTTGGTTCAGCGATCAGACCCGCCTCATCTGCCTTGTCCTTTTAACCTTTCCGTCTTTGAGGCAGATTCGGTAGGGCCCATCCTCCGCCCCTTGCCACTACCTCGGTACAATCGAACAACACTCTGTGGCACTGACCATCGCCCACTTGTAGTTGCCCCTCAGCGGCCTCATCCCTCACGTCAGTATCCTATTATTGTCTCTTAGGCTGTTGATTCTTCATGAGCTTTCATGTTATTGTGTTGGAAAATACCCTTGCATCTTGTTGTTTCTATCGCAAAGACATACCATGTGTGCATCGTTTGTTTATTTCTTTAGGAAGGACTCCACATTTGACCCTTTTGTTTTGAATAATTATTTTATTAACGGTTTGACATCATTGAAAATTTGTGAGCCAACATGCTCACTCTCTTTTATATCCATCCTTTAATTGATCCCTATTATTGGTGGTCTAAGCCAGAGGAGTCTTCTCATGGCCTCATCCCATCTATCATCGGATACACCTATGTAAGCCAGGAGGTCCATGGTGACTGGGAGCACCACCGACCCTAGGGTGTCAAGGACGACCCCAAATGTTCTTATCATTTGGATGTGGGGGAAGCTCCTTCTTAGGATGGATGCTGGCTCCATGAGGCGTCCTCGTAGGGTTCGACTCATTCTAATCATGTCCCTCTCGTTCCTGGGTGGTCTAGTCCCTATGCTGACCAGTAGCATCCTGGAACCCTTTGTGAGGATGATGTCTATTCTCATCACCCCTCTCGAGGTCACCACTGGTCTATTAGCCTCCACCGTCCATCCCTCTGCCAACCCTTCATTGGTAAGACAGCCGATGGCCAGCTGTCTGAAGCCCTCCTCAGTGTTGTTGTAGCTCGCCCTCCTTATTTCTCTGAGTCTTCTCTGATGGTTGAAGAACCACCTTCCGTGGCAAATCGCCCTTAAGTGCTCCCCCATATTTCGATTCTGTGAAGCACAGGGAAAGGCGAAGGTATTAGCTGGGGTCTAAGTACGTTTTTAAGAGAGCAGTAGTTTGTTTAGTTGCAAAGAAGAATGACGACGCGTGATTAGTTAGACATTTTTATATTTATTGGGTTTTGGAAAAGAGTGAAAACAATAAAAATAAATATATAAAAATAATAATAAATAATAATAAATAAAATAAAACAATAATAATTTTATTCAACAATACATTTTTTCAAACAATTAACATGACATCAAATGTTAACATCTAGTGGACGATGTTTAGCAGGCTGGGCACATGTTCTCCTCCAGGATTACGCTTAGGACCCTTGGGCCCGTCACTCTTTCTGGGTCGCCGTCTTGCCCCCAGGCTCTCTCTGCCTCTGCCAAGCCATGCGCGTCGCCCAGCACCCAGGCCGCATCTGCCTCCTTGCTGATCTTCTCTTCTTCCACCCCCAGGCTCTCCAGGAAGTGGTGAAGGCAGGCCATCACTGGCGTCATGTCCTCCCTGGGCACTGGGACCGCAATATGCCCCACCTTATGGAGGTACGGGGATTCCAGGGCAAGCAGCTGTTCCATGAAGGGCTCCACCTCCCCACTTGCTTCCCGCTGCCTCTCATAGAGTTCCAGCATCTCACACTCTGGCATCCATGAGATCAGGATGGCAGTTGAACCACTCATCATCCATAGGGGGACCGACCTCCTGATCCCGTCTCCACACAATAGGGTGGGGTCCTTGATTATGCAGCGACATCCTTGTCTGAGGGCCACGTTGATGAAGATCGCCTCAATTTTGGATAGCCTCAGGCGTTCTCTCTCCATGGCCTTTTTCCTCCCTCTGGCATCCGCCTTCCTTCTCTCGCGCCGACTCTTCTTATTTCCACCCATCGTTCACTCGCGTAAGATTAGGGATCTAAGGGGAAAGCAGGGGGTTAGTGGGGTGAGTTGCCATGCTGGGATTGCCCTACCGGCAGTTAGTTTCTGCGTGCTTAGTTTGAGAACAAAGAGGTCCACACATAAATCTTGTCTAAGGTTTTTATTATATTAAGACACCGGAGCCAAGGTTAGTGCGGTATTTTTTTATTGTCTTTTTACTATTATTGCCTCTAGTTGTGTCCCAGCCGCCAAGCCCTCCCCTCTGTCCCTGTGACGACCATCCTTACTAAGGATTCCCCCCTTTTTAAATGTCCCTGGTCCTCTATCCTGCTTCCTCCTATCTAAACATTTTATTTTCACAATAAACCGTTTTACATTGAATTTTTTTTGTAGAACATCACATTTCATGCATCAACATTGTAACAGCCTCACATGCAACTATTAGTAGGCATTACACCATCTATTTCAATCACAGGTCTTTGAACCCCTCCCTCACCACCCTCTTCGCCTCTTCATCCCCTTCAAACCATTCCCATAAGTCCTCTAGCCCCCGGCAAGCTCTTCCCTTACATATGACTAGGGGCAGTGGCACCATTTGCTGGAGGGGGGAGAAGGCCCCCATCACTACTAGCTCATCCGAAAACCTTTTCATGGATGTTGTGGCCCCCGTGACGGCCCCTCTTAAGTTCCAGTTTTTGGTGGTGTCGACTGGGATAATCCTCACGATGATTGCCGCGTGTTCAACCACAAGGATGATGTGGAAGCGGCCTTTAACGGCAACCAGAGGAAGGTCCTTTTCCTTGACCACTCTGCACCTCCCTTTGCCAAAGCTGGTTAGCAGGTCGATGGCCTTTGTTATTCTCGCCTTCGACTCCTCCGTTAGTTTGGTGGGGACTCTCTCGCCCGCCACTGCTCCTCCTGGGCGACGACCTCTTGAGGTCGGGCCCGTCATGAGCCTACTCCCTCGTCGGACTGGTGGCATTTTTAGTCTGCGGGGCAAGCAAGCAAGCATGCAGGGTGGGTTAGCCAAGCATGGGTGTGTTAGATTTGCAAAGCGAGAAACAGTCACTCAATCAACAGCCTTTTACACCTGACTGATGTTGTAGCGTTTTATTCAAAGCAAGAGTCAGAATGCTTTAGGTTGTACTGTTTTTATTGTCTGCAAGGGATCCTCCATCGGTCAGGTGGGCTGCTCCTGAAGGTCTCAGCTGCCGGGGGGAACCTCGGTTACGCTCGAGTTCAGTGTCATTGGAGACCGACCAGACTGGGTCAGCTTTCAGTCGTCTTCCACTGACAGATTCTGTCCGTCATTCGCTCAGTTGGATCCCTCTGATTCTGTCCTAGACCGTCCCACTCCGGAGAGTGTCTTAGCCTTGCTCGAGTACTTGTCGTCAGAGGCAGACCCACAGCCTGAAGGAACCAGCTACCCGAACACTGCCTTACGCCAGCCGGTAGTGGCCCTTCAATGGTGGGTGTCTGTTTGCCAATCGGTCAGTTTGACCCTTCTGGTTCTTTCCCGGGCTACTGTTTGTCGGAGAGTGTTACGGCCTCTCATTGGGCTTTAGCCCCGTGTCTCCCGCCTGGAGCTCTGAGTCGTTGAAAACCAGGTTTCTGATTACGGGGAGACACTACTTTGCACTTCCCCCCGGAATTGTGCAATACCAGAGAGGCTGAGCACAGTCACCCACTGTGCTTTTAGCCTCTCTGGTCATTCTGAATGACACTTTGTTCAGGTGGGTGTCCATCCGACCGCCCCATGCACCACTCTCAGACCTCTTCCACTCATCCTTCGAGGCCCTACTACCTGGTCCTCCGTATGGGACATATTGTTGGGCGGATGTCCTCATTGACCGCCTCATGCACCACTCTTAGGCCTCTTCCACTCGTCCTTCGAGGTCCTACTACCTGGTCCTCTCCAAGGGACATTTTGTTGGGCAGATGTCTCCATCGACCGCCTCATGCACCACTCTTAGGCCCCTTCCACTTTTCTGTTGGGGCTCTATTCCCTGGTCCTCTGTCTCAGAAGGCTAGTTCCTAGGTCAGTTCACGGGGTTCGTCATCATCAGTTCCTCCCATCGGAGATTGGGATGTGCCCGTTCCTCAGGCGGTTCAGTCGAAGGGATACTCTCTTCCCTTCTGGGGCTTGAATTTCAATTGTTTGTAACACGCGTTGTGCCAAGGAGTCGATGTCGCAGAGTATCCCAGCCCTCTTGTCAACCCCAGATCAGGGATTCTCTTCCTCAGGCAAGGGCATCAGGGTCCTGCATAGGCCAGGAATGAACAACACTCTTGTTCGTGCACATCTCCTCCTTCACACTCCACGGCTTATCCTGTTCCTACTTTGTGCTGGGGTTGAGCTCCACGCCAATCCGGCCGAAAAGATTGAGCCCAGCCCCGCTTCGCACCCCAGCCCGACCGACCCAGCCCTTAGAGCCAATCCTTATCCCGAAGTTACGGATCTGACTTGCCGACTTCCCTTACCCACCTTCGTCTAACATGCCAGAGGCTGTTCACCTTGGAGACCTGCTGCGGATATGGGTACGGCCTGGCGCGAGATTTACACCTTCTCCCCCGGATTTTCAAGGGCCAGCGAGAGCTCACCGGACGCTTTCCAGTGCACGATAGGAGTAGTAGTATTTCACCGGCGGCTGAAGCCTCCCACTTATTCTATACCTCTCATGTCTGTTCACAATGCCAGACTAGAGTCAAGCTCAACAGGGTCTTCTGTCCCCGCTGATTCTGGCAAGGCCGTTCCCTTGGCTGTGGTTTCGCTAGCTCAGTGATTCCCAACCAGGGGTACGTGTACCCCTAGGGGTACTTGAGCAGCTTGCAGGGGGTACTTGGAATGATTGGGGAATACAATTTACTTCCAAAATGATAAATAAATATATATATATTCCAAGTAATTTCATAGCCCATTGTTAAAATGTGATGTGTGTGCCGCAACTAGTTCTGCTGGCACGTGTCAACTGCTACACTGTTCTGCTACTGATAATGGCAAAAAACAACAACTAAAAAGCGCAAACACCGGCAGTTCAGTGAAACATATATTTTGTATAGATTTACTTGTATGTAATCATGAACACGCATGAGTGAGGGGTACTATTGTCATGGAAAAATAGCTCAAGGGGTACATACCACAAAAAAGGTTGGGAACCACTGTGCTAGCTAGTAGGTAGGGACAGTGGGAATCTCGTTCATCCATTCATGTGCGTCACTAATTAGATGATGAGGCATTTGGCTACCTTAAGAGAGTGATAGTTACTCTGGCCGTTTACCCGCACTTTATTCAATTTCTTCACTTTGACATTTAAAGAACTGGGCAGAAATCACATTCCTCTGGTCCGCACCAGTTCTAAGTCAGCTGCGAGGCACCAGCCGAGGCGATGTGCTGGGACCGCATCATTACTGGGATAACTGCTTGTACTAGGGTTGCATTTTTTGTCAGGCGAAGGTGTGTTGCTTGACGAGGCGAGGATGTTGCTCCACTTTCTGCGGTCCCCGAGTTTCGGTTGCCAATAGCTGTGAAGATACGTTTTGCATTTGTGTCCACTTATGGCCATAATCTATGTGGTTGCAAGACCTGCATCTGACAGTTTCTGAACCATGGTACTGCGGAGGCAGTGGTTAGTGTATCTCTGCTGCTTTCCTGCTTGGTGGCATAATCTGGTCAACATTGTGGTGAGGTGATTTATGCCCATTGGCTCTCGCGTATACTTGCAACACAGCAAATTAGATTTTTAGTAGCTATCCTAATCTAGCAATCACCTTAATATGCACTATGCCTGATTTACTTACCAAACATTGTCGACGTTGATGCTAACGTTTCTTCTTGGGTGAAGATAAAAGGCTGGTGCGTCCGAGGGCAAGTAGGAGAGATATTTCTCTAAAGATGAAACAGGGCAGAGAGGATCTCCAAGCTGTTCAAACATGTGCTTTCTTCATTCTTCGCCTGTGGGTCATTGTGATTCATTGTGTTCATTGAAGGTCAGTGTTGCATACTTTAGTCCATTTTCGTCTCTTTTGGTGGTGAATGACGTGGGTTTGAGCTGCCTGTTGCTCTCATTTCCCCTGCGCTCAGTGCTGTAGTGGTAAAAAAAAAGGTGGGTAAACTATACTTTTGACTCGAGGCAGCTTTCTCACGCGGCACCGGCAGTGTTATAATGGCGGATAAATAAGCTTCCGTGACCGATATACAAGACAAAATATGAGAGTATATATAACAACTTAATCTGAATCATATAGCCCTATAAGGTATATCAGGGGGTTCCCCCACATTTCTGAGTAGCCAGCCAGATAGAAAAAGTAGCTGGCTATGGGATGGGCCTTGCCCCTCAAGGGGGGTCCGGGGGGATTCTCCCCCGGAAGATTTTTTTTTTACATTTTAAAGTAAAATTCATCAACCTGGTGCATTTGAGAGCAAAATGAACTACACACATCTCTAATGTGTTGTGACTTTACAAATAATTAGGCCTAAACAATCAATATAAAATGTATTTATTGAACATTTGTTGAATTTCTCCAGGTATGAAAAGTTAAATTATACAGTAGGTAGCCTACTTTAAAGGACCTTGTATGAACCCAGTATATACAGTTTGAAGAGTAATATAGTTCTCTCTCACACACTGTAGGCTACCTGTGATAAAAGTATGTAGACAGATTGAATCTGTGATTCTTGAATACCAATATATAATTCAAACTGTCCACAAACACATTGGGCAAGGATAGGTAGACAACATACTGTACATGGAAATAAAAGTGGTTCTGCCACTCTGGCCACTAAATTTTAGTCAGCCAATATTTATTTATACAGATCTCGGCACAACAAACACCAGTATGTTTCTAGATAGTTTTCAACATGGTCGTATTATATTGGCTTTATACAGTAGCACCTGGACTATTCAAGTCGACTCGCACGCACCTAATGTTACAAACTTTACTTGATCAGAGGGAAATCAATCATGTTTCTTACACCAGTGATTCACTCTTCAGTTGTAAAACGGTGAGCCTATATGATTTTCCCCACTCCGGACACACATTTTTAACCAACCTTTACCTTACCTATGTTCAGCTCACCATGAGCTGGTCTCCAAATGCGCATTGCGCATCGCTGGCACAATGGCACTGTTAAGTTGTTTGAAGGGAGCGCTGTCTGGGCAGGCAAGCACAGCTCGATAAAGGCACCAACGTGACCGGGGCCGTGTACCTTTCCCGCGGAGCGCTCCACAAAAATAGGCTACGGTTCGCGGAGATCCTGGTCAGTGCCATGCCCATGTGTAATCTTTTTCTTTTCTTTTGGTGTGTGACGTGCTTGGTGTGGTCTCCGCATCAACGGAGTTTACGCGAACGTGTTAAAACTCGTGCAATAATAAGTGTGCATAAACGATTTAAACATGTGAGTAAACGATCTTAAAAGGTGCCTAAACGCTGCAGAGCATTGAAAAAGGTACGTAAACGCCGTTTACGTGCTTTTAGCCACCACTACAGCCCTTCCTGCGCCCAAAGTGAAGTTGAACGTCAAACCATACTTTGTTTACTAGTCCCTCCGGTGTGTTGGGATCCAGTGCTTTCTTGATAGCTTTGAAATCATCTTCTGATATCGACGTCTGATGGACTGTCATATCGAGTCCCTTTTTTGTCAGCGTTTTCACAACGCCAGTGAATACATTGTTGCATGTTGTAAACTCAGTGTCTTTGAGGAGACACCAGGAGAGGCTGAGCGGTGGGTCATTAATGTATTGGTTGAGACCATGGATGTATTAGAAGAACTGGATAGGGGACGTGCACACCCATGCATTCGGAGGGAGGTTGCTCATTGGCGGATGATGCCAACATGGGGGGGGGGTTTCTTCCGGGTTTTACTTCCTGACCATGTAGCCCAAGGCGAATGCGCATGTGTGCCATGACGTATTCCATGACGTCTCCCACCGAAGATGCGCGTTCATGAGACAGCCAGAGACAGCCAAGTTGAAAGAGCAGCCATTGTTGAAATGCGGTAGGTTTCTTGACATTTCTGCATTCAATATCATTACTAATTGATAACTAATTCACTTCGGACAACTTTAGAGCAGCTTAGAGGTGGTTAGCCGTGTGGTTGCAGATTTTAATTAGACAGTATTAGGGGTTTATATGCATAATGAACACATCTTTATTGCTGTTGGAATTGTATGTCAAACGGCTAACAGGTCTGCATGGAAATTTAGGCTACAATGAGCTCGTTTACATTAACGTGAGTAATGACATTTTTGTTTCCTCAGGGGGTGGCTGACGACGGAGAGAAGACGGCCAGAGCCTATGGGTCAGGATTGATCGGAGGATTTTGTTGTTTATTGTCATAAATAAACTTGAAAGATATAGCTTTCAAAGATATCTGTCTCATCACCATCGCTCTCATGTTGTTTTTTCTCTAAAATCAAAAGCCAGATCCATCTCCTGTGAAAGTATGGTGGATGTTGAATGTGTAAAAGCTATTTTAGGGACCCATTAGGTGGCGACAGTGCTCTCCAGATTAGAGAAAGGCGAGGAAAAAAGAGAGAAGAAGTAATGGGGAAATGGAAATCGCATCGATATGCATGAAGCATAACGTTAGCTGTGCCTGTGAACAGCAGTCAATCTGCTGCCACAATTGAGCCCCTTCGTCTCCGCTGCGATAGCCCCTCCATATGATTTAGTTGCCGACACCAGCGTCTTTCTGAAAAGTTACATTATTCTCAGCTGGGAGCCGGCGACACAATGTGTAAAAGCGGGGTGCAGCGCACTTTTCAGTGCAGAGCAAACGCAGCAGAGCCACCAGACACTCCCACGGAGGAGGAGGGGGGTGGGGCACGCAGGGCAGCATACAACCATTGACAGTAAACACAGACCCAGACAGCAGGCTCGATAGACAGAGAGAGGCAAACAAGCTAGAATATCTGATGCCCACCAGCAGTAAATCAAGACCAGCAAAAAGGTGTAGGGTTTGCGCACGCAGGGGCCAGCGCTGCTGGTTGCAGCTAAAAAATATTATTTGGCCAAACAAAATTCCTTTGTTTTCACTGTTTTATTGAAGGAAATTATTTTTGAGGTGTCATTACATCAGAAAATATTAGCTTCAGAGTCAATGATGTGCTTGAAATGGTTCATTTCACAAAAGGCTGAATATCTCAGCTTCTAAATTGAAACGTGTGTTTTTGCTTAAATCAACCTATCTTCTCCGGCTGATAACTAAAGAACGGAAAATTATATCAATAAACTTTTTTTTGCAGATGATAGAAGAGAGTCTCATCATTCTTTGTGCGTGTTCGGTGTTTACATAGTAATATCACACAATATTCTGTGGGCCTCGAGAAATCACTGAAAATGCTCTGAAACTCTGGCACTGGGAGCGTCCGTTCTCCAAAAGTGGCTGGCACTCAATGAGTTAATATACTGGGATCTAGTGAGCCGACTAAAACTTGATAATGTGCTAATTGTTTTTACCCAGTGCTTTTTAATCGTTAGATGCCAGTTTTATTGTGATTGAGATTGATGCTATGTCAATGATAGTCCAAGGACGTCCCAAACAAACACCTGGTGTCAGACCCCACCCAGACCCATAGATTCTGGACTGGACATGGCCCCTGCTTGGCCAGCCTTCACAAGTGGGGCAGCAGCCCAAGCCCACTGTGTGCTTGTGGAGAGCAGCAGACAATGCAACACATCATGGAAGCTTGCCCTCTACAGAGACTTGAAGGAGGATTATTCACCCTCCATATGAGTGAAATTAACTCCATCACCCAGAAAGAGCCCAGGGCTGTCAAACATTATGCGAGGATGATGTACCACGCTCCCACCAAAATCCCGAACAAAAGCACCCATCACACTGTTCACCCATATTCTGGTTTTGTTGATCTTCCCCGGCTTAGCAGCATTCCTCCACCAGCGTCTTTGGGTCATCGCTGACAGGATGATCTTCATCCTTGGAAAGCATCGGTGGAGGTGCTGCAGGTCCAGCTTCATCGCTGTGACAAGCCCCACACCTTTGATGTTACCCAAGTCGTTGCTGCCGCAGTGAATTAGCAGGACATCCGGGGCTGTTCTTCCTCCAAGGACCTTGTAGAAAATGGGGAGAACTCCATCCCACTTCAGTCCACCCCTGCCAAACCACTGGACCTGAGCATCCAGTCCAAGGTCCGTACCCATGGTCTGCCTCGCTCTCTCTTCTCCACGCCGGATGTAGCTGCTGCCAATCAGCCATACTTTTGGTTCTGTGGATTAAAAATCAGAATCAGCTTTATTAGACAAGTACTCACATACAGAAAAAAGGTATGCACAAGTTAAAACAGACAAGAAAGGTCCATTTAAACATTTTCAAACATTTACAGTAACTATAGTACTATAGAATAGGTGTGGTGTAAAGTGGATATTTTAAATATGTATATCTGATATTATTTGTGTGTGTGTGTGTGTGTGTGTGTGTGTGTGTGTGTGTGTGTGTGTGTGGCCTGCAGAAACCCTTCACATGTCACTGCTGCATATTGTTGGCAATGAACAAAAGAAGTTTGAAAATTAGTTTTGCAGGTATTTTGAGTGATTTGTGTACTTTTATCTCCGTAGTACATCATGGTGAATAATTATTGTCATAAAACAAAGAACAAAGGGTATTTATTTATTTTTTGTGGTTTTGGTGCAATGCCAGTGCCACTGTAGAAAATACAATGATAGATAGATAGATAGATAGATCAACCCGTTCTCCCTCCGAGCGGGTAGCATATTGACGCTTTGTCCCGTCCCTTGTGCGTCGCTTGTTACTAACATGGTACCCTTGAGCGACACATGAAACGACTTGGGCTTTCCGACTAAACTCAATGCAAACCCATGGAAGTAATCTTTGACGCTTATGGCAACTGCTCCCCCATTAGCCTAACTGCTCCCCCATTAGCCAAATTGCTCCCCCATTAGTCAACTGCTCCCCCATTAGTGTCTGGAGGAGCTAACCTCTCCCAGACCCTAACCCTAAACCTAACCTCTCCCACCCCCCATGCCTAAACCTAACCTCCCCCAGACCCTAACCTCTCCCACCCCCATGCCTAAACCTAACCTCCCCCAGACCCTAAACCTAACCTCTCCCACCCCCCACGCCTAAACCTAACCTCCCCCCAGACGCTAATGGGGGAGCAGTTGACTAATGGGGGAGCAGTTAGGCTAATGGGGGAGCAGTTGCCATAAGCGTCAAAGATGACTTCCATGGGTTTGCATTAAGTTTAGTCGGAAAGCCCAAGTCGTTTCATGGGTCGCTCAAGGGTACCATGTTAGTAACAAGTGGCGCATAAGGGACGGGACAAAGCGTCAATATGCTACGTGCTCGGTGTGAGAATGTATGGAAGCCCATAGCTGACTCTATTCAAATGATAATGTAAACTTGAAAATGGTAATGTAATTCCTCTATAACATTATCATTTTCAACACGTGTGTGTTATTTCAGTCAAAATGAAAATGAAAATGGAATAATCCAATTTTCATTTTCATTTTCATATACTTGTAAGGGCTTTCTATGACTATATAAGAATTAAAATGACAAGCTGTTTGACATTTAATTTTCAAAGTCCATAGCCCGCTCTACAATGGACTATATTCAAATGGTAATTTAAATTTGGTAATGAAAATGCAATCCGAAAAATGCAGCCTAATTTTCCATCTCTGCAAGCATTATTTAACCCTGTAAGACCCGGATATATTTCTACTTGCAAAAAAAATTATTCAACCTTTCTGATGGTGTTGTAGGAGTACTTTGGAGAAGAAAATATAGTGTTTAAAAAAAAAAAAAGTTTTTGTAAGGTTTTATGCAAATGTTGTAATATCACAACGTAGGGTCAATCGGGTAGCAGAATTTCCTATAGGCCATATTTACTCATTGTCAGAATAACATGGCAAATGTATATATACTTCATTAAAACAACATAAGGGTTAATTTATATGGTTATGGTTTATTATTTGGCCTCAGAACAGTATACATTATGAATAATATTTGGCCTCAGAACAGTATACATTATGAATAATAACATCAATGTAAGCCATATTTTTAAGAATTGTGATTTTATTAAAAGAACAACAAAATGAAAACAATACATACAATAAATGTACTAAAGAAACCTAATTACCTAATTACTCCGCAAAATGTAACAGGCACCCCCCTCTCATACTCCAAGTGACTGCAAATCACTTTGAACACCATTTACAATCAATTGCTTACGCTTATTTGCAGTGATAGTCCCAGAAACAGTTCCTGTGACCTGAAATACACAGACGAACATCACACTTGTGGCATAGTAAGTTGGTGTACCCTGAACAGCCACCATTCCTGCAGCGCCCTCTCTGTGTCTTTCGTGGGAGATGGCCAACTTGGTCCTGACACACATCCGATGGCAGGTGTTGACGTGGTGCCTTGGGTGGAGCGCGGTTTGGACTCTCTTTCAGTTGTCTCTTCTGAGCTGAAGTGTTTGGCCGGTTGGGGCGGCTGAATGTTTGCATCTACTGGGCAGTTAGTGGGTTCACTGGGTGGTTGGTTTTCTTTTGACTCCTCTCCACAGGCCTCTTCATCTGACTCTTCATCAGTTTCAGTGAAGTCGATATCCACATCACTCTCTACATTCAGTACCATATCCAGTGCATCTTGTATCTTGTATCTTGCAATGAAGCGAGGCTCTCTCCTTGCTTGTGGCATTCTGAAATGAAAATAAAGAAATAACTTTAGTACATTAGTAGTGTTTACACATCTCACTGCAGTACACATTTCACAAGTAACACAATACTGTCTGGCCAACCTATTGTGCTTTGCTTATCCTCACAAAGGGATGATGGTCCTAAGTGGGCAACCCCCACCAGTCCTCACATGAACAATGATGATGGTCCTATGTGTGCAACCCCCACATGAACAATTACCACATGGAATCCTCCAGGAACTAACTTAAACCAACTAAAACATGATTACAAACAGAAGTAGGAACTGATCTGTTGAAAGTGATTACTAAAACATTGTAAGCAATTACATTGTATGCAGTATATTTGTCTTTGAGTACAATTGGTTACAAATATTATTGGAAATTAGAAATTAAAGTAAAAATGCACATATAGCCTACACTATATATATATTTAGGTATGCAATGTGGGGAAAATACACATATAACTGTATAAATGTATTGTGAAAACTATAAGACTCCCCTTAGCCAGGTATGTAAACTAACAGTACCACCTGGATATTTGCTACCACACTGCCCCACCGTTGTAAAATAGCAACCTCTATAAAACATGCTCTAATTTACATTTGGGGGATATGTTTGACAATAATAACATATGTACATGTTCTAGACATTCTAATGATCACCCAAAAAAATATTACAGGCATTTTACTTACTTCTTTGTGAGGAATTCCGTCCAGTGAAAAAGAGAGTTGTTGCTCCGTCAACAATTTTGAAGTTGTGATGTGTCCTGGCCCTGTGGGGGGTACTTATATGCAAATATCCTGGCCAATAGCATTGCAAGACTAAACAATAGGATCCAATGATGATGTTTAGGTGAAAAAAGAACAAGAAAACAAAACATTTATACCCTTTTTTTATAAAATACAAATGTTGTAATATTACAACCGTGGGTCTTACAGGGTTAAGTCACAATTCAAATTAAAATGCATTTTTGTAGAAAATGTCAAATGATAATTTAAATGGTATTTGACATTTCATTTTAATTTAGTCATACTGCTTTTCAATGGACTATATCAAACTTGTAATTTAAATGTGGAAATGTAAATGCAATCCAAAAAATCCAGCCTAATTTTCCATCCCTGCAAGCATTATTTCAGTCACAATTAAAATGAAAATGCATTTGTATTTGACATTACATGTTTGACATTCGACATTACATTATCAAAGACTGCCCATAGCTGACTCAATTCAAATGATAATTTAAACTTGAAAATGGTAATGTAATTCCTCAATAACATTATCATTTTCAACACATGTGTGTGTTATTTCAGTAAAAATTAAAATGAAAATGGAATAATCCAATTTTCATTTTCATTTTCATATACTTGTAAGGGCTTTCTATGACTATATAAGAATTAAAATGACAAGCTGTTTGACATTTAATTTTCAAAGTCCATAGCCCGCTCTACAATGGACTATATTCAAATGGTAATTTAAATGTGGAAATGTAAATGTAATCCACAAAATCCAGCCTAATTTTCCATCCCTGCAAGCATTATTTCAGTCACAATTAAAATGAAAATGCATTTGTATTTGACATTACATGTTTGACATTCGACATTACATTATCAAAGACTGAACATGCTTTGCAATGTACTCTATTCAAATGAAAAACAGCAAAACAGCGCCCCCCATGTATTGCAGGTTCACTTCGTGCGTTATCTGTGACAAAATTCAATTTGAAAATGCAATGTCAGGCCCGCTCATCAAGGCGGGTCTGAAAATTGGGAGGATGTCACCCATTGGCTACTTTCAGGCTGCCCCAGTTGACCGCGGAAGTAAACAGACCCACTTCTGGTCTGTCGCCTTCAACCTCTGGCGTGTCCCTGTTTACATCCATGGACAGATCACGGAGCTAGCGAGTCAACGGCTGAGAAAGAAGAAGAAAATGGCTGGTAAATATACGCCGGGATCATCTCACCAACACCTCTCACACTATTTTATTACTTTCTTAAATAAGCAACACCTTATATGTGCATTGGCCGCACAGTCGTTCGGCCCATGCTAATGCTACTATCGATAGCTAAGCTAACGTCACTGCTAATGGAAATCCCTCAGACGAGGGCTCGCTCGGCTCTGTGTTGGCTGCCCCTGCCCAGTGATGGGTCGGTAGCGCGTCCGCCCGTCGTGTTGCCCTCCGGGGCCGCTTGGCGGGTGGTGCGCATCGAACTGGCTCCTTTCAGATAGACGGTCGGCCGATCCGACCGGGTGAAGTGCGTAGCATAATCACCCGAAGTCACTGCTAACTAATACTGCTAACCACGGCTAGCCAGGCCGAACCACGCTAGCTAGTTGTTCTCACGTTACCCCGGGCATGTTTGTAATAATGATACAATAATAACCATTGTAGCCAGCCAATAAATCAATCAATCAATCAAATTTATATAGCATGCAGCTGTGTGGTCTGGCGACTAACGTAGAAGCGATGAATATTTGTGCCATAAAATCTAGTCATGGGTGATCACTGTCTCATTAAACCTCGTATAGGACAAGAGGACAAACATGGTATGTATCGATAGTAAGCTGACATCACTAACTGTGTGTGTGTGTGTGTGTGTGTGTGTGTGTGTGTGTGTGTGTGTGTGTGTGCGCGCAGTGGCTTGGCTGATAGGGGAGCTGAACTCTTTAGCCGACAGGCTACAGAGCAACATCATCACATTTTCAGAGGCAAATGACAGAGCAGAGCTCTTAAATGATCGTTTGGCTGAATACTCTGCTATTCATGAGGTGGAGGAGGTGGTCTTCGCCAACCTACGACAGGTGCTGGACGAACTTTCCGACGAACCCCGTGTCCGCGGAAGGCCATCTATTTACATCCCGATGGACGTCATCGAAGCATACCTCACCACAGGTATTGTTGTAGAAATATTTAGCCAAAGGTGTGCATGTCACTAGGCTTTAATACTGAAGAGAGTCAACAACACATCTCCAACGTACCTATACAGGGGGCACGGATCAGATTACACTTGTTATGTCGTACATTCTGATCTTCTGCAGCCCTATCTACTCTGTTGCCTGTACGGGGAGCAGTAGGACAAAGTTGAAATGAACTATGAGCATCAAATGAAAATTGTGTATTATCCGAAATGCAGTTATATTAGTATATTGATTAACTATTGATTGTCTAAATATATGCTTGTGATTAAATTTTCCCCATCAGGTATAAAAGTCAAAGACATAGCAAATCTTTTTGGCGTGTGTCAGAGGACCATCTATCGAAGGATGCAGGAAGAAGGACTGAGGTAAGCATGTTGATCTTCATCTGTTAAACAACATTTCTGTTAAGCCGTTTTCCCACATGCGTACCGGAAAATTACCTGTAAGTCAATAGGGTCTTTCACACCGGCCTTGAAAGCCGAAAAATGCACGTTAAATAGGAATCGCGGCTCCGATGTGAAAGGCATGAATGCGCGTTGGTGGGTAATTCTTGTACGCCTTTTGTCCCGGCACCAAAGGTTGTAACATCGCCGTATTGGCGGACAACCCGCCTCCACTTGAAAGGTCGTCGCAGCGAGCCGGAAAAGGTGCGAATGGTCAGCTCATTCATAAAAAAATGACAGGGGAAATCACCTCATGTGATCAAGAAAGTGCACGAGTGAAAGTAAAAAAAGTAGCCTATACAATCATGACTGCAGGGACGCCAGGAGGAATGCTCCGTGCGGTTAGGCTTTATGCTCAAACGATGTTGACATTAGTTAACGTTAAGTAGTCATCTGCATTTATAGCCTATACTATTCCCCCGACGAATGTTATGCAGACTGCAGCTGTTTGATATGCGGGCGGTCGTGTATCGTTCCAATTTTAGTAGGACACCATATCGATCTGCCCGCCCACCATGCGAGTGCACTCAGCGGACTAGGAGGGAAGTCTTGTCGAATTAATTCCCTCCGCTCGCCTTTCAATGCGGGAGCAGGGGATTTCACCTGAAAGTACAGAGCAGCACGGTAATGTGGCCGTGCTGCTTGGCTCGTGTGAAAGCAATTTCTGTGGCGAGGCGGCTCGCTTTACGGGACTCCTAAACGGCAATTTTTGCGCGATCTGTGTATGAAAGAGCCTAATATCGGACATTTCCCTGAATTTCCCTTAACACCTTAGCGCGCCCATGTGGGAATCTAGTCGTCAAATAGCCGGTATGTTGGGGGGAGGGGGGAGCTTATTTGGGGGGTCGGCAAAACTTGCCACACAATAAATCACACTCGTTTGACAAGAGCAGCGTCAAGCCAGCGTAATAAACACAGCCGATTTCCCCCCTCCCCTCTGAGAGAGGCCAGTCCTTCACTCAGTCCTCCGTACTTCGCAGCAGCCTGACACAGGACAGACACAGCGAGAATGGCAGAGGCTTGCAAGGCAAGCTGCCCAACGCTTGTATGTATGTAGAGAAAGCAAATGCACGAAGCGAAATGTGGAAGTAGTTTGCTTTGATGTGCGCGAATGATTAGATGATGCACTTTGAAGAAGTTGGGATCCGTGTCTGAGAGAAATAGTTGCTGGTTCGATGTTCATCCGTTCACCTGCGTCGCGTTGAAGCACTTTTTACAGACTGGCTTTGTTTGATGTGTCCGGGGTTGCCTTCGGAAATCAGCAAGCTGACATACTGCTCTTATTAGGCTATCACAAGATCATTTCGCCAGTTTGCTTTAATGTGCGCGAATGATTAGATTATGCCCGCTGGAACATTAAGCAACGTGTGTAGGCTACACCTCGCCCATGATTGCTGTCGCGGAAAATGACTGGACCCGTTTCCACTTGCGTCCCCTTAAGGCCTAAACATGGTCATCCGTCCGCCTCGAAGTGGAGCCGTCTCGCCGTCTGCCGGCGCCAGCTAGCTCTACATGCTCGGACGCCACTACGCCCTCCCTCCCTCCCTCCTGTGGAAGCTCCGTGTGAAAATGGCGGAGATTGTGTGCCAGGCAGTCTGAATGAAATTGAATGTAACGTTCCCAATTCTATGTATTAAATTCTAAAAAACGACCCTCAACATTTGGGAAGGCTAAGCCACACAACTAGTTCGTTATAATCTAACATCATGCTTTGAAATGCGACTTTACGACGATGAGCCAGGGCAACGGCCAATCACAACTCTCCTGCAGCTGACGTCACGCACGTATCGTCGCCGTGAAGTCACATTTTCGAGCAGCCCCCGTCAGCCGATGGGGCCCCCTCCCCGTAGGACGGCGCTCCACCCGCCGTCATACGGGGAGGGCGGGGCGAGGCTCTGACGGACGACCATGTTTAGGCCTTTAAGAGCATACCGCTCTTCTGACTGGCTCGAAACTGGTGAAATGTCGGCGATGACGGGGTCGCGCTTATACCGGCACGACGACTTTCTCACATGCAGGCATTAGACCACGTTCCGGTCATTTAGCGGTACAAAGCGCATGTGGGAAAACGGCTTTAGTGAGCTGTCACCGTCTTTGGGCGTCCGACATATGACTGCAATGATAACAATAGCCTAAATAGGGCCTATATCGTTTTAAAAGTGTTTTTATATCCACTAGTAGTGATTTTTTGTGTTATGTTTTGTTACAGGGCTTAGTTATGTGATTATATCATGTTTTCCTTCCTTACATACAGAATATCTGACTTGTATGCCAACATGAGCAATGCTGAGCTGGATGACAGTCGTCAATGAGTGACATCGTCCTAAGTGAACGCCCGCCTTGCCTTCTTCGAGTTTTTGGAACCGCCCGCCTGGACTGGAGTGGACTGACATTACATTACTTAAAATAGACCCTTTTCACAGCCACCATTTTGTGTCTAAAAGCTATGAAGTAACACAGGTGCACCAAACGTTAGGGTTTCCAACTTCCAATCCATTTAGGTGTTCCAGTGCTGGGGCCCTAATTAGTGAGTTGGTTGCACCTGTGTATCCCCTGCCTTTTAAACACAAAATGGCAGCTGTGAAAAGGGCTTATACTGATTTTTATTTTTCACATGATCTCTCACAGAAATCTGAAAACTGTATACCGTTTTGCAGTCATGTAGTTTGACATCTATTGAGTTGATTAGAGTTAAGTTGTGGACCAGTGATGTCTACTCAACAACTAAATCAACTCATTTACGGTACTGTCAAACTAGATGAATGTCTGCAAAAACATAGTTTTCAGATATGTGCAAGATCATGTGCAGAATTATTAGTCAGCATTGTTTTTCTGTGAAGCCTACACAAGGGCAAAATGCCAAAAGGAGGGTGGACATGGAGGACCAGTGCTAGCACGCAGACGCAGAGCACTCCGCCAACACTGATCCCCAGTGCCATCTTGAAACACTGGTGCTTATGTAGGCCTGGTACATCTGAAGCAGCCAATCAGCAGTGACGACAGCCAATTGGAGTTGATTGTTGAACCAGCTCCAGGTGAGGGCTTAACCATTGCAGCAGAGGGAATCTCGGCAGGAGAGGGGCGTGTCTGGGACAAGGATGGAGTGAGGAAAGAAACTGAGACACACCAAACCCAGGCTTTGGCCCAGGCCGTAACACCGCCTCATAATTTACTGGCTATCACATCACATCACTTGAAGCCATTGGCCCATTGCCCGCATATTCCAACGCAATATAGCCTTACCATGTGCAGCTGCTTCAATCAACTTCATCCATTAATTATCATGTCAGTTTGAGTTGGTTATTTTGAGGTTAGATAGTTAGATTAGTTGGTTATCAAGTAAGTTATTTTGAGGTTTTGTCATGTTATTTTTAAAATACCTCTACCCGTTTAGTTTTACGATGTTCAGCACCATTTGCACAGTTGCTGTTTTTATATATATATATTTATATATACACACGTTTTACCTCTCACTGCTTTCCCTTACCCTGTTCAGTACTAGAGCAAGAACAGCATGCATACATACTACTGGCAGGTGCTGGGTCATACTCATTACAGGGATATATTTCACTTCATGTAAATAAACAATGAATGTTGAAGTATGCCTGGTGTCACTGATTTTACGGATTTATTATAGATAAGATTAATACAGCAATGTTGATATTTGTAACAGACAAACTCTGATCAAGACAAAAGTTTTCATGCAGCCAGTGCAGTTACGCTGTAATGGCAGGGTTTCGTTTTGTATGTGAACTTGCACAAAATGCACATGTGTTTGCTTCATATCGCTGTAATGGCAGGGTTTTGTTTTGCATGTGAACTTTCACAAAATGCACATGTGTTTGCTTCATATCCTCCTGACGAGAACCACCAGTCAGCATGTCGAAGAGCTGCTTGTTCAGTGTGTGGCTCTTGTGGCATCAACATGAAAATGTAGCGTCCGATAAACCCAGGTGACGTTCATGTTCCCATCAAACTTAATGGCCACCTGTAGATGTTGGAACACACAAAGGACAGGAAGAGATATGAGATCATTTTAATGGTCAGAAAAATGTTGCACTTGGCATAGCCTATAGCAGCGAAATGAAATGTTTAGTTTAGATATGTAATTATTCACAGTGTGTGTGTGTATATATGTATGTATTTATTTATTCATATTTATTTACATGCGAGCCCAGCAGTTATTATACTCATAGTACAGCCAAAGGATGACCAACCACCAGTCACGCCACATGCAGACTGGAGGAAAGTGATTAACTAGCTATACCTAAGCTGCTTGGTTGGTTATAAACTCACTTCATGTAACTGAAGCTCATCTTCAGTTTTAGAGGTAGCCTACATACAGACTAGTAGCGTAGCTACATCTAATCTAATGACTCCCCCATGTGAATTATTAAATAACATTAGTAGAAAAGTAATGTTGGCACATTCACCTTACTATGAATTGACACTCAACTAGCATAAGTAGTATAATTTATAGCACTATGCTTGACGCTGCTTTATATTGCAAACATTACCGTTAGGTTGCTCTAGATGATCAAATTCGTTTGCAAGTAGCAGCAAGCAACATGCTAACGTACACTCACCATTTCGTCATTAGCGTTAATCCACATCACAGCCACTTCTTGCCGTTTATGTCTGGCATGGTTTAATTTCTCCAGTTATTCCGTTGACAGCCTGTGGTTGTAGATATTTACGTCCTATATTACTCACTCACTAACGTAACGTTAGCATTAGCCATACAGAGGGTAACGTTACCATGGTAACCATAGCAAACAATCCGCCTCGCGTCTTCCTTCCTACATGCCTGACTGCGGTGGTTGAAGGCGACAGACCAGAAGTGGGTCTGTTTACTTCCGCGGTCAACTGGGGCAGCCTGAAAGTAGCCAATGGGTGACATCCTCCCAATTTTCAGACCCGCCTTGATGAGCGGGCCTGACATTGCATTTTCAAATTGAATTTTGTCACAGATAACGCACGAAGTGAACCTGCAATACACGGGGGGCGCTGTTTTGCTGTTTTTCATTTGAATAGAGTACATTGCAAAGCATGTTCAGTCTTTGATAATGTAATGTCGAATGTCAAACATGTAATGTCAAATACAAATGCATTTTCATTTTAATTGTGACTGAAATAATGCTTGCAGGGATGGAAAATTAGGCTGGATTTTGTGGATTGCATTTACATTTCCACATTTAAATTACCATTTGAATATAGTCCATTGTAGAGCGGGCTATGGACTTTGAAAATTAAATGTCAAACAGCTTGTCATTTTAATTCTTATATAGTCATAGAAAGCCCTTACAAGTATATGAAAATGAAAATGAAAATTGGTATATTCCATTTTCATTTTCATTTTGACTGAAATAACACACACATGTGTTGAAAATGATAATGTTATTGAGGAATTACATTACCATTTTCAAGTTTACATTATCATTTGAATAGAGTCAGCTATGGGCTTCCATAAGAACGTGTTGGATAGATAGATAGATAGATAGATAGATAGGTAGATGTGTCTCACCTCCTCCTCTGGAGCCGGAGGGTCTGGGATGGGGATCTCGAGCAACACCTGGAGGGAGGACAGGTCTCAGATGCTGAGAATGTCTTCCTGCCCGAGACACACAACACAAGGAGCACCAATACAGTCAGCCACTGAAGTGTGTCACATGAGATGACCCTACTGTGTGTGATGTCACACTGCAGACACTGACCTTGAGCAGAGCATCCAGCAGCATGAGCTTCAGCGGGATGGATTTGGAGAACAGATTCTCATTTACATTTAATGACAGCTAAAGACTCACTTTGTCGATGACTCTCCCTCGCTCTCCTCTGTGCCACAGTGGTAGCCATCACAAACTAGAAGATAATGAGAAAAGACTTTAATACTTCAATTTGTGCTTGCCTGCCTTTTTCTCCATTATCTGTGTATACCTATTAATCTACAGTAGCCTAGTTGTGCAGATACAGATTTAAACATTTCATTGGCTAACGTTACTTTTAGGCCTACCACATCTGCAAGCACTCAATCTCATACTGTATGGAAACATTAGCCGACATTAATTCAACCTTTAAACAATCTAATGGAGAAATACAGTGTAGGCTATGTAAAACTCAAAAGCCTGTGAGACATACAATCTAAATGTACCATTAAAAAAACCTTATTAGTAGCCTAGGTAGTTGATTGTTTTGACCATTGACTAAAACCAACCTGAACCTACAACCAAGGAGGTTGCAGAGGGAACATCTTTGCTAGCAGCTACAAAGTTGAAATCCACTAAAGATATAAGCCTTATATTTTTGTTTTGATTGGGATTTTCTGAACAATATAACCGACACTATGATTGCACCTTTTGTAGGCGACAGGATGAACAGAAAATCATACCTTTTTGGTTCGAAACAAGCTAAGCTTGAACGGAGCGAAGGACTCCGGGAGGACAGGCTCTGTTCTGTAGTGTCTACAGTACACTGGCCAATGACACTGATGGGCTGCAGGTGCACAACCATATATGGGCATATTGTACCCCTTTATAAAGTCGAACGTGCCCAGAGAAACCCTCTTTTCACTGCAAGATTTGTGCACGGAGATGCAAGATGCCGGCATGTTCTGCAATCAACTGCACCAACCGATCGAAAGGAAAAGTTAATCTGTTCTGGTATGGTTTTCACGTAATGTGCGGTATATTTCATACTAATGATGAAATATGACTATGTGAAATATAGTTACAGTATATTAAATTCTGAATAAACTCTTAGCATTTGACTGAAGAAGGGCCAGTAAAGCACTCTTCACCACTGCAGGCCATATAGGAATGTTCCCACCAGGAGGAGCGGGGGCTGACCTCAGTGACCTCTGCTTTCAGTAATCTGAGCAGGTCAGCCAGGATAGGAGCCCACTGCATGGTCAGGACAATTTCCAGATGGTGGTTTGTTATCTCGAAGTAAGATGTTTTGATGGATGAGGATAGAAGCTGTCTAGGCTGGCGCCGAGGCATCCTCCAGACATAGGAGGGAGACCATTTATTGGCTGCTAGTTAGTTAGTTAGTTAACGGTTTCAAGGCGACCCTAAGGGTCCCAAAGTTTCAAGGAGCTCCTATGGAGTGGAATGCAATAGATGGTCAGGTTACAGAATGAATATTCAATACTTGTAATGAGGGTATAAAACCTTTGTCTCTTTGCTCTGACAGGCAGAACGACATTTGACTTGGTCCTTCTCCAGGAGCACTGCAGGCTCCTGTGTTAAATGCCATTTGCTACTTGAATAAATGATTCTGTTCAAGAGCTTGGTATTGCCGACTTTGTCATTTCATTTCCAGGACTCAGCATTAAATTAACAATACTTGGCGTCACGATCTCGGACAGAAAATGCGCGATACGGCAGCGGAAGGATCTCCTGGCACTGCGCCCACTTCAAAGGGCCCAGAAGTGAGTCATTACCTCATTTGAACCAAGCGCTGTGTGCCTGGAGGTTTCTCCCGCTGCTGATCCGCATCTGACAAAGTGCCTTTTGCGGGGCGAGCTGAGTTTGGGGATGGTTTGATTTTTTAGGAAATGGCTGGCACAGGACTGACTGATTATTAATAGCCACTGGTCTCTCAAGTGGAGAGTCCAGTCTGTGGTTGTAAAGACGGATTATTGACATTGTGTAATAACAACAACATTCTGAACGATTACTGCGGGTAACGTCAGTCTGGGGATGATGACAAATCTGACACAGTCGAATTGTGCCATGGGGATGTTAAAAAAGTTTTTTTTTTTTTTAAAGGGGGAGCCCCCCAGGGGTAAGTGGTTTAGAGGCTTAATTGGCCCAGATGAAGAAGAGATGGAATGACATGATTGTCATGTAGCCTAGGACTAAAAAGTAGCTTAAAGGTTTAAGTTGAGAACAGAGTGGGATGCAAATTTATAGATATAATTGGTTAGTGGTTTAATAGGCTAGTGTGATTAGGTCTGTGTCTTCATTATCAACAATGCGTTGGCCCTTTGAGAAGTATTCTCGGGTCTTGTAAGGACAGATTGGATGAGGACGCGCTAATCACTACCATAGCAAAGCAATAGATATAGTTAATTAGTGGTTTAATACATGGAGTAGTCTGATGATTACGTTGTTTTTTCATTATATACAATGCGAGGGCTTTTGAGTGTTTCTCGAGTCTTGTAAGGCAGATTAAATGAATTTGCACTGATCAATACTGCTTTGATGTAGGCTATAAGAAGTTTGTTTAAAGGAAGGTAATAAGCCCACGTTAAATTGAAGCATGGGCCAGGCAGGAAATTAGAAGTTAAAGTGTTAAAATGATGCCTGAGTTTTGCTGGCCAAGTTAGAGGGAAAAAGAGATGGGGATCCCCGGAGAGTTTATAAACAAGAGTGATATGTTTAAATAAAATGTATTATTTATGGTAAGATCTTACAAATATATAAATATATAAATAAATAAACCTTGTATATAAATATGACGACTAGTTTGATAAGATAGTAATAGTGGAATGAATATATATTGCCGAATGATAAAACAGGCTAAAAGTGCTGTGAACTAGGGTGATGCTGTAAAATGGGGCTGCTCAGCTGGCAGAGCTGTGCAGCATAATTCACGCTGGGGATCAAAAGGCAATTGTTACTTCACTAACACAGATCACACCATGGTTAGAATTAATATATGTTTATTGATAAGTGAGTGTGGTGCGATTGCTTGGAGACTCTTCTAGTACACGGCACGGCCGTGTCCGGAACCAGGATTGCTTGGAGACTCATCTAGGACGCGGCACGGCCGGGTCAGGAACCAGGAACCCAGGGGTTGAGACTCTGAGTGGGGGTGACGTCTCTGGGCGTAGCCTGCTAGGTCCTGCGCCCGGGCGTAGCCTGCTAGGTCCTGCGCCCGGGATGGAGACCGCATCCTGGGTGGGAGCCCGCTGGGCTCGGTGTCCCAGGATAACGTGCGATCTCCACCTACCCCCCCTGGTTCCTGTGTTCAGAGGACAGAGAGGCAAGATTAGGCATGTGCAAAACATATCTTTAACAGTCTGCGGGAGGAAACCGGAGTGCCCGGGGAAAACCCGCGCAGCACGGGGAGAAACCTGCAACTCCGCTCGTGCTGCCCGTAGCGAGATGTGAACTAAGGGGTGTGGAGGGGGGGTCGTGAAGACATGACAAACGGGAGAGAAGTGGTATGCCTGTGAGTATATAAAGGCTACAGGTGATTGAGCTGATAGAAAGCCGGTGTGGCTCGGTGATTGGATTGGAGGAGCGCAGGTGAATGGGTGATGGATTAGAGTAGGTGGTGGTGAGATATGATGCAGACATGGTGTGATCTTGTGTTCCTGAACCTCAGTTATCAAGCTAACTCCATTTCACTAACACAGATCACACCATGGTTAGAATGAATATATGTTTGAGTGGGGGTGACGTCTCTGGGCGTAGCCTGCTAGGTCCTGCGCCCGGGCGTAGCCTGCTAGGTCTTGCGCCCGGGATGGAGACCGCATCCTGGGTGGGAGCCCGCTGGGCTCGGTGTCCCAGGATAACGTACGATCTCCACCTACCCCCAAAAGAGCCTCAACACAGCGGGAGCTGGCTCGTCAGATGTCGTCGAGGTCGTCGTGGATGAAGATCGCATCCTGGGAGGGAGCCCGCTGGGCTCGGTGTCCCGGGATAAACGACGATCTCCGTCCACCCTCAGCGAGCTTCAACACAGCAGGAGATGGCTCGTCAGATGTCGTCGAGGTCGTCGTGGATGAAGATCGCATCCTGGGAGGGAGCCCGCTGGGCTCCCTGTCCCAAAGTAACGGACGATGTCCATCCACCCCCAGCGAGCTTCAACACAGCAGGAGATGGCTCGTCAGATGTCGTCGAGGTCGTCGTGGATGAAGATCGCATCCTGGGAGGGAGCCCGCTGGGCTCGGTGTCCCAGGATAACGTACGATCTCCACCCGCCCCCAAAAGAGCTTCGACGCGGCAGGAGATGGGCTCGTCGGATGTCGTCGGGGTCGTTGCGGATGTAGCTGTGGTATGCTTGGGAGGACCTTCGTTTTTTATGGAGTCCTTTCAGGAGCATGGTGAGGGGGTGGTTGGTGATGTAAGCAAAGTGCGGTTGAACTTATCAGCCGGGAGGGAAGCCTGAAGGTGACGAAGTCATTTGGCGTGGGTGGTGGGGCCATGGGGGCAAGCCACCCTGGAGTGGGCGCCGCCGCAGAAAGAGCACGTATGGAGGAACCGGCAGCCGGACGTGCTGCAGCCCTTGTCATTGAAGTTGTTGCATATGAGCCGGTTGCCCTGATATAAGTTTGGCCTTCCGCGCCTGTCGCGCTCGCCTGCATCCCAGCTCGTCTGTTGCCTGGGAGTGATGGAGGGTGGAGGGGCGCCTTCCAGCCGTGCGAAGACGGAGGGACCGGGGCCGATCGGGCCCGCAACCGGCGAGCGGCGCTGCGGCGCTGGGCGTGGCTGCTGGTCCATGACGCAGATGGTAGCTGGGTGGGCGGGCGCTCCACAAGACTCGCAGTTGAGGGAGGTGCGAGCCGCAAATACACGGCAATATATCTCTGTATCGATCGCGCCCCAGTAGGTGGCCTGGTTGTGCTGCTGCACGCGGCCCGCCGCCTGGGAAGCGAACAGCACGTGATACTGGTAGAACCCATTGCCGAAGCGCAGGGCTAGGTCCAGGACGATCGATAGGTAGTCGTCTAATTCGACTCTGCGCCCGGGGTAGGCGACGCAGAGGACGTCCCGGTACAGGGAGAACGTGTAAGCAAATTCCCCCACCGTAAGCTCCCTGGAGCGGCCAGCCCTAGTCAGCCTAGGCTGGATCCCTCCGAGGACCGTGGCGAGCTGCTGGGTGAGGGAAACGTCGGGTGTGGCTGGGTGGAGCGGTGAGGACAAGTCGATGTAGCTACCTGCCAGGATCTGCTGCCTGATTGAAGGCGGCACGGGGCTAGGTGCGGCCTGGTGGGGCTGGACGGCGGGAGCAACCGTAGCCAAGGTGTAGACCGAGGAACTGGGGAGGGGAGGGGCAGACAAGGGAAGAACAACATAGGGGTGATGGGGAAGGGGAGGAGGGGGAAGAACAGGAGGAAAGGGGATGACGCCGGTAGCCGCGGAGGCCGTGGCGGAAAGAGGGGCCGCGAAGGCCACGGAGGGAGGGGGGTAAGCCACGGAGGCAGAAAGAAGAGGTTGAGCGGGGAGGGAGGGGTGGGATGCGTGTGCGTGGGGACCCGGGAGAGCGGGTGGTGGACAGAGAGAGACAAGAAAGGTAGACAATGCATTGTAAACTACGGTTTGATGGGGAAGGGGAGGGGGAGGTTGGGGGAGGGCATCGAGGGGGGTTGAATAGTGGGAATGTTGCGGTGGGCTGCCGAGGTGGGCGGCTTCGCTGGCAACTGGGGGGGAAAAAGACTGGCCGCTGGCGCTGAAGGAAGAGACTGCGAGGGGAGTGGAGAAGAGGATGCGTGTGCGCAGGAGTCTATGGGTGCGCCCCCGCCGCGCTGCGGCTGGAGGGCGGAAAGGAGGTTGAGCAGGAGGAGGGAAGGGGAGGCTGCGACCGTGGTGGCATGAGCCTGCTGGCTGTGGCCACAGTGGCGTGAGCCTGAAGGGAAGGGAGGGGGGAGGGAAGGGGAGGCTGTGGCCGTGGTGGCGTGAGCCTGCTGGCTGTGGCCACGGTGCCCTGAGCCTGAAGGGAAGGGAGGGGGGAGGGAAGGGGAGGCTGTGGCCGTGGTGGCGTGAGCCTGCTGGCTGTGGCCACGGTGCCCTGAGCCTGAAGGGAAGGGAGGGGGGAGGGAAGGGGAGACTGTGGCCATGGTGGCGTGAGTCTGCTGGCTGTGGCCACGGTGCCCTGAGCCTGATGGGAGGGGAGGGGGGGAAGGGGAGGCTGTGGCCGCGGTGGCGTGAGCCTGCTGGGAAGGGAGAGGAGGCGGGATCGATACCTGAGGTGCCTGCTGCTGCGGCGCCGAGGAGGTGTATAGGCGGTGCAAAGTTGCCTTATTGTCCGCCCGACGGAAGTAGACCCCTCGGCTTCGGAGCTCCTGCTGGAGGCGGGGGATGGTCCAACGCAGGTGGGGAGGTGGGCGGCAGCCCGGAGGAGCGTCGCGTGACGAGGCGCGGCTGTCGTCGTTGCCCCGTTCTCCGTGAGGACTCCTGGAGCGGCGAAGGCGGGGAGCTGGGTCGCGGTGCGGGGAGCGGCCCCTGGGGCTCTGCGACGATCGGGAATGCTGGCCGGATCCCGGGGAAGGCTGCCTGGATTCTGGGCGAACCCGAAGCAGCGCGCCCGGGAGAGCGTGGATCTCTGAGCGCACCCGGCTGGACCAGCTCTGTCCCGACGAGGGCAAACTGTGCTGAGCCTCGACTGACTCGGGAATTGAATCGGGAAACAAATCCTCGTCCGACAACCCGATGAACAACTCGTCTCAGTTTGCCATTGCTTGGCGAAACGCGCGAGCGGCCAGGTACTGGAGAAAGAAAAAAAACACACCGAGCCGATTTTAACTAAACTTTTTCTGCTTTTCTTTCTCTCTCTTCTTTTCTTTCTCTCTCTTCTGTGATAATTTTGTAACTTGTATTTGCGCTATTTTGAATGTCGGGGTCGTGAAGACATGACAAACGGGAGAGAAGTGGTATGCCTGTGAGTATATAAAGGCTACAGGTGATTGAGCTGATAGAAAGCCGGTGTGGCTCGGTGATTGGATTGGAGGAGCGCAGGTGAATGGGTGATGGATTAGAGTAGGTGGCGGTGAGATATGATGCGGACATGGTGTGATCTTGTGTTCCTGAACCTCAGTTATCAAGCTAACTCCATCTAAACGCCTAAATGATCATTAGTGCATCTCTGTATTAGGAGTGATGTGATATTTGTCAATATTGACTGATATGAAATATGTTATAGCGACGTTTGGCTATTTCACTGAGCATTTAGGCTTGCCGTTACTGTATAGCCTATTAGATTATTGATTATATTTGGCTGGGTGCAATTGACTGCGTGCGCATGATTATTGAGGTAATGTTATTTTAAAATGAGAGGCTTTGGCAAGCAAATTCTGAGGAATCGATATTTGATCAAACTGCGTGAATAACATGTTTTTTTGGCCAAAACGTGGGATCTTTTCCCTCGGTCTGGCCTACGCCCCGCACCCTAAATTTGCGGCTATGCCGTCCTGCGAGACGGGCGTCAATAGGCCGTTGTGAAGTCAGCTCACACTTACAGTAAAACGCGGACCGTGAAACCGGGATTATTATTGCATGAGATATACGTCACGCTATGCATAAAAGCGAGTCTGAATATCATCACCGCAATATTGTAGTAATAATAGTATAAACGATTGACTTGTTAAGAGATAATCTGCAACGCGGAAATGGAGACGGCTTCACTGTGAACCCAAGTCGGAGGAAAAGAGTTGGATAAGATGTGGGCGCTCGGTTAATGATAATAAATCTTGCTGTTCCTATCGCGGTCCCTCTGATTAACGTTTTCCAGTGTAAAATATGTCCCGAATGTGTTTCAAATTGTTGCTTGGATAATAATCATATTCCGTTCCTGGCTTTGATTGCTGTTTGGCAGGCTAAAATGTTTTTAGCTTGCGGGGTGAAGTTAGCCAGTATTAAGAATGCAACTGTTTCCGTTTTAACTGAACTGATTTTCAAAGTAAAATTGGCTTTTGTGACCAAAATGCGAGACTCGTTGATTTGGTCTATAAACGGCCAGGAGTGTGTCCCGCGTTACTTTTGTCTGCTAAAATGAAGTTGGTAATGTACAGTTTGATCCAAGGGGGAACAAACCCTTTCAGAGGAACCTATAACACAAAACTGTCTGTTTTGCTGCAACTCGGCAGTACTGCTTTGTCCAGGACCTTGCTTCCTGGAACTTTTGAGAGTAAAGAAAAAACTGGTCCATGCAGCTCCAGTCGGGAGCTCCGTTCGGTTCAGAGTCTATATGATAAGTGAACTGAGCATGCGCGAGGACTGGGCGTGCCTAAAAACTCAGCATGTCGAAGAAATGTTGCCCCTTGAGAAGGGTGGATGCTGCGAGCAGCGAGGTGCTTTTGAGCAAGGCACCCTCGACTTTATCGCCCTGAAAAGGCGACAGCGTGCATTACGAGTAGCTAATGTGTGTGAATGTTTTTGCTCTGTCGAATAGAAACTGCCGGTCAATTATCTTGTGCTTGTTTATAAAAATTGCTGCTCGATCGTGAGTGTCTTCATGAATAAGTTGGCCCTCTAAGTGTTTGATAAGCAACCTCGATGTGACGAGTTATACTGTGTATTTATGGCTAGGCTGCTCTAGCTGATTAGACTCCAAATCAGCATATACGTATTCAGTAAGGCACACCAATTGGTTTCTCTACAGCGATATTAAGGTGATTTTAACTTTTATCTGTCATGAGGCATTATAAAGGATCTCTAGGAATACCCTCTGTTGTGACATCGTCAAGTTAGCCGAAATGGAAAAAAAAAAAAAAAAGAAGAAGAAAAGACATGTCTTCCGCCGCAGGCTTTCATTTAATAATGGTATGAATTTTCAGCGAGGCTACGGCCTAGAGATTCGCTCTGCATGTGACCGTGCTACATCACAGCCAGGGTTGTGGATGCGTGGGCTGTTTCGTGGAGGTTCCACAACGGGGCTTGTCCCATTACGAGAGTTTTTATTTTATTTTTATGGTTGAGGTTATTTGGGTTTGTTCTGTATTGTGTGTTTTTATTTTTTGGAGCTGGAAACAGAAGTGGTTGTGATGTTTGCATGCTCTGGGTGACGCAAGCTTGGTTTTACTTTTCTCCTATTTTCTGGTTCTCTATGAAGACGTTAGAATACAACAGTTGTTTGCTGTGCTTTACAGCCGGGGTTAAAATATGCATTATGCATAATGGACATGGCAGCAAGGACTGCAAGGACAATGCATGGGGTCAGTCCTATGTTTTTTTTCTGCTCATTTAGAATGCATAATTTACGTTTATAATTATTATTAAGGTTGCATTCAATAATATATTAAGATCTATTGTTTTCCCCCACGGAGCTGTGATACCATTAAATTGGGGTAGGCTAGGTCTCTATCAAAATAATACTAATAATAATTACAGTGATGGCTAATTGATATATTATGGTGATCTGATCCTTCAAATGGCCACAATCGGATGATATGAAAACAGGGAGAATTGAGCGGATACTACATTTTTGTTTGCAAATTATATAGGCCTATATTTTTACATTTGCAAAACAGGTTAGAGTAATCGTTTCCGGTGTGATTTTCGCATTCTGTTCTTAGCCGAGTTGTGGAATATTGTCGTGTCACGGTTGAGTTTGTGTCATAGACAGACGAGATTGATTCAGCTATTTTTTATGATTTGTTGAATAACCATTGCAGTGAACACGCATCTGAGCAGACGTCTTGTGTTCTGCTCTGGAACACCAAACATGGAGCCGCAGCACCGTCTGCGGTGAGTCAGTCAAGTCATTTGATATTTTGTGGGTGTTCCCGGACATGTGCCTCTATGAGGCGCCTACAGAGTGACGTAGTGTCGATCTGGCGTATACCATTGACGTATGGCTAGAAGCAACTACAGTCCCCAGAAGACCTTGCGATGCAGCAGGCTTGGCTGCAGGAACTAGACTATTCATTCTGACTGCAAATCAGCTACGAGTGTAACATGATGTAGGTCGGATGATGTTGGCTTGTGATAGCGTTGAATTAAGGAAGTTCTGTTAAGTACAGGTTGCTGTAATCATAAATAAGCTTATCATATTGTCATATTTGTTTGGTTTAGCTTTGAGCCAACAAGGGCTACTAGTAGTACCAAGTAGTACCAAGATCCTCCTTTTGTCGGAGAGTGACCAATGGCTGGATAGTCAGTCACACTTGACGCTCATTAGTTCCATTACCTGCACCCGGTGCGATGAGTGAGTCACTGTTTACATCACAATATGAGGCTGTGACTGACCTTGGTTGACCTGTTGATTTGATTCATTTAGACTATTGTTTTGCTTTGCATTTACAAGTTGATTAGTTGGTTGTTATTAATGGACTTATGATTGATTAGTGGGGTTTATGGATTAAGTGGATATTGGTGTGATTGAAGTTTATCAGTGTTGAGTAATTGTTGGATGAGTCGATTTGATGCTTAAACTAAATGGGCAGAGAGTGCTGTTTGTTGAGGTAATTGGTTGTTTAGGTAACATTGGAGAAATAAAGAAATTCATTTGACAGATAGAGGGTTTAAGAAGTTATTTAGGCTGGCTGTAATATTAACTGAAGTTTGATAATTAGTAGCCTGTATAAATTGAGGGAGTGGATTAACTCTTAGTCTGTTCATTTAAGTTCAATCATTTTTAACTAGTATACAAGGTCCTCAGCATAGATTGGTTGGGAAAGCATTTATGTAATAGGTTTTGATTGATCATTGCTTACGTGCTTGGTGTGTCAATTGATCTAGTGATTGTTGATTGATTAATTTGGTTGATTGGTTGAGTTGAGTTAACTCATTGATCTGATTGTTGATTGAATACTGATCATTGGTTTATTTTGTGGATGGCGGATTGCGGTGTAGTTATTGATAATGTAATTGAGTTGACTTAGTTGTCCTTAGTTGACTAGGTAGTGGACTTCTGATTGATGCAGAAAATATGAGATAATATCTGTAGAAAAGGGCCCATAATGGCCCACCGTCAAGCCTGTTCTTGGGGCAGTCGATGCCCACCAGCCGGCGCGCCACGACGTAATGATGATGACATCATCAACAATGACACTGATGATGTCATAGCATAGAGCTCACCTGTGAGGTCATCGGCAATGTCAGACGTAACATCGATGATGTCATAGCTCCCTAGAACGTTGTGACATCACCAATGACGTGATGTCATACACCGACCAGCGAGCATATAAGCCACAACTGGGATATTAACTTTAAGGCGACTCACATTCCAGCTTGACTAACCTCATCCAAGAGATTCCAGCTTGACTAACCTCATCCAAGAGATTCCAGCTTGACTAACCTCATCCAAGAGATTCCAGCTTGACTAACCTCATCCAAGAGATTCCGGCCACATCCGAGAGATTCCTGCTTGATTCAGGTATTTCTTACTCCCCTAATAATGTCAACCATTAGCACAACTAAATCCGGACCCGAACTGAATCCTGGCCATCTTCCAACCGGCCAGGCCCTGGTGCCTGATTGCCTTACACCCAGTCATCCCAGTGGTATTTCAACCGCGTCCCAGGACCGACATGTCGGTCCCTATCTCCATCTCCGTGATTCTGACCGATCAGAGCGCGTGAGCCCTCATCCACGATCCAGCACACTTCACGAGGCAAGCCCAAACGCTTCGCCTCCAGCAAGCCAACAAGCTTCGCTACAATTTGGTCCTCCGAGCCGGATCAGAGGACTTGCGACGCTCAGAGATGGAGCAGGAGTCAGGTGAGCTCGCTCTGGTAACGGCACCCCACCGACCAGAGGGGCAACCCTTCCCCCACCAGATCGAATCTGGATACAGCCAAGTATCCAGCGTTCGGAGTAGTACTAAAGGGCGAGACCCCCTACACTCTGACCAGAAGATCCACCAGGGGCAGGAACTCATCCGCAGCCACCACCGACTCCCCGCTCAGGCAGCCCAGACAAGGGCCGAGTTCGAACATAAGATCGCGCGCAAAAGGGAGACCAACCGGGACATCACTGAATTCTTCAATGAGATGACACGTTTGGCGACTGAGAACCTTCGCCGCCAACACGCGGAGGAGGAGGAAGCTCGCGAGGAGTACGTTTGGCTGACAAAGCAAGCCAGAGAGGCCCAGCGGGCCCATAAACGGGTCCAAGAAGAGGCTCAACGGGCCCAAGCAGAGGCTCAACGGGTCCAAGCAAAGGCCCAACAGGCCGAAGAGGAAGCCCAGCAGATCCAGGCACAGGCCCTCCAAGCTAAAGAGCGGATCACCCGCCGCCTGGAGAGAAGCCGACACCTGCGGGAAGCTGAGCTGGCCCACCTCGAGGCCCGGGTTCGTGCCTGGCTGCAAGTCGAGCAGGAGCACGTAGCGGCCCGGCCTCGCGCCCGTCCACTTGCCGGGGACCCGGCAGTTCCACCTGTGCTTCTCGCCCCCCAAGACCAGAGACAGGCGTGCGTACCGGCCTCAGGGCTAGCAACCCGGAGGGCGCCACCCACTTCACCTGTGCCTCTCACCTCACCCCAGGGTCAGGTCAGCACGGCGGCTCCAGAGCCAGCGCCCCAGGCTAGGGAACCCCCGGTTCCACTGCCCAGACAAAGGCAATGGCCACTACAGATGCCACCAACACCCGCACCCAGGACACGTCCGCCGACAAAGGTCGCCGACCCTGAGCATACCATAGAGTGCAACGGGGCGGCCAAGCCCGCCACGAGATACACCAGACTCAGGGAGGCATGGCGAACGTTGAGACCAACAGCACAGGGCACAGTCAGCTGGACGGCATCAACCACCCCAGGATAGCCGAGGTCGACAGCTGGGACCCCCCCAGAGGACGGGACCAGCCATCTCAACTACCTATTCCCAGAATTCACCTCCTGGCCCTGCCCAGGCTCACGGAGACCACTCCAGCCAAGGTCTCCAGGGAGGCCAACAAGTCCGAGCAAGTGGAGCAAGTGGACATGCCTTGGCGGACGGCGAGGCAGGAGCCCCAGATGCTTCACGGGGCGGCCGTCTCCCTCATCGTCTCGCCGGCAAGTCGCCCAGAGCAGACCTATTGCACCAAGAGAGCCTTTACGGAACCGAACCTTGGTCTAGGCGAGCAACCTTACCCCATCACCGCCCTGCAGCAGGAATCCTGCCCGAGGAACTTGCCCCTCCATCAGTTCGGGAGGATCCATCTTATCCTGCTCGTACAGCACCGATGGAAATGGGAACCAGGCTGGGATGATCCAGTCCTACCTGAGACGCTGCTGCAGGCCTGGGAAGAGTGGGAGGACGACCCACCGCAATCACAGGTAGCTGTTGTGATCGACACTGCGTGGGGAAGGCCTCTTCCCGCACTCACCACCAGCAGGCGGGGTTGCGGATCCCCCTTCCCTCTTCTCAACCCAGACAGCTGGCCAAAGACACCCCCACTCCACACGACTGCGGATAAGAGCGAGGAGTTGAAGCCGAGTTACGGTGGCCTCAGGTCGGCTCCCCCCAAGCCGGAGGAGTGTACGACCTTCGGTGCCCTCAGTGAGGATGCCACACCGGCGCTCCACGGGGCGGCCAACGGGACACTAGGGGCAGAGGCCTCCCTCCAACGAGGGCAGACAAACTGCTTCCTCACCGACCCTATGCCGCTGAGGTTCCTCGACTGGAAACGCAAGCCACCAGAACCAGAGGCTCCTCACTACCGCAGTAGCTGGGTAGGATGGGTAGGATGGATAGACCCCTGGCTCCTGAGCGGCTCCCGCGCCGACCTCACGCCGCTGAGTTTCGTCAACTGGAAGCTCCAGCCCCCAGAGGCCATTACAGCTCGCTACTGCAGTAGGATCCCACACACATCCTGGCCAACGAGGACAGTCACCAAATCTTGGCTCTTGTGATGTACGG
The DNA here is from genome assembly GCF_964638095.1 of Poromitra crassiceps. NCBI lineage: Eukaryota > Metazoa > Chordata > Actinopteri > Beryciformes > Melamphaidae > Poromitra > Poromitra crassiceps. The sequence goes on from NC_139642.1 coordinate 10,875,700, forward strand.
GACTGGACAACGGCGTGCGGCCGGTGGCCAGGCGGACCACAGCCCCCCTCACTCCCAGAATAATCAACCAAGCCCTGCCTATACCAGGTGGGACTAGAGGGCCATTCCGGCCATTTCTGGAAGAATACAGATTCCCCACAGGAATCTGGGAGCGGCTGTAGAAAAGGGCCCATAATGGCCCACCGTCAAGCCTGTTCTTGGGGCAGTCGATGCCCACCAGCCGGCGCGCCACGACGTAATGATGATGACATCATCAACAATGACACTGATGATGTCATAGCATAGAGCTCACCTGTGAGGTCATCGGCAATGTCAGACGTAACATCGATGATGTCATAGCTCCCTAGAACGTTGTGACATCACCAATGACGTGATGTCATACACCGACCAGCGAGCATATAAGCCACAACTGGGATATTAACTTTAAGGCGACTCACATTCCAGCTTGACTAACCTCATCCAAGAGATTCCAGCTTGACTAACCTCATCCAAGAGATTCCAGCTTGACTAACCTCATCCAAGAGATTCCAGCTTGACTAACCTCATCCAAGAGATTCCGGCCACATCCGAGAGATTCCTGCTTGATTCAGGTATTTCTTACTCCCCTAATAATGTCAACCATTAGCACAACTAAATCCGGACCCGAACTGAATCCTGGCCATCTTCCAACCGGCCAGGCCCTGGTGCCTGATTGCCTTACACCCAGTCATCCCAGTGGTATTTCAACCGCGTCCCAGGACCGACATGTCGGTCCCTATCTCCATCTCCGTGATTCTGACCGATCAGAGCGCGTGAGCCCTCATCCACGATCCAGCACACTTCACGAGGCAAGCCCAAACGCTTCGCCTCCAGCAAGCCAACAAGCTTCGCTACAATTTGGTCCTCCGAGCCGGATCAGAGGACTTGCGACGCTCAGAGATGGAGCAGGAGTCAGGTGAGCTCGCTCTGGTAACGGCACCCCACCGACCAGAGGGGCAACCCTTCCCCCACCAGATCGAATCTGGATACAGCCAAGTATCCAGCGTTCGGAGTAGTACTAAAGGGCGAGACCCCCTACACTCTGACCAGAAGATCCACCAGGGGCAGGAACTCATCCGCAGCCACCACCGACTCCCCGCTCAGGCAGCCCAGACAAGGGCCGACTTCGAACATAAGATCGCGCGCAAAAGGGAGACCAACCGGGACATCACTGAATTCTTCAATGAGATGACACGTTTGGCGACTGAGAACCTTCGCCGCCAACACGCGGAGGAGGAGGAAGCTCGCGAGGAGTACGTTTGGCTGACAAAGCAAGCCAGAGAGGCCCAGCGGGCCCATAAACGGGTCCAAGAAGAGGCTCAACGGGCCCAAGCAGAGGCTCAACGGGTCCAAGCAAAGGCCCAACAGGCCGAAGAGGAAGCCCAGCAGATCCAGGCACAGGCCCTCCAAGCTAAAGAGCGGATCACCCGCCGCCTGGAGAGAAGCCGACACCTGCGGGAAGCTGAGCTGGCCCACCTCGAGGCCCGGGTTCGTGCCTGGCTGCAAGTCGAGCAGGAGCACGTAGCGGCCCGGCCTCGCGCCCGTCCACTTGCCGGGGACCCGGCAGTTCCACCTGTGCCTCTCGCCCCCCAAGACCAGAGACAGGCGTGCGTACCGGCCTCAGGGCTAGCAACCCGGAGGGCGCCACCCACTTCACCTGTGCCTCTCACCTCACCCCAGGGTCAGGTCAGCACGGCGGCTCCAGAGCCAGCGCCCCAGGCTAGGGAACCCCCGGTTCCACTGCCCAGACAAAGGCAATGGCCACTACAGATGCCACCAACACCCGCACCCAGGACACGTCCGCCGACAAAGGTCGCCGACCCTGAGCATACCATAGAGTGCAACGGGGCGGCCAAGCCCGCCACGAGATACACCAGACTCAGGGAGGCATGGCGAACGTTGAGACCAACAGCACAGGGCACAGTCAGCTGGACGGCATCAACCACCCCAGGATAGCCGAGGTCGACAGCTGGGACCCCCCCAGAGGACGGGACCAGCCATCTCAACTACCTATTCCCAGAATTCACCTCCTGGCCCTGCCCAGGCTCACGGAGACCACTCCAGCCAAGGTCTCCAGGGAGGCCAACAAGTCAGAGCAAGTGGAGCAAGTGGACATGCCTTGGCGGACGGCGAGGCAGGAGCCCCAGATGCTTCACGGGGCGGCCGTCTCCCTCATCGTCTCGCCGGCAAGTCGCCCAGAGCAGACCTATTGCACCAAGAGAGCCTTTACGGAACCGAACCTTGGTCTAGGCGAGCAACCTTACCCCATCACCGCCCTGCAGCAGGAATCCTGCCCGAGGAACTTGCCCCTCCATCAGTTCGGGAGGATCCATCTTATCCTGCTCGTACAGCACCGATGGAAATGGGAACCAGGCTGGGATGATCCAGTCCTACCTGAGACGCTGCTGCAGGCCTGGGAAGAGTGGGAGGACGACCCACCGCAATCACAGGTAGCTGTTGTGATCGACACTGCGTGGGGAAGGCCTCTTCCCGCACTCACCACCAGCAGGCGGGGTTGCGGATCCCCCTTCCCTCTTCTCAACCCAGACAGCTGGCCAAAGACACCCCCACTCCACACGACTGCGGATAAGAGCGAGGAGTTGAAGCCGAGTTACGGTGGCCTCAGGTCGGCTCCCCCCAAGCCGGAGGAGTGTACGACCTTCGGTGCCCTCAGTGAGGATGCCACACCGGCGCTCCACGGGGCGGCCAACGGGACACTAGGGGCAGAGGCCTCCCTCCAACGAGGGCAGACAAACTGCTTCCTCACCGACCCTATGCCGCTGAGGTTCCTCGACTGGAAACGCAAGCCACCAGAACCAGAGGCTCCTCACTACCGCAGTAGCTGGGTAGGATGGGTAGGATGGATAGACCCCTGGCTCCTGAGCGGCTCCCGCGCCGACCTCACGCCGCTGAGTTTCGTCAACTGGAAGCTCCAGCCCCCAGAGGCCATTACAGCTCGCTACTGCAGTAGGATCCCACACACATCCTGGCCAACGAGGACAGTCACCAAATCTTGGCTCTTGTGATGTACGGGACTGGACAACGGCGTGCGGCCGGTGGCCAGGCGGACCACAGCCCCCCTCACTCCCAGAATAATCAACCAAGCCCTGCCTATACCAGGTGGGACTAGAGGGCCATTCCGGCCATTTCTGGAAGAATACAGATTCCCCACAGGAATCTGGGAGCGGCTGTAGAAAAGGGCCCATAATGGCCCACCGTCAAGCCTGTTCTTGGGGCAGTCGATGCCCACCAGCCGGCGCGCCACGACGTAATGATGATGACATCATCAACAATGACACTGATGATGTCATAGCATAGAGCTCACCTGTGAGGTCATCGGCAATGTCAGACGTAACATCGATGATGTCATAGCTCCCTAGAACGTTGTGACATCACCAATGACGTGATGTCATACACCGACCAGCGAGCATATAAGCCACAACTGGGATATTAACTTTAAGGCGACTCACATTCCAGCTTGACTAACCTCATCCAAGAGATTCCAGCTTGACTAACCTCATCCAAGAGATTCCAGCTTGACTAACCTCATCCAAGAGATTCCAGCTTGACTAACCTCATCCAAGAGATTCCAGCTTGACTAACCTCATCCAAGAGATTCCGGCCACATCCGAGAGATTCCTGCTTGATTCAGGTATTTCTTACTCCCCTAATAATGTCAACCATTAGCACAACTAAATCCGGACCCGAACTGAATCCTGGCCATCTTCCAACCGGCCAGGCCCTGGTGCCTGATTGCCTTACACCCAGTCATCCCAGTGGTATTTCAACCGCGTCCCAGGACCGACATGTCGGTCCCTATCTCCATCTCCGTGATTCTGACCGATCAGAGCGCGTGAGCCCTCATCCACGATCCAGCACACTTCACGAGGCAAGCCCAAACGCTTCGCCTCCAGCAAGCCAACAAGCTTCGCTACAATATCTCTGTTCCTTTAATCTCTCATAGAAGGGAGCTGAAAGGTGGAACAAATAGCCTACGTTACGCCATGGATCTAGACGAGGAGATATAACGAATCATTTATATGATAATAGTAAATATGTCGGATTTAGCTAAGGGCTAATTTGCACCTGCATTCTTCAGGACATAATGTAAACATGCAAGATAAGAGACAACATCAAAACAGCGTACAGATTAAATAATGCCGGTAGGAGCAACAATGGGACATAATAATTGTGCGGTTACATCGGAATAAAGTATGTGGGTGTGACAGCTAAATTAATTATGATCGTTATTATTGGTTATGGTTGCGATAATGATTTGATTGAGGGTTTTAGATCGATTTTTGGCGCTGTGCAGTTTCACTAGCCTGCTCACCGAGGCTTTGTCTTCAGGTAATAACAGACATACGATGTGTTTGCTCATTAGACTGCTTTGCAAAATGGGGGCTTTGATAGTTAAATACACATTTTCTTTGTTACTTTTATAGGAAATCTATATTACAAACCCAGGGTGATGGATTTTTATATGTGGGGTTAGACGGGGTAGACCTATATGGTTATGTGGTATTATAGGATGTAGGAGTCACTACACGTTCTGTATAGATCTCTGACTGACACCAGTAAACAAACACATAATGTTTAGATCACATTAACATTACACAGGAAGTTACAGTGGATGATTATTTTGGGGTATGTGTGTTGTGGAGAAGTTAAGTCAATGAGACTCAATGGAACATACGTATCTAGAGCTGCATTTTAAAGTATGTTAAAAAGACAGAAGGTTCATGCTGGCTCCACCCAGAAATATTGTAAAGCTGAAAAGAAAATGCTCCCCTCAGCTATTTGAAGGTTTTGGGGTCTCCTCCCTCCCCCAATGATTATCTAATAGGGGAACTGGTCCCTCCCCTAAAAAAAGTACAATGAAATCTTGATGTTGGTAATGCTGTTGGTGGCAACGAATTGTAAACTTGAAAATATGGCTCTATTATCCGTATGGTTTGAAAGTCTTATTGCAATCAAAAATGACAAAAATGGATAATGGGGAAATTTGGAAGTCTGCTGTGTATCTTCCTATAGACGATATAGACTGACTGAAGATGAATTGTATTGTATTTATGAGTAGATACATAGATGACGACACAGGATACATATAGGCTACATTATGATTTAGTAAGTTATGTCATTTTCAATAGTTTGTGGGTATGAATTTCCCAATGGGGATAAATAAGGGATAACTTAACTTATTGTGGGGTGTCTCTTCTTTTGCATTGTGGCATGTAAGCAAACTTTTCAATTGTCCAGATTTTGGTCGATAGATTGGTCAGTGCCATTGTAATCTCACAACTGCTGCGGTATTGACATAGTTTTCAAAAGTTGTTTAGTGAAGTAAAATACAGTTATATAATTATAGAGGGGGGCAGAGATGCCTCCCATGAGTCTGTCTGCCATAAGGCCCTGAGATGTGTTCTGTTAATTTTTACATCTCATTAGAGACGAACCAGCGTGGGGTCATTTGTCTCTCATGATCCCGACCCCGTAGCAGATTGGTGTGAGTGGTGAACAAACGAACCTGATATCTCGAAAAACTAGGTTATAGGCTATGTTATGTAGCTTATCATGTTAACATTCTGGTTGAGAACAACAGTAGCTCAGGAGTTTGATGCATAGCATATGCATGTCGTGTTAACGTTGCGTAAACTTTCGCAGTTTAAAAATAGAAAATAGACAGTCAGCCGGCTAGAGTCGGACACTCAAGCCTCGCGAGGCTCACGCTCCATAGGGTCCCATTGCTGTTGCCACCTGGTGATGTGGTTTGGTTACCACGATGTTGCTCAGACTGGTCCTTTGTGTAGGATGTAAGAGTTTGTTTTAACAAGGGGGGTGAATTTGGTAACTGGAGTATGATACAGTAGCATAATATGTTAGGAAAGTGATTGATTATCATCATATAAAGGTAGAGTTGAAAACTGTTAACTTGGCATCCTATAATTCCAGTATGATTGCTGGTTTGAGTGCAATGCTTTACTAGAGATAATATTATGGAACGTCACACTGCATGGTTATTTCAGGGTTTGACAAGAGCATGATGTCACTGATACATACAGACGCATTTAGCCCTGGAAGATAGTGCTCAGGGGTTTTCTTGATAGTCTGGTCAGAATTTTGGTGTTCTTGTTATTTAGTATTTGATTTCAGTATGGGTTGAAGTTTGAGGGCACAACATAGTGTACGTTTAGGACAGGCTAATATCAAGGTTTTCTTTGTTTTCTATTTGGTGTTTAGGTCACAGTTGTAGGACATAGCCTACTGACATATTGACGAGTCAGGTTAAGCCCTGGTTCACGAGCGTGTTTTAGGTGGTTTCACAGGAAATATGTCTAGCTACGTCTAGCTGGCAATAGTAGCAATTACATTATAATGATACCACATTGGACAATCATGTGTTGGAGAGAATTGAAAGTTGGTGTTTTGATGAGTTGTGGGTGTGGTTGAGTTTTTCAGCTAGGTCCCTGTGTGTGTGTGTGTGTGTGTGTGTGTGTGTGTTTGGGTGACAGGAAGCATTTGAGATGGGGTTGTTCTTCCGTCCTACTATGTAATGGGTAGAGTAAATAAGTACTATTTTATTTGTGTAAGCACTTTTTTCAGCATGGATGCAGTGTTACATGGTGGTTTGAAGTCAAAAATAAAATCCAACAACATATAAAACTTGGCAAAAAGGATCTAGAGATAATACACTATGGGTTGACTGAGAGTTCTGAGTACAAAATCAGCGGTTCAAGTCTGCAGGAGTCCAAACACCTGTCAGGAGAAGAGGGTGTTCAGCTGTCCCTTGTACCTCCCCATAGCGGCAGAGTATGACATTTGTCCCTTTGTGAGTAAGGGACAAGGGGGGAGGTATAGAAAATAATAATACTATTGTTGTGTTTGGTAAATATGTATAGTATCTAATTATGTTATTATGTTTGTTTTTGGGCCCTAAGGGACATCAAGGTGGGTATAAATGCTACAGAACACAAATAGGGAGTTAAAGGCGTGGTAACAAGGGTGTTTATATATTTGGTTGATTTGATTCACAGATTTGAGTGTTTTGACAACCTTTAAATTATAAGATTAGCAGTACATTCTGTTAAAGTCTGTCATTGAGTGCACGCAATGGCTGAATTTAATGTGAAGAGTCTGCTATGATGGGAAGATATGACACATCAATCGATTATTTGATGTAGTTATATTAAAATTGGGATACTCAATTACTATTTAGTTAATCAGTCATCATTTATGTTATAAAGATTCAGTTCCCTTTGAGCTGTTAGTTTTGTGGTCGTGGGAAGCGTTTGTTTCAATTCATAGGAAACAGCTGTCAGTGCCACCGCCGATGTCAACAACCATGAGGAGAAGATAAGAGTCTGTTGATACGATTCTGGTAATATGTCGATCATCAATATTAGTTAATATAATCATTCTAGTAGTGATCATAAGTTAATTATGCATATATAGGTCAAGTTGTGTTCGTACTGGGTTGTCTGTGTTGTCTTTGTGTGTCTGTTTTTCATTCTTGTCCAGATCAGGAGATGTCATCAGTCTGACGTGGTGAAAGTTGAATTTGCAGCTTGTGATACACAGGAAGCTTTGCGACTAGATGAGATCCTGGACTGGTATTGTAAAGTTATATTAGAGACTGACTGAACTAATCATAATTGCATTTTGAATGTTTGAATTTATGTGTTTTTAATCTGTCCTACTGATGTCAGATTTAAGAGGATTGAAATGCAAATTGATATCATTTAATCTGGAGAATAGTGTCACTGGATCTCAGTTAAATCTTTGAACTTTAGCCCTCCACTACAATAGCTTCTATCAATACTGTACGCCTAAGTCCAGTCTGGGCGTCCAGAAATGTTGTTTTCTGTAAAGTAATTCGTTCCAGGTTCAAATTGGGTCAGAGAAGGGCATTGACTGGACTGGAGAAAAGGAATAGACAACAGTCCTGGATATGGTGAGATGCACAGGACCGGGTCATAATATTATTGATTGAAGTGCTTACCAAGGTAAGTATGGGATTTAAATACCTTCAAAAATAGAAACAGAAATTCTTAGTTTAGGATATTCATTTAATAATGGATGCACGATACACTGCTTGGTTTTACAGATTGTCAAAACCTTTGACTGAATTTGGATCACCTTTATCCAAAGCGCTGTACAATCAGTAGTACATTCATTCATTCATATACTGATGGCGGCAGGTTACCATGAAGGGTGCCGACATTATCAGGAGCAATTTTGGGGCACAGTGTCTTGCCCAAGGACGTTGACATGCAGATTGAAGGAGGCAGGAATCAAACCACAGACCTCTTTTAAGCCAAAGTCTGCTTGGAGACTTGTGAAAGGAAAAGTACAAATTGTGGAAACATATATTGTCTAAGTATCGTGCATCTTAGGGCGTAAACGGTTGAGTTTATGAGAACACTAATTGCCATCTCCATTTTCCTACTGTCCTATTACCTCTATTCTATGCTCTTGCTAATGCCTCCTCAGAGAAAATCGGACGGGCCGTGACAAGGAGTTGATGCCAGTTCCATTCCTGGCATACTGAGGAGATGCATACTGAGGAGATGGGGGCTCCAGACGGATCATTACTCATCCTTGGGGACAAGGACCAGAGAGGAGCCATACCAGAATGAGCCATGAAGGGTGCTGATCTGCTCTCTGCTGCAGGAAGCACCATGGTCATACCCTTTCAAGAATACGCCAGCACTCGTGGACCCCACACACTCGAATAGCAACAGAGAGGACTGTTGCGCGTTGCCTTCAGTCGTGAAGATAGCTTTCGTGTCCCAGCTAACCAGTCCAACGCCTGCGAATGGATCCATGGATTCATGGGCTGATTTAATCAAATTTGATGGGCCCAGTGTTTTTATTTTATTTTGACAGTTATGTTCATCATAATATTTATTTCACAGAGACAATAAGAAGGAACTTCTGTTTAGACTTTGTGATTTCCAAGTGTCTCAAAGTGTTTAATAGGATGATAAAGCTATGTTATCTAAGATTTGTTGCCTTTAAGTAATCTACTGTTACTCTTTTGTAGTCTGTATGAAAACATGGATTGGATGTCTTAAAGAGGATTATATCTGGTGATGCTTTAATAGTGAATCACATGGGTTGAGTTAATATGAGTCAGTATGACCTGGTCATTTGTGATGTATATGTTGATATTGTTACATCACTGTATTACTAATAATGATTTGACATCTCGGTGTTAGTTGATGTAAGATACATCCTTTCAATTGTACTTTGTCCTATACCAATGAGAAAGATGTTACTTGTTAATGACAATATTAACTTAGATTGTTAGTGTTTTGTTTAACTCTGATTTAAAATAGACTGACTAGATTGGCAGATGGACATACATTGGCTGCCCAAATTAAAGGAGCTAAATAAGACTAATTAGGAATTTAGAATAGGTTGGGTGACAACAGATTTTATTGATGACAAGTGGTACGCTGCAGAACAAGAGACAAAGGGGTATTTTCCATTAATATTGACTTATTCTTTCCGTGTCTTTAGGAAGTCACGTAGGGGGGAATGCGGTATATTTCATACTAATGATGAAATATGACTATGATGTGAAATATAGTTACAGTATATTAAATTCTGAATAAACTCTTAGCATTTGACTGAAGAAGGGCCAGTAAAGCACTTTTTTTCACAAGAACAGGTGAAGGACCTTGTGTGCTGCCCCCATATTTTATCTCCCTGGCCCAAACTGTTTTTTCAATCTGGCATGATTAGAAAATAAGCCATTATCATCACACATTATGATCACTATTATGTGGCATTAGTGTGTTGGAAACTTAACTGTAGTTACAGTTAGGAAATAAACTATAGTTTCATGCAGTGATATAGTCACAGCTGGTATTCCAAGAACTGTTGTGCCCTATAATGTCGAACAAATAGCACCTTACACAAGAAATGTGAAATATTCAAACATTTAACAGTTGCCCACATCGGATCATGCCCTACATGTAGGCTACTACATGTAGGGCATACTATAGCCTACATGTAGGCTAGTTGCCAGTCATCAAAAAAGGCAACTTGTTTAATTCAATTCACGAGGATTCAAAATATCAATGTCAACTTAGTACTTGAATTCAACTCATTTGTTTTGGAAATATCAAAGACAATAGATAGTCACTGCAGGGGTGTGTGGAACTAAGAACTTAACAAACTAAACAAATAAATCTGAAAATAATTAATATAAAAAACGTTGGACTGCATGTTTCTCTACAGTCTTCCGTTTGGTGACAAGGAACAGCTACATCTTTGGGTCAACAATGTCAGGCGCAAAAGATGGAGGCCAACTAGTGACTCCAGGATATGTGAAAACCATTTTGAAGAGGCGTGTTTTGAACATATCAGCGGGTAGGGTGACCAGCGCAGCATTGTCATGCCTTTTTCCATGTTACACATATTGAGATGATGTTCCACATTTTGATTGGCTGTAGTTTTCTCTTGTTCTGGCTTTCTGATGTCTTTAGTCTTCTATGACAGACGATCATTCGGTTGGGGACTGTTGTTCATGACAAAACAAGACATTTGAGGATGTCATATTGGGAGTTGGGGGGGAGAATATCACAGTATTTAACCATTGGTTACATTTTATAGATCAAACGCTTAATTGATTTATCTAAAATAATACATTAATCAATAATGAAAAGAATCATTAGTTGTAGCCCTACTCAGAATTGGTAACGTATCCCACATTGTCTCACACAAACATACTGTTTGTCCCACATTTGGTTTGCTGGGATCTGGTCACCCTAGTGGGAGGAAGCGCCTGACATCAACAGCTGTCCCCACCATCTTCAACCACTTTGGTGCCCCTATGCTGGTCGATGGAACAACATCCCAGGAACAAATGATGGGTATGGAGGTAAGTGATGCTGCACGCACAGTTGCATGTGATCACACTTACGCACAGAGTGCTGAGGATATGGTCGCCGATGATGTTGACAGCAACATCCTTGTGAGGCAGGGACTCCTGCCTCACAATGATGTAGCTGTCATATCCGATTCAGGCGAGGTAGACATTTTGGATGTAGTACAGGGAGAAGATATGTTAGATGCAGCAACATCCTACCATAGTGAGCACGGATACGCAGTCAAAGAATCTCCCAAAACACTGAAGCGTCGGTCAACGGACAAACTGAATACTTGCAAAAAGAAGTTGATATTGGAGCAGCAGAAGTCCAGACGGCTAAAAAGAAAAGTGTCCAGTTTGTCTGTGGTCATCAGTGAGCTGAAGCAGAAAACACTCATTTCGACTGGCTGTGCAGAGATGTTGGAGACATCCTTTAGTGGAGTGTCAAATTAAATCCTCACCAGAGTGGAGCAAGGAAGAAAGTCCAGAGTGTCAGAGGAATTGCGATCATTTGCTATGACTCTGCACTTCTACTCCGCCAAAGCCTATGCTTATGTGCGAAAGAGTTTCTCCCTGATTTTGCGCCACCCAGACACCATCCGGACCTGGTACAGCAACATCTCTGCAGATCCAGGATTCACAAAACATGCCTTTTCTGCTCTCGAGTTTCATGTGAAGGATAGGAAAAAGGATGGGAAGGAGACCCTGTGTGCCCTCATGATGGATGAAATGGCCATACGCAAGCACGTGGAATATTCTGCAGGGAAATTCCATGGCTATGTGGACCTTGGCTGTGGCACTGTCGATGATAGTTTAGCACCAGCCAAAGACGCCGTGGTCCTCATGGTTGTTGCCATCGATGAATCTTGGAAAATCCCTGTGGCCTACTTCCTCGTTGATGGATTGACTGGAGAAGAGCGTGCAAACATCATCAGTGAATGTCTTCAACGACTTCACGATGTTGGAGTCCATACAGTCTCCTTAACTCATTGAGTGCCAATGACGACTTTAGTCGTCTATTCGAATAGTAACGTAGAGTGCCAAAGACGACTAAAGTCGTCAATTGCGTTTTTTGACGGTGGGACGTGGATCAAAGCATCAGGCATCTCGTGTACAAATATGGGAGCTATTGAAGGTGTATAACCTATTTTACGGACTCATTAGGTGGCGACAGTGCTCTCCAGATTACAGAAAGGTCCGGAAAACTGCAGCAAAAAGCCGTGATCAAAGAGAAGCCGATGCATGCTGCAGCCAGAGCCATATAAATTGCTCTGTCTGCAGCTGACGTCGGGCTGCGAACATCAGTCAATCCGCACACACAACTGAGCTCCTCTGCCTCTGTCTGTCTGTCTGCATATAGTTTCTCCACACGATTACCCGCCAGAAAGGCAGCACCCGACGCCGAAGGGCCAAACCTATCCCTGCAGTCCCGTTTGGCATTTCCTTGTCGCGCTGGAAGCCGCCCGGGAGCCGCCCGGCGCAAAAACGGAGGCTCCGAAAATAGACTGGGTGCGTGTGGGGAGGAGTTTGCAGCTGAGGCGGGGAGAGGGGGGTGGGGCACGCAGGCTCCACAGAACTACACCACGTCACTACATCAGAAAATATTAGCTAGCGTCAGTGAATGTGCTTGAAATGCTGCATTTCACAAAAGGCTGAATATCTCAGCTTATAATTTGAAACCTGTCTTTTTGCTCAAAACAGCCTATCTTCTCCGGCTCATAACTAAAGAACGGAAAATGGGATCAATAAACTTTTTTTTGCAGATGATAGAAGAGAGTCTCCTCGTTCTTTGTGCGTGTTCGGTGTTTACATAGTAATATCACACAATATTCTGTGGGCCTCGAGAAATCACTGAAAACGCTCTGGCACTGGGAGCTTCCGTTCTCCAAAAGTGGCTGGCACTCAATGAGTTGATTGATTGATTGATTGATTGATTGACTTTATTTGGTGATAAAAACAGGACATAAGACAACATATCACCGAGGATAAAAACACAATAAAGCCCGAAGGCTTATTTCCATTGTGGTCCCCATGGAGACAAGACAGACAACGTAAATACGTGTAACAAAGAAGTGCAAATGGGAACATAATTTAAAACTAATACAACTCCATTAAAAGATAAATTACTAACTCAGTTTATAATTTACCAAAATAAAAAAATAAAAACTAGAACTAAACATATCAATCAATAAAATAAAAGACCAGCTATACCATAAATAAATAACCAATTCAAGAACTAAAAAAGACAGGATAAAACGGTTTAAAGTGCGGATGTTTGTAACCATTTTTTTAAGCCTTTCTTAAAAGTGCAGATAGACTCACTCAGTTTCAAGCACGAAGGTAACATGTTCCATTGAGTCGCTGCATTATATTTGAACGAGTTCCTCCCCATCAGGGTCCTAAATCTGATAGGGATGAAATCAGTAGAACTGCCTCTCGTAGAATACTGGTGACGCTCACTCACACAAGAAAAGTAGCTTTTAAGATACATAGGAACAAGATTCTTAACAATCTTAAAAGTGAACAGCAGCTTGATGTATAAAGTGCGCTTCTCAACTGTCAGCCAATTAAGACTGTCAAAGTGAGCTTGGTCCAGGTGGGTACGTGGATGGACTTTAAGAATGACTCGAATCAACTTGTTTTGAGCCGTTTGTAATTTGTTTTTGAGTTTCTGAGAGAGACCAGTATACCAGCAGATGGCAGCATAGTCAAAATGACTCTGAACAAGTGCAGAAGCCAAAGAATGAAGGACTGGACTGGTGAGAAAGGCAGCTTTCCTGGCCAGAAACCTGACATGCATGTTAATTTTGCCAAGGACTTTCAGAGCCATATACCCACCTGATAGGCATTTGTCTAAAATGCAGCCAAGGTAGCTTACCTTATCTTTGGCATTAATTTGAATGTCACCAATCTTGATGACGAGACCGGGCGATTTAGACAATTTAATTTTAGAGCCGAATACAATGGCCTCTGTCTTACCTAAGTGAAGAGACAATCTGTTGTCGGACAGCCAGTCACAAACACTCTCTAGCTCTGCACTTAAAGTTTTCTCTACAGCAGATTTATCCTGGTGCGACACCATTAAAACAGAGTCATCAGCATAAAGAAACAAATTACAGGCAGGTGAGGTCGCCGCTCTAAAATCATTAACCCTGTAAGACCCGGATATATTTCTACTTGCAAAAAAAATTATTCAACCTTTCTGATGGTGTTCTAGGAGTACTTTGGAGAAGAAAATATAGTGTTTAAAAAAAAAAAAAGTTTTTGTAAGGTTTTATGCAAATGTTGTAATATCACAACGTAGGGTCAATCGGGTAGCAGAATTTCCTATAGGCCATTTTTACTCATTGTCAGAATAACATGGCAAATGTATATATACTTCATTAAAACAACATAAGGGTTAATTTATATGGTTATGGTTTATTATTTGGCCTCAGAACAGTATACATTATGAATAATATTTGGCCTCAGAACAGTATACATTATGAATAATAACATCAATGTAAGCCATATTTTTAAGAATTGTGATTTTATTAAAAGAACAACAAAATGAAAACAATACATACAATAAATGTACTAAAGAAACCTAATTACCTAATTACTCCGCAAAATGTAACAGGCACCCCCCTCTCATACTCCAAGTGACTGCAAATCACTTTGAACACCATTTACAATCAATTGCTTACGCTTATTTGCAGTGATAGTCCCAGAAACAGTTCCTGTGACCTGAAATACACAGACGAACATCACACTTGTGGCATAGTAAGTTGGTGTACCCTGAACAGCCACCATTCCTGCAGCGCCCTCTCTGTGTCTTTTGTGGGAGATGGCCAACTTGGTCCTGGCACACATCCAATGGCAGGTGTTGACGTGGTGCCTTGGGTGGAGCGCGGTTTGGACTCTCTTTCAGTTGTCTCTTCTGAGCTGAAGTGTTTGGCCGGTTGGGGCGGCTGAATGTTTGCATCTACTGGGCAGTTAGTGGGTTCACTGGGTGGTTGGTTTTCTTTTGACTCCTCTCCACAGGCCTCTTCATCTGACTCTTCATCAGTTTCAGTGAAGTCGATATCCACATCACTCTCTACATTCAGTACCATATCCAGTGCATCTTGTATCTTGTATCTTGCAATGAAGCGAGGCTCTCTCCTTGCTTGTGGCATTCTGAAATGAAAATAAAGAAATAACTTTAGTACATTAGTAGTGTTTACACATCTCACTGCAGTACACATTTCACAAGTAACACAATACTGTCTGGCCAACCTATTGTGCTTTGCTTATCCTCACAAAGGGATGATGGTCCTAAGTGGGCAACCCCCACCAGTCCTCACATGAACAATGATGATGGTCCTATGTGTGCAACCCCCACATGAACAATTACCACATGGAATCCTCCAGGAACTAACTTAAACCAACTAAAACATGATTACAAACAGAAGTAGGAACTGATCTGTTGAAAGTGATTACTAAAACATTGTAAGCAATTACATTGTATGCAGTATATTTGTCTTTGAGTACAATTGGTTACAAATATTATTGGAAATTAGAAATTAAAGTAAAAATGCACATATAGCCTACACTATATATATATTTAGGTATGCAATGTGGGGAAAATACACATATAACTGTATAAATGTATTGTGAAAACTATAAGACTCCCCTTAGCCAGGTATGTAAACTAACAGTACCACCTGGATATTTGCTACCACACTGCCCCACCGTTGTAAAATAGCAACCTCTATAAAACATGCTCTAATTTACATTTGGGGGATATGTTTGACAATAATAACATATGTACATGTTCTAGACATTCTAATGATCACCCAAAAAAATATTACAGGCATTTTACTTACTTCTTTGTGAGGAATTCCGTCCAGTGAAAAAGAGAGTTGTTGCTCCGTCAACAATTTTGAAGTTGTGATGTGTCCTGGCCCTGTGGGGGGTACTTATATGCAAATATCCTGGCCAATAGCATTGCAAGACTAAACAATAGGATCCAATGATGATGTTTAGGTGAAAAAAGAACAAGAAAACAAAACATTTATACCCTTTTTTTTTATAAAATACAAATGTTGTAATATTACAACCGTGGGTCTTACAGGGTTAATATATAAAAGAAAAAGCAGGGGTCCGAGGATACTCCCCTGCGGCACCCCCCACCCCATTTCTTGAACTTCAGAAAGCGTTCCGTTAACGTCCACCCTTTGAAGACGGTGGGTAAGATATGATTCGATCCAACGTAACGCTAAAACACTAAAACCCATTGCTCTGAGTTTAAGAATTAAAATGCCGTGGTCTACAGTATCAAACGCTTTTTGAAGATCAAGCAACACTAAACCACAAAACTTGCCTGCATCAACTTCCCTCCTAATTAAATCAGTGAGGTACATCAGGCATGTTTCAGTAGAATGGGATTTCCTAAAACCTGACTGCCACTCATATAAAATCTGTTTCTCTGTAATAAAGTCATTGATTTGTTTTAACACTAGATTTTCCAAGACTTTAGACAGAGAACATAAAATCGATACAGGCCTGTAGTTGTTTGGGTCCCTTTTACACCCTTTTTTAAAAAGAGGAATCACTCTGGCTTTTTTAAAACCCACTGGTACAGTTCCTGACGTGATGGATAGGTTCATGATGTGGGTGATGAAGGGAGTTATCACCTCCGCAGCATCATTGAGGAACCTGGCCGGCATCAGATCAAGACCTGTGCCTTTCGTAGGCTTCAAATTTTTAAGTTGTTTACCTACCTCAGCTTCAGAAACTCTGGAAAATGCCAACGAGCCTGGTTCAATGCCCAGCTGCCCATAGAAACCAGTCAGATGTTTCTCACCATAGGCCCCTGAAGGTAATGGAAGCTTGTCAACTAGCTGTTTAGCAACAGAGGAGAAGTGGATGTTAAGATGTTCAGCTACTTCCTTTTTATTGGAAGTTATTTGACCATTCACTTCTAGGCTGATGTTACTGCCACTGGTTTTAGTTTTGGTGCTGTAACCGATTTCTTTTAGGCATTTCCAGAGCTTCTTTGGCTCCTTCCTGTGCTCCAATATTTTCTCACTAAAGTAATTTTTTTTAGCCTTGGTGACCATTTGTTTGACCTCATTTCTCTGTTTTTTAAACTGTAAAAAACTGTTGAGGTCCTTCTTAGTTTTATGTTCTAAAAGACAGGCATCTCTCTTTTTGATGGCCTCTAGAATATTTTCATCAACCCATTTCTCAGTTCTTTGTTTAATCCTAACAGTTTTATAGGTGCTAGGATATCTAGAGTCTGCAGAAAAACAGCATTAAAAGCAGTAAGTGCTTCATCCACATCTTGACAGCAGAGAACCTCACGTAGATCCTGATTACACGAAAGTTTACCAACAAATACATCCTTATTGTAGTTCCTTAGGCTTCTTAATTTAACCGAGTTGTGTTTACGAAAGATAGGTTTCTTTATCTTCCTCGAGAGAAAGATGATGTCATGGTCACTAATGCTACTTCTAACAACCCCACTGTTGACGATACGCTCATGGTCAGTGACCAAAATCAAATCAATAATAGTAGCTGAGTTGCTGGTAATTCGTGTGGGGCTCTGTATCAGCTGTTTCAGATTGGCCGCTCTACAAAAGCTATCAAAAGCCCCATATAAAGTAGAAGTATTTTTAAGCATGTCTGTGTTTAGGTCGCCAGTAATGATGGACTCTGCATTTGTGATAAAATCCACACATTTACCTTCCAAGATCTCATAAAAGTTTGATTGAGTAGGGGGTCGGTACAAACCACCAAATAGAATTGGTTTACTTTTCGGAAGAACAATATCAAACCATACAGCTTCTATTTCAGTATGTTCAATGTCATCTCTAATATTAAAATCTAAGCTAGTTCTAATATAAGCACATACACCACCTCCATGTCGGTTCCTATCATTTCTAATTAATGAAAAACTGTCCAGTTCAATTTCAGTGTCCGTTACTGAACTGTCCAAAAAGGTCTCGGAGAAAAATAAAATATCAGGTTTAGATTCCAGAGCTAATAAACGAATTTCAGTAATTTTAGCGACTAGGCTTCTCACATTAAGATATAACACATGTAAACCCTTTGATGAAAACATGTTGTTGAGTCTCACCTCCGGATTTGTTAAACTATCGCTGTCATTGTTCACAACTGGTGGTCCTGCGGTGTCAGCAACGCTAGCATTAGCTATGGAGCCAACGCTAGTTGCAAAGCCAGCTCCAGCCGGCGTTGGGCTAATGCTAGCTGCCAGGCTAGCACCATAACATGCGATGGACCATCATGCCATTTTTCCATGTTGAGAGCCTTGGGAGCTGATTTGAATGTCCATGACATGAGGCCCTCCTTTCCACATCCTACAGATCCATCACAACTTGTCCACGTGGTTTTGGATGTATGCCACATGCTGAAGCTGCTCAGGAATGCGTTGGCTGCAGTAGGTACCTTTCAAAATGAAAGAGGAACAATAAAGTGGCAATACCTCGAGGAGCTGAACAAACTGCAGGAGACGGAAGGGCTGAGACTTGGAAACAAGCTCAAAATGGCACACATACGTTGGGAGAGACAGAAGATGAAGGTTAAACTTGCAGCTCAAGTTTTCAGCAGCAGTGTAGCGGATGCTCTGGAGTACTGCAACACACAGCTCCATCTACCACAGTTCAGAGGATGTGAGGAGACAGTGGACTTCCTCAGGACCATCGATGCTGCTTTTGATGTTCTCAACAGTAGGAACCCCCTGGGAAAGGGATACAAAGCACCCATGAGGACATCAAACAAAGGATGTGCAGAGGTAATCCTGCTAAAAGCAGAGATGTCCCTTTTGGAACTTAACGACAACAAAGGCATTCCATTGCATTCTTGGAGAAGAAAAACATGTGTCGTTGGCATCATTGCAAGTTCAAGAAGCGCTCAAAATCTTTTCCATGAGCTGGTTTGATTGATTGATTGATTGATTTATTGGGTGAATGTCAACAATACAGGGAAATCACAGACAATCACCGAGGATAAAAACACAATAAAGCCATTGGCTTATTTCCATTGCGGTCCTCTACAAACAACAGAGGGACAAAAAAACAACACACAAATGGATATCACCTTCTATACTCAAATTAAGACTATTTTTAACATTATTACTAGATTTGAATAGGAATAATGGCACACTTGACTATTATACAATACATAAACATTTGTTGTTATATGTAAGGACTTAACATACACAAAGAAACACGAAATACTAGGGGCAGGAAGGAGTGGGTTAGCGGGGAACAGGGGTTTAGCAGTGGGAGGGGGGGGAGAAGCTCGCTCACACAGGACTGGGGGCTATGCATTATCTCTCATTGTTATGCTGTGTATAATGGTTTGGACCCAGGAGCAGAGACGACAGAGTCAGGAGTCAAAAATACTTGTCTTTACTTGAGACTTTGAACACAGGAACAAAATAAACAATAACAGCAATTAAGCCTAAAGCTAATTCTAGCCTATACAGTCGTCGAAGACCGACGAATAAACTAATATCTTGAGACAGATGAATTAGGAGCTCAGTCCAGCATAAAGTTCAATGAGGTCCATCCAGAGAGTCTCGAACCGGAGTAGCCAGAACACAGCAGCAGCTTGGCAACGATCAGCACTGGAGTCTGCAAGCAGAAGAGGTTATAAAGGCTGTCAACCAGGTGCAAACTATCACAGTAATTAAGCGAGTGATGTCATGGCCTTTCCCTATAGGCTAGTTTCTCCCGCCGCTGTTATGAGCGCGGGACCTCTGTTCAGCACCCTGGACAGCAATGGCCCGGCGCGTCCTGGTTGCCAGCGCTCCGGCTGCTTCAGCACCCCGGATAGCCCCTTGACCACTGCTTGATGCCTCCTCCCTGAGTCGTGCTCCCAAGGGTGTGTCACTCATAGCAGCCTCCATATATATGGCCCCATTCAGATGTGACCGAGGGAAGGAGGGGGGGGGGTGAGGATGAAGCGTGGAGGAGAGAGTTTGCAAGGGCTGTCAGGCCGGACCGGGGGGGGGGGGGGGGATGGGGCGAGGATAGATTGTGTGCTGTGTGTGTGTCAGTTTGAGTGTGGTCAGGAATGTCCATAGATTGTCCTTGTGAGCTGTGAGCCTAAACAACCAGATAGTGGGAGCCTCCTTCTCGGGTGGTAAGCGAGCATACGGCCTTGTCCAATGTCAATATCTTGCAGCTGTTTAGGTGAAGGGTGAACTGTGGGGGGATTAGCTCCTCATTTCCACCGGCCCCTTCAACGGGGAGAATTTCTCATACACCATCAGGCAGTCTGGGGGTCCGAAAGAAAATGATGGATAATTTGATTACCCGAGAGGAAAGTATAATCCAAATCTTTCCCTTGGAGCTCGTCTCTTCAACTTAAAACACTTCAGTCCTGTCTTATTGCACCGTCTCCAAGATCTCATCCAGTTTTTTGATCACGTCTGCCAGCACACCATCCACCTTTGATATGCGTTCAGTGATTGCATTAGTCTGATAGTTCATGCGGTCTATGATCGCATTAGACTGAGAGTTCACAACACGGGCCAGCTCGTTTATCATGTTCATGAGAATGGCTATCTTTGGGCTTTCATTTTTCCCCCTTGTCATGCAAATTTTGCGATAGACGACTGCGATGCCAACACCGATCAGCATATGTCCAGCTATCATGAATCCGAATTGGTAAACATCTTCGACGTCCTCAACGGTCAAAATGGCAAGGCATAGAGTCTGCCATTTCTTCCATCCATCCATCACGTACCCGGCCGAAAACGTTCCGTCTGGGCACTTTGGCTCCCCTGGACCAGCATTTTTAGTGGAGATAATTTTGTCAATTGCGTTGAGAGACCAGCTAATTAATTCCATAATTCCTCAGGGTTTATGAAGAGACAGCGGAAAGGAGAAGATTCTTTGCAGGGAGCAGGGAGCAGGCTCTGGGAAGTCAGGCTGGAGAGGGAGGAGAGGGAGGAGATTGCGTCCGCTCGGTCCAAGGGCGAGAGTAGAGAAGCCCAATGCCCAATGCAGATACCTCCTCACATACAAGCTGAGCCAAGATCACCTAGAGCTCTTCTTCTCCTCTGTCGATTCCATTTTGTCAAATCCCGCGTATTTGGAAAGATCCTACAAAGACCTATTCTCTGCTCCCGCTTGGAAGACAACGCTAGAGGTAAGGAATTAGCCTAGTGTTCTCTTTTGTTCAGTTCTGTTTAAATAAGGAATAGATAAAGCATATTAATCAAAAACATGTGTCATTTTTGTACACGATTTCAACCTGCTGTGTTAATTTGTGCGTTAGCGGCTGCATTAGCTTATCTCCTAATGCTATATACTAAGACTGATAGCATCTGGCTCACAGGCTAACATGAGCTAACTTGCTTTTGTTTAATGTTCAGTTCGCTAGGCCACGTTCAAGCTAGTCAAGCTTAACTCAGCTGCTAAGCTAACGTTATCGTTGTGAATATTTAGGCTACTTGTGTTTTTCTGCTTTCAAAATCAATGCCTGCTAACGTTACACGCAACGCAGCTAACACACGTTTCTCTGCCATGTGCCATCATGGGCATCAACACTAGCGGGAGACTTTGTCCCATGCACTCCCGCAAATAAGTAATGTTATGCGCAGCAAGGTTACATCTTAGAAGGAGAGAGAGAACACCCATGATCGCTAACAGCGAGCTATGCTAATAACTAGCTAGCCATGTAAACAGCCGTGTGATTAGTGAGGACGTCAGTAAAATAAGGAGAGAGCTGTGCTTCTGCAGAACTAGTGCAGGATTAAGTGCACAGTGGGTAATGCCCCGCTGTGATGAAGAATATAGCGAGATTAACAAGGTTGATAGCAAAACACTGTCGCAGGCAGCTGCCATCAGCAGCACCATGATGCCAGCCAGCTAACGCTAGCCACAACTGATATCTGTCTGCTGAGCTGCTAGCTTGATCTCCAAAACCAAAGCCATCGGCTTTGACTGGTGGTTGATGGTTGACTGGCTGCAAACAGTCATGTTAGACTAGCGATAAAAACAATACGCCTTCCAGTCGGATTTTCAAAATAAAATGATTCTGAACACGTGGAAAGCACTCAACATTAATTAAAAGCGTTGTGTTTTTGTAGTTCCATGTATTTCTCTGTGTGTGTGTGTGTGTGTGTGTGTGTGTGTGTGTGTGTGTGTGTGTGTGTGCGACTGTGCGCGCGTGTGCGTGCCTGATGAGGGGGGAGAGATTGACACAGCGTGGCACAAGAAGAGCCCTGCATGTTGTAACGTTAGTATCAGTGACGCAACAGTTGAGCCTTTTGAGACATGCTTGTGTGATAGGGGTTATAAACATAACTGAACTGAATCTCTAATTATTATAGGGTTTCAAACATGCGTTTTCATTTAATTGTACTTTACTTTAGGGAAATCAAATAATACTGGACTGGTAGTGTGGTATGTTCATCATGAATAATCACATCCCTTTGATTCCTTCCCAGGTAACTCCTGTGATCATCCTTGGTAAGATAATTCCCTGAAATAGCCTCGAGCTGTTATCTTAATTGTGCATGTTGCTATTTTATTTTTATTTTATTTAACCTTTAACCAGGTAAGTCATTAAGAAGTAAGAACAAATTCTTATTTACAACAGCGACCTGGCAGAAGGCACAGCCTTTTGAGGGATGGGGGTAGGGGATAAAATAAATACAAAGTTACTTAGAACAAATGAAAACAAGTTAAAACACAGTTAAAAACATAGCAGACAGACAGAGCAAATAAAACAAAAACAGTCGGAGCAGACAGGCAGGGGATAAGAGCTAGTCCAGGAAGCAGTGCCTGTGTGTGTATATATATGTATGTATATATATATACACATATATACACACAGCCTCTGTCAGTCTGCCACAGTTCCAGCTTCAGCCTCTGCCTGCAGTCTCCAGTTTGATAGTCTCATTGTCCTTCAAGGTACCCAATGTTACGTCTCATAACTTGTCTGCTTTGGTGCCGGGATGCTCCCTACCAATTTTATTTTGGTGACCTTTCATGCTTGACCTTTTTCCGCTGCAGCCACCGCCTCCATCCAGCCTGCTCCAGTCTGCCACAGTTCCAGCTTCAGCCTCTGCCTGCAGTCTCCAGTTTGATAGTCTCATTGTCCTTCAAGGTACCCAATGTTAAGTCTCATAACTTGTCTGCTTTGGTTCCGGGATGCTTCCTACCAATTTTGTTTTGGTGACCTTTCATGCTTGACCTTTTTCTGCTGCAGCCACCACCTCCATCCAGCCTCTGTCAGTCTGCCACAGTTCCAGTTTCAGCCTCTGCCTGCAGTCTCCAGTTTGATAGTCTCATTGTCCTTCAAGGTACCCAATGTTAAGTCTCATAACTTGTCTGCTTTGGTTCCGGGGTGCTCCCTACCAATTTTGTTTTGGTGACCTTTCATGCTTGACCTTTTTCCGCTGCAGCCACCGCCTCCATCCAGCCTCTGTCAGTCTGCCACAGTTCCAGCTTCAGCCTCTGCCTGCAGTCTCCAGTTTGATAGTCTCATTGTCCTTCAAGGTACCCAATGTTAAGTCTCATAACTTGTCTGCTTTGGTTCCGGGGTGCTCCCTACCAATTTTGTTTTGGTGACCTTTCATGCTTGACCTTTTTCCGCTGCAGCCACCGCCTCCATCCAGCCTGCTCCAGTCTGCCACAGTTCCAGCTTCAGCCTCTGCCTGCAGTCTCCAGTTTGATAGTCTCATTGTCCTTAGTAACTGTCTGCCTTTTAGAAGCCCTGCCACTCCGAACGTTAACTTCCATTATTCGGACTGGCGGTCGTTCACCTTAGAAGCCGCAATGCCGACCTTAGGTTTAGGCGTGGGGGTGGGAGAGGTTAGGTTTTGGGTTAGGGTCTGGGGGAGGACATGATCCCTTTCTGAGTGCCGATATTTCGGAGTGGCAGAACGTCGGAGTGGCAGCATGTAACCATTGTCCTTCAAGGTACCCAATGTTAAGTCTCATAACTTGTCTGCTTTGGTTCCGGCGTGCTCCCTACCAATTTTGTTTTGTCAAGTCAAGTCAAGTTTATTTATATAGCCCTAATTCACAAGCATGTCTCAGAGGGCGTCACAGAAAGTATGTCTAGCTGATTCTAGCTAACACACAGTAACAAGAATATACAGAATAAAGATAACATTTGAACATTTGAAGAAAGCAGGAGAGTGGAGGAGGGAGGGAGAGGGAGGAGGGAGGAGAGGGGGGAGGTGGGGAGAAAATAGGAAATGTGGAGGAGGAGAGAACAGAGGAGGAGAGATGAGGGTGCAGGGGAGGGAGAGCCAGGGTAGGGGTAGGGTCTAGGGTTGGGGAAGGGAGTAGGATACGGGCCCGGATTAGGGCGAGGGTGGGGAGAAATGGGAAATGTGGAGGAGGAGAGAACAGAGAAAGAGAGGTGGGAGGGTGCAGGGGAGGGAGAGCAGGGGGAATGTGAGAGGGAGGAGAGGGCAGAGAGGAGGAGAGAACAGAGAAGGAGAGGTGGGAGGGCGCAGGGGAAGGAGAGCAGCGGGAATGTGAGAGAGGGGAGAGGACAGAGAGGAGGAGAGAACAGAGAAGGAGAGGTGGAAGGGTACAGGGGAGGTAGAGTAGAGGTAGGGTCTAGGGTGGAGGGAGGGAGTAGGATACGGGCCCGGATTAGGGCGAGGGTGGGGAGAAAATGGGAAATGTGGAGGAGGAGAGAACAGAGAAGGAGAGGTGGGAGGGTGCAGGGGAAGGAGAGCAGGGGGAATGTGAGAGAGGGGGGAGGACAGAGAGGAGGAGAGAGGCAGAGAAGGAGAGGTGGGAGGGTGCAGGGGAAGGAGAGCAGGGGGAATGTGAGAGAAGGGAGAGCAGGAAGTGGCAGGGATTCAGGAAAATAGGGAAGAAGAGGAGAAGGAGCAGAGGGGGGGAGAAGGAGGAGAGAGCAGGAGAAGGGAGGGGGGGGGGCGGTGGGATGTGGGGGAGGAAAGAGCATGGAAAGAGAGGAGAACAAGAAGGGGGAAGAAGGGAAGAAGCGGGGGAAGGGGGAAAGAGAGAGGGGGGGGGGGGGAAAGATCAGACAACTGACTACTCTAAGCATTAACCAGAGCTAACTGGGACATAGTATCTAGCTAATCTACAGCCTAATTTGGCCTATCCTAACCTGCTCTAGTCTGATTTTAGCCTGAACACTAACAGGTCAGCCTTAGGCTGTAGCTAATCTATGGCCTACCTAAGCTGTTCTAAACCAACCTTGACATTTCATGCTTGACCTTGACCTTTCATGCTTGACCTTTTTCCGCTGCAGCCACCGCCTCCATCCAGCCTGCTCCAGTCTGCCACAGTTCCAGCTTCAGCCTCTGCCTGCAGTCTCCAGTTTGATAGTCTCATTGTCCTTCAAGGTACCCAATGTTAAGTCTCATAACTTGTCTGCTTTGGTTCCGGGGTGCTCCCTACCAATTTTGTTTTGGTGACCTTTCATGCTTGACCTTTTTCCGCTGCAGCCACCGCCTCCATCCAGCCTGCTCCAGTCTGCCACAGTTCCAGCTTCAGCCTCTGCCTACAGCCTCTGCCTGCAGTCTCCAGTTTGCCGCAGTCTCAGCCTCTACCTGTACTTCAAGGTATTGTCTTAACTAAATGCAGCACCCTCACCGGTCTTGTGCCCCCTACTCCTTTAACACTCAAGATAATTGTGTTGCAGTGAATTTCCATTGATCGTGAAGATATCGTCACATGATAATGAATATCACCCAGACTCATGAGTGACATGAAAAAGAGGAGGAACTTTGCTCACTAGCAAGTCACAGTCCTAATTGATTTCCAGTTTTGTTTATAATTCCCATTTGCCACAAGGGGGAGCCCACACCTTTCCAGTCAATTGTCATCAACATG
Source organism: Poromitra crassiceps (assembly GCF_964638095.1). NCBI lineage: Eukaryota > Metazoa > Chordata > Actinopteri > Beryciformes > Melamphaidae > Poromitra > Poromitra crassiceps. Next base: position 10,901,419 of record NC_139642.1, read on the forward strand.
GCTGAAGCCGTCTCAGCTTGACCACTGTGTCCTTGAACTAAAAAAGTTAAATCAGAAATCAAAATGATGAGGTCATCAGTGATGTCATCCTTCCTGGTGCCAATAGGGCAGACAAGGCAGCATATGCTGCGTATGCGGTGCGCAGTGGGCGAGCTGCAGGGCGGGCGAGGAATCGTTGCTAGTTTACAAAGTGTAGGGTAAAGTTATTCTAGTATGTTTAGTGCTATATTGAGTTTTCTTTTAATTGATAATAATATCGTTTATTTCGAATTAGGACGGGATCAACGTGAAATTAAATGTTCATATGGTCCCCCCCCCCCCGTATTTTCCAAATGGACATGAAGGGTTACAAGAGACGATGGCAAAAAAGAAAACGAGACATTGAACAGCTTCTCCAAGATTCTGACAGTGATGAGAATCTCATGGGGATTGACAGTGACAATGTGTCTGGTTCTCCAAATAGTTTCAACAGTGACAACGTGCCTGCCACTCCAAATAGCTTCCACAGTGACGTGCCTGGGACTCCAAATCGTTTCAACAGTGACAACGTGCCTGGGACTCCAAATAGTTTGTACATTTTTGACTGCAGCACTGAAGTGGACCAAGACTCTACCGATGACCGACTAAATGATGAAGCTGCAGATAATGTGAATCTTGAACAGGACTTAAGACAATGGGCCATCAAAAATGGAGAGACACACAGATCTTTGAAAGAATTATTGTCCATATTAAGGAAGCAGGGGCATCTGTTGCCTATTGATCCAAGGACACTCCTTTCTACACCACAAAATAAAGCATCTGAGGCTAAATGTGGCAGGCAGTACATGTACTACGGCTTAGAAAAGGGGATCCGCCGCTTTTTAAGTCGCACCGAGAGTAATGTCTTACACCTCAGTGTGAACATTGATGGCCTCCCGCTTTTCAAAAGTAGTGGTATCGAATTCTGGCCAATACTAGCGAAGTTGAACCATTTTGATCCATTTATTGTAGCTATGTTTAGTGGAAAACGTAAGCCTCGTCCCCTTGAGGAGTATCTTCATGATTTTTTGACTGAGTACAAACATCTCAAAGACACTGGGATAATTTATGAAGGCCAGACTTACACAGTCCATATTGAAGCTCTCATCTGTGATGCGTCTGCAAGGGCATATCTCAAATGTATTAAGGGTCATACTGCCTATGAGAGTTGTGAGAGATGTATAATCAGAGGTGCTCGTGTCGAGGAGACAATCGTTTTCAATAAACCGGTATGCACTTCTCGAACAGACGAAGTTTTCAGTAGAGTGGAGTACAGCACCCACCAAAACGGTATCAGCCCCTTCATTGCGGCAGGAATTTCTTGTGTCAGCTCATTCGTATTAGATTACATGCATATGGTAAGCTTGGGAGTAGTCCGACGACTGTTAAGATTTTTGACTAGTCGTGGCCCAAGATTTTGTCGTTTATCTGTCAGGCAAAGGCAAGAAATAACCCAAAAACTGACGTCGCTGAGAGGGAAGATGCCAAGTGAATTTGCTCGGCAACCCCGGGGTTTAGATGAAGTGGATAGGTGGAAGGCCACCGAACTACGGCAGTTTTTGTTATACACAGGACCTGTCGTACTAAAAACTGTGTTGTCCCCTGGAAGATACAAACATTTCCTGTCCTTGACTGTGGCCATGTCGATCCTGCTGGAGTCAGATGAGAGGACTCGGAATGGTTATCTCCAATTTGCCAATGAACTACTGAAACATTTTGTCAAGTGCTGTGCTCATCTCTATGGCCAAACCTTTGCTGTGTACAATGTACATGGACTACTCCATCTTCATGAAGATGTCAGACACTTCAACTGTTAAATGACATTTCCGCTTTTCCTTTTCAGAACTACCTGCAAAAAATCAAGAAGTATGTGAGGAGTGGGAGAAGCCCCCTGGAACAGGTCACTAGGCGTTTGGCAGAAATGGAACATGCAGAAGTGGACGAGTGCAAAACACAGCCTAAAGTGTGTGTTTCTGTCAAAGAAAGAGACCGTTGTTTTCTCTTGAGAGATGAGAGCTTTGCTTTCATTCGGGAAAAGAATGCAGATGGCACTTTGATGTGTGAAATTCTGCACCAGCGCCACACTTCACCATTATTTGAACAACCATGCAGCTCCAAACTCCTAAATATCGTATGCACAGGAAATGTGCAGGGCCGAATGGAAAGAGGACTACTGCGTGAAAAGGATCTCTTCCGCAAGGTGGCCTGCCTCCCGCAAGAAACTGGTGGTTATGTCCTCATACCCCTTCGCCATGGTGTGGAACACCACTTGTAAAGGTTTAATTTAACTCTAAACTCTCTTCATTAACTAATTAACATCTTAACCTGCACAGTAACATCTTAACCTGCACATTAAACTGCACGGTAACATATTGACCTGCACAGTAACATCTTGACCTGCACGGTATATTGACCTGCTCAGTAATTAATTAATACACAGGACAAGATGTTACTATCCCTTGTGCCAAAATCCAAGGAAAAACACATTTAGAAGCCCAATCCAGAATAAAACAAGCTAACAGGCTAACAAACTAATAAACAAGACACAAATCACCAGTTACCTACCCTAGCCAACAGCAGTATGAAGCATGTCATTGGGGTTTTCAAGTGGGCACCTTCCTTCACCGACGTTTCGTTAAGTTAGGCCCACGACACCTCAAGAAGGCTTAACGGTGTAATCCAGCGTCCTGGAAACACCCCCCTCCATGCTACCACAGCACAACTGCATATTACCTCACTAAGCCTAGCTATCCAGGTCGGTTCGGTATGACATTCCTGACTACACCACCACTGTCAATGATTCAGCCCTGTTGATGCGGACCGTTAATCATGACCAACAACAAACAATCCCTAACTACACCACCACCGTCAATGATTCAGCCCTGTTGATGCGGACCGTTAATCATGACCAACAACAAACAATCAATCTGACCTTAGCGAGCTCCCCAGCTAGCATGTTTCCTCCTTATCCACAGCCATTCACTTGCTCGTTCTGCTGCCTGAGACATGTTGCTAACCGCAAGTTTCAGGCTCCGTCCCCGAATGCCCAACTCAGTTAGTAAGGCAATAACGGACTTTGCCACAAAACCACGGCAGCCCACCTCTACAGGCCGCACTCGAGCCCTCCAACCTCGCTGTTCTGCCTCTGCTGCCATTTCAGCATACCTAGCTTTCTTGCGTTCATAAGCCTCCTCAACTCGATCTTCCCACGGGACTGTGAGTTCGATAAAATAAACTCTCTTCTCTACCTCAGACCACAGTAACAAGTCCGGACGTAGCCGGGTGCTAACTATATATGCTGGGATGACTAGCTGTTCATTCAAGTCAACCCTCATTTCCCAGGCTCCACCTACACTTAGCTGCCCTAACTTGTGCCTGACCTTAATTGGTCTAATCTTTTCTCCCTCACGTACAAATTTGATCTGTCTAGTCTCTTTGCTAGCAACTAGAGAATTTACTTCTAGCCGCTTTTCCTCAACTGCAGCTGCCAAACATTTCAACACCTGGTTGTGACGCCAGGTGTATCGCCCCTGGGAGAGACTGACCTTACACCCTGACAGTATATGCCTCAATGTACATACACTAGAACACAACGGGCAGGCACCATCCTCGCCCAACCACTGATTTAAGTTCTGGGGAGATGGCAGCACATCATAAGTAGCCCTAGAATAAATCTAATTCTGCTGGCCTCCATGCTCCACAACTCTCTCCACTTCAACTTTCTCTTCTCTACACTCTCCCAGTTCACCCACTGTCCTTGCTTTGCCTGCGACACTGCCTTAGTACATCTTACTGCCTCCTCTTGCCTATGTACTTCTTCAACTACCATCTTCCTCTTTTCTATTACTGATGCCTTGTTCCACACATGTTTCCCTATGCACAACCCTAAGCCTCCACACCCATGCTGCACCTGACCTATGATATCCCTGTGTCTAAGAGCTGACTGTGCTTGCTGTACTGCCTCCTTTGGGTTCCACTTCCTCCCTGTTTTAACTGTGGGCGCTACACTCCTAACCACTGGATCCTTTGACTGAGTCAGAGTCATTTCCAGTCTAACCTTAGCACACTTGAACTCCTCTGTCAGGCTAGATAATGGCAATTCCAATATGCCTTTCCCATATAAGGCTACACTGCTTAGGCAGCGTGGGACTCCGAGCCATTTTCTAATGAATGAGTTAATCATCCTTTCTAGCTTTTCTACCTTTGAAAGGGGAACCTCATACACTGTCAGTGGCCACATCAACCGAGGCAACAATCCAAACTGCAAACACCACAACTTTAACTTTCCTGGGAGCCCTGACTTGTCTATACTTGAAATACCTTGAATCATTTCCTGCCTCACCTCCTCAAACTGTCCCTTATCACTGAGACTTGCATCATACCATCTTCCCAAACTCTTGACTGGTTTCTCTAACACTGTAGGCACCACCTCATCATTTATAACAAACTTCTTACCTACTACCCTCCCTTTAATGATTGAAATACTCCTGGACTTACTTGGCTTCACTTTCATTCTAGCCCACTGCAGATTACTATTTAACTTATCCAACAATCTGCTAGTACATGGAGCGGTTGACGTCATAGTCGTCATGTCATCCATGTATGCCCTAATTGGAGGGAGCCGCAGCCTTTCTCCACCCACTACCCATTTTGAAGCCCTAATAATGATCTCCATTGCCATGGTAAAAGCTAATGGGGAAATTGTACACCCTGCCATAATGCCTATCTCCAGCTGCTGCCAAGCTGTAGTGTACTCTGCTGTGGTAAAGCAGAGTTGAATATCTAAGAAGTAGGCTTTAACTAAGCTCTTTATACTACCTGGCACTCTAAAGAAATCAAAGGCCTCCCATAACAGACTATAACTGGCTCCAATCGTCCTGCATCTCCCACGGCATCACTTTCATTCATAATTTCAATCTATTTTGGGAACGCCCCTCCCTGTACGCTGCAGATGGCCTCCACCCGAGCTCTCTAGGCGTCCAAATGCTCAGTGCAAATCTCCGTCACGCTGTTGCTGTCCACTCGGCCATGCCTGCTTGACTGTCTGCCCCTGCTGCTGCCCACGTTCACCTCTGCCCTCCCTCTTCCTCCCCCTCCCCTCCCCACCTGGACACTGGTCAACAGCCCACACACTCCTCCGATGCAAATCATCTCACCAGCTCCCCCTGGCGGAGAGGAGGACGTATCACCTCCACACCATCCTCTGAAATTCCTAGCCCCCCCCCTACAACTAGAAATAGTAATCTAATTTCCATCCCCCTCATTAGTGAGTCATCTCACGATCCTGGCCTAAGCAGTATCAAACCCGCTCTCCTCAATGTTAGATCCCTATCCAATAAATCTCTTCTGATCAATGACCTAATCATCAACCACAAACTGGACCTAATGTTCCTCACTGAAACCTGGCTGGATTCGAATACTCGTATGGCTGTTTTGACTGAGACTGCTCCCGTGGGCTACAGCTTTGTTGACACTCCCAGGGCTGGAAAGAGGGGAGGGGGTGTCGCAATCATTTTCTCTGATTTGTTTCAATGTAAGCAGGTGACATTTGGAGACTTCCCCTCATTTGAATACCTTGCTGCTAATTTGAAATGTTCTACTACCATCTTGCTGTTGAATATCTATAGGCCCCCTAAATACTCTGCCAGCTTTCTCTCTGAATTTGCTGATCTGCTCTCGCTCATCTTCATTGATTATGACTGTATAGCTATTGCCGGGGACTTCAATGTCCATATTGATAACCCCAATAACAATTTTGCCTACGATCTGAACTGTTTACTTGACACCTTTGATTTGTGCCAACTTGTTTCTGGGCCCACTCACAGCAAGGGTCACACCTTGGATTTGGTCATTACTAAGGGCTTCAAGTCCTCCTCTGTGTCGATCGTTGATGTTGCACTGTCTGATCACTTCTGCATCTTTTTCGAAATGGAGATCTCCCCTGAGATCATAAATAGGTCACGTACCGTTAGAAAGCGACACATCAACGCAGGCACCATCACACTGTTTATGGAAAAACTTTCCTTACCCCCCCCCCCCCACATCAGCCTCTGTCAATGACATCCTTGATAACTTCAACTCAGCCATCCTGTCTGCCATTGATAGCGTGGCACCTGTAAGGTTAAGCACGCTGTCTGGCAAGGCTAAAGCACCCTGGCGAAACTCTCCATCCGTTAGATGTAAAAAACAGATCTGTAGGAAAGCGGAACGTATGTGGCGGAAAACTGGTCTTCATATTCACCTTGAAATCTATAAAGAAAGCCTCCAATCCTACAACCTCGAACTGAAAAGCTCGAGGCAATCGTTCTTCTCTAACATCATTAGCAAAAATGTGAACAATGCACGTGCTTTATTTTCCACCGTTGACAGACTGACCAACCCGCCCCTCAGTGTACCACCTGAGCTTCTCTCCACTGTCAAGTGTAATGAGTTTGCCGCCTTTTTTAAGGACAAAATTGCTAATATCAGGCTGGCTATTACCAGTGGCTCCACACTACCAAATGCTGGGGCTTCATCCTTCCCACCGATCCCTAGCCTGTTAAAATTGTCCCAGTTTGATACTATTGACCCCAAGCTTTTGGAAGAAACCGTGCGAGGCCTTAAATCATCGTCATGCTGTCTCGACATCCTTCCAACGAGCTTTTTTAAGAACGTTTATAACTGCCTTTCGTCGGACCTACTGCACATAGTTAATACTTCTCTCCTGACCGGCACGTTTCCTGAGTCACTGAAAACTGCAGTTGTCAAACCCCTATTAAAAAAGCGTAGCCTAGATGCTTCCATTCTCAATAACTACAGACCAGTTTCTAATCTTCCCTTTATAGGTAAAATAATTGAAAAGGTTGTCTATCAGCAACTCAACAAATTCCTAACCTCAAACGCACTTCTAGATAAGCACCAATCAGGCTTCCGCCAGCATCACAGCACAGAAACCGCGCTCACCAAAATCATAAACGACATCAGAATGAACACAGACACAGGCCATAGTACAGTTCTGGTACTACTGGATCTGAGTGCGGCATTCGACACCATCGATCACGCAATCCTACTTGATAGGCTAGAGAACTGGGTTGGGCTCTCGGGTGCGGTCCTAACCTGGTTCAGGTCCTACCTCCGCGACAGAAAATACTTTGTGTCCTTGGGCAACAACAAATCGGCCATAACCAGTATGACCTGTGGGGTGCCGCAGGGATCTATAATGGGGCCTGTTCTCTTCAACCTCTACATGCTCCCTCTCAGCCTAATTATGCAGAAAAACAATGTGGCCTATCACAGCTATGCTGACGACACGCAATTGTATATTGCTCTCTCTTCAGCTGACTACTCCCCAATAGACTCACTCTGCCGGTGCATTGACCAAATAAATGTCTGGATGAATCAAAACTTCCTGCAGTTGAATGGAGATAAAACGGAGGTGATCGTTTTCGGACCAGAAAAGCAGAGGCTCAGAATTGCCGTGCTCCTCGAGTCGCGATCCTTGAAGCCCAAGGACCAAGTCAGGAATCTTGGTGTTATTATCGATTCCGACCTGACTTTTAACTCCCACATTAGGTCTATTAGGAAATCAGCCTTCTATCATTTAAGAAATATAGCAAGAATTAGGGGCTATATGTCCAGACAAGATTTAGAGAAATTAATCCATGCCTTTATCTCTAGTAGGTTGGACTATTGCAATAGCATTTTCTCCGGCCTCACTAAAAAAGAACTTGGACAACTCCAGTTCATCCAAAATGCTGCGGCTAGAGTTTTAACCAGGACTAGGAAGGCTGATCACATCACTCCAGCTCTTAGGTCCTTACACTGGCTTCCAGTGTCCTATAGAATAGATTATAAGATATTGTTGTTGGTATATAAATCGCTAAATGGCCTTGGTCCAGGTTACATCGCCGACTTGCTCCCACGCTACGAGCCGTCTAGACCTCTCAGGTCTGCAGGGTTCGGCCTATTGGATATTCCTAGGATCAACTCCAAACACGGAAAAGCCGCGTTTGGCCACTATGCCCCCACTAGCTGGAATAAACTTCCTAAAGACCTCAGGTATGCCCCGACATTACTTGCATTCAAGAATAATCTTAAGACCCTGTTGTTCTCAGTCGCCTTTGACTGTTAATCAGCTCTTCCACTGCCACTTTTAACCTATTTTTATTTATACTATCCTATTTATTCTATTCTATCCTATTTTATTTTTTGATTTTAAATAAGGCGTGTGTGCCTTTGCCTGTGTGCCTCTGTAAAGCACTTTGAGTTGCAAACCCTGTATGAAAGGTGCTATACAAATTATTAAACTTGAAACTTGAAACTTGACTATGCGGCCCTGACCCGAAAGCATTAGCCAGGTCCAAGAATACTACATGCAGGTCTCTCTTCTCACGCCTAGCTGACTGGATTTGATGCCAGATCATGCTGGTGTGCTCTAAGCACCCGGAGAAGCCGGGAATTCCAGCCTTTTGCACCGAAGTATCTATTAGCCTATTCTTTTCTAGATAACTAGACAGCCTCTGTGCCACAACACTAAAGAAAACCTTCCCTTCAACATTAAGTAGACTGATAGGCCTACACTGACTTATCTCTAACGAGTCCCTTTCTTTAGGAATGAAGATTCCCCCTGCTCTACGCCACGCCTTAGGAATAACCTGCTTCTTCCAGACTACCTTCATCAGCTTCCATAGAAACTGCAACACATCTGGAGCACTCTTATACAGCCGGTAGGGGACTCCATTAGGACCCGGGGCTGAAGAGGCCCTTGCACGTCTCACTACTTCTTGAACTTCTTTCCACCTTGGTGGGCTATCATCACACTGGCTCTCTATTTCACCAATAGGTGGAATATCAGCTGGGACTGTCATCTCTCTAAACCTTTCCCTATCTTTGTGAACCTCCTCCAAATATTCCTCAAGCTTCTGCTTAGGTACCATAAGGCTACCATTCTTTTCCTTACTAAACAATGACTTCACAAATCTAAATGGATCCTTATAGAATGCTATTCTAGCTCTCTCTTTCTTTTTCCTATTTTTCCTAATGCTCTCTGCTCTTCTTAAAACTGCCAACCGATCCCTCACATCTGACTGCAAGCAATCAATGCCTTCCTTCTCAACCTCTGTAGCTTTCCTCCACTGCCTCTTAAGCTGTCTTCTCTCCTGGATAAGTCTATCTATCTCTTGTTGGCGCCTAGATTTAACTACCTCACCCTCTAGTTTCTTCCTTTTCTCAAAGACGCCAAACCTTTCCTTACCATAATCATAAATACAATCTCCCATTTTCTCCAACTTACTCTCAGCAGTTCCTTTAAGCTTCTCTAACATCCTAACCAAATCACTATTGATATCTTCCCACTTCCTACTTTCCGCTGCACCTGGCCACTTAACTCTAGGCTTCTGACCGCTAATCTTCTCCCTTTTTGGCTGGCTGGCCTCTCTGCTTTCCTCGGTGCTAGGACCTGCCTCAACATCAGGGGTGCTGATGTCCTGCGAGCTGTGGGTTACTTCCTGTCGCTGGACTTCACCCGACTGACTTGATAAACTTCTTAAGAAATAATTATCAATGCGGGGTCCCTGTGTTCCCTCTACCAAGCACCTCTTCCTGCCTTGATGGTTAGTAACATGTTAATGATTGCAATGAAAACTATTTCATAATAATGTCATAGGTAATTATTGTAGATTGTTGGTGCTGTGTTCCTGGATCTCAGGAAGGCATTTGACACTGTCAACCACCAAGTACTTCTGGCTAAATTATCTCATTTCAATTTCTCTGCTGATACTATAAAATGGTTTAAGTCCTACTTAACAAACAGAAAACAGTGTGTCATGGTTGACGGTGTCAAGTCCCCTTTTCTTGACAACCCAGTTGGTGTGCCACAAGGATCGATCCTTGGGACATTATTATTTTCCCTGTACATCAATGACCTGCCGGACATATGCCCTGACCTCGGCATGCAGATGTACGCTGACGACGCGGTCATTTTTGTACAGAGAAAAACAACCGACCTGATCTCCTGCAATCTCACGAATGTATTAGAAAAGGTCCATCACTGGCTGCAAAACACGTGCCTGTTGCTAAATACAAAAAAAACTGTATGCATGATGTTCAGCAAACGACCAGTTGGCATCACAAGGTCCAATGTGTTTCTGGGGGGGGAGGAATTGGAATTGGTCTCCCATTTCAAGTACCTCGGAGTCATTTTGGACTCGAACCTTTCCTTCAAGAAACACATCAAAAAAATGAAAAGCACAATTAACTTTAATTTAGCCAATTTTAGACAAATCCGGCCTTTTTTAACAGTTGATGCAACTAAAACATATCTCCACTGCATGATTTTCTCTCACATTGAATACTGCTTCACAAACTGGTCGTTTGCAGGTGCCACTGTCATAAAACCTATTGAACAGCTTTACCACAGAGCCATCAAGGCATTTGCTAGAAAACCTTTGTCATACCACCACTGTAACATTCTGGAACAGCATCTCTTCCTGAGCTTTGAGAATCTCAAGGTCTTGAAGAGTGCCTGTTTTTTCTACAAATGCCTATATGGACTAGCTCCCCCTCCTTTACAGGAATTCATTCATAAAAATAGAAGCACTGGACTTGGCACCAGGTCAGAAACCAGAGGAGACTGCAAGGTCAATCGTAGACAGACCACGTTTGGCCAGAATGTCCTGTCAATAAAAGGCAGCCAAATATGGAACAGTCTCCCCGTCTCCATAAGGGACAGCCCCACCCTTGCCACTTTCAAAGGCAGTCTCAAAAAATGGCTGAAAACAAACCAGTCATGTACTCACAGGTAGTATGTTTTTCTTTTCTTTCTTTTGTGTATGTCATTTTATGTCATTTTATTTTTATAAGAGTAATTGCCACCATGTATTTTAGAGTGTATTGCTGCTACTTATGTTTTACATAGTTTTAGAGTGTACTGCTGCTACCACCTATGTTTTATGTATGTTTTATTATGTTTTACATTTTATGTTTATTGTGTTTTATGTTTTATGGGGACAACGGATGGAAATTAGCCTCGTGCTAAATCCGGCAATTTTTACACTTTTACTATGTTCCAGGTTTTAGTATCTGTTCTATGGTTTCTGTGTTCATTAATTTTGCACTGTCCCGTCCAAATAAACAAATAAATAAATAAATAAATAGAAATGTGTTCCTGTGTAGCCTAATTGGTAGAACAAGGTGATATCAATAATGGTCTTGGGTTTGATTCCTAGGGACCGTACAAATAGGGGTGGGTGTCACCACTCATTTCCCAATGCGATTCCCACACACTGTCCCGAATCAATTTACGTTAACATTCGATATTTACATATATCACTATTTACATATTATATTACAATACCAATTTGGCTTGGATATTAGAGATTCTCAAAGAACTGTTCCTGTAAATTGTACAAGGAACCCTCTAACCTGGTGTATTGTTAAATATATATATATTTACACATGGAGACGAAATCTCGTGCTAAGTAACAGGGTTAAAACTGCATGCATCCACGGGAAAAAGCATTATATTAAAATATCGATATTGGGATTTATGAATAGAGCAGATTTGATTCAATATCAATTGGATATTATTTTTCTTTAACGCAGGCTAGCACATGATACAAATCTCCAGCACTACAAACTGCTGTGGATAAATTAAAATGTCAAACCTGAAAGTAACATATACTGTCCTTTCCAGATCATGTATGCCAACATTTGGGCTAAATCAATGATTTCTGAGTTATTTTGACACGATTTCAGCTGTGTCGGGGCCTAACTTGCATGGCGTAGGTCAGTTTAGGCTAGAATTCAGGGAGAGTAGGCTTCGGAAGGTGGCCTGAATGTGCCGCGAAGTGGGTGGAGCTACGCTTACAGCAAGCGGGTCTCCACGGCCCTCAAATATGGTAAATTTGACGAATTTGAAGGTTACGGCCTTGTGTGAGCTGTCCTATAGATCCCCTGATGCGTCCCTCGACCTAATGCCATATCAGGCTGTGTGCTCGGATGCTGTGGGAACAAGTGTGCTGAATATTGGGTGTCTGTCACTCGAGGGGGCCGCGCAATCGCCAAAACTGTGCCGGTTTTCTGCAAGAAGTGATTTTCGCTGATTATTCCCATTTGATGTTTAGTTGATCGCCACCAGCCGTGCTCCACTCTGCGTTGAGTTGTTGTGTCCGAGAGAGGCACATTTTTAATAGATGAAGTGACACGCTCCTTAATTTTCTTGTCAACAATCACTTCATCGATGACCGCAAGCATGCACTCTTTAACTGTTTCCGACTCGGTAAAAGGTCTCTTCTGTCTGGTTAGTGTCCACGCTACACGCAGGGATGATATCGTGGCCCTCTCTTGCTCTGTACAATAGCGACCAATTGCCGCCTGACTCCATTGAAAAGACGCTACCAGTCCTTGTACTTTACTCCGCCGTTCCGCCGAGCCCTCGGGAAAACTTTCTGAAAAGGAGCCGTGCGTTGACTTGTAGTGCCGCTTCACGTTGTATTCTTTCATCACAGACATGCCTTCGTTGCACAATAAACACACCGGTTTGATACTTGCGTTTGGCAGAAGAAACACATATTTGTCAGTCCATTCCGTCTGGAATTGACGATTTTCATTATCCACTTTACGTTTCTTTGGCTTTGAGAGACATTTTGACAAGCTTGTCGTTTGTTATTGTTGGCGTTTCAGAGTTTCCGCGTAGATCAGTAGATTCTTTGTGCACATGCGCGGGCAGCTAGCTACGGCAAGACCACTTGGACAAACTTGTCATGCGTTTTTGACTGATAGCAAGCACTGAGTTACAGCTCGATCACTTGGACAGCATTGTATCATGCATTTTGTTTTATTGCTGCATTGATCACCATGTAACAAACAAGGAAAAATAAAATAAACTAGAACGACCGCAACGCGGACTTATGCCTCCGCCATTAGTTCATTCTGGAGTCCAAATCGCCATTTGAGGCAAATTGGAAGAGATTCTGTCAAGGCGCTCCTGTGATGTTGCGTTACAGAGCTTGGAAATTGGGTGTGTGAGAGGTCACAGTGACCTTGAACTTTGACCACCAAAATGTAATCAGTTCATCCTTGAGTCCAAGTCGATGTTTGAGACAAGTTTGATTAAATTCCGTCAAGGCATTCCTGAGATATCGCGTTAACAAGCTTGAAAATGGCGTTCGAGAGCTCACCTTGACCTTTGACCTTTGACCACCAAAATCTAATCAGATCATCCTTGAGTCTAAGGCGATGTTTGAGGCAAATTTGATGAAATTCCGTCAAGGCATTCGTGAGATATCGCGTTAACAAGCTGGAAAATGGCATTTGAGAGGTCACAGTGACCTTGACCTTTGACCAGAAAAATCTAATCAGTTCATCCTTGAGTCCAAGTCGATGTTTGAGACAAGTTTGATTAAATTCCGTCAAGGCATTCCTGAGATATCACGTTAACAAGCTTGAAAATGACGTTTGAGAGGTCACAGTGATCTTGACCTTTGACTTTTGACCACCAAAATCTAATCAGCTCATCCTTGAGTCTAAGTAGATGTTTGAGGCAAATTTGATGAAATTCCGTCAAGGTATTCATGAGATATCGCGTTAACAAGCTGGAAAATGGCGTTCGAGAGGTCACAGTGACCTTGACCTTTGACCTTTGACCACCAAAATCTAATCAGTTCATCCTTGAGTCCAAGTCGATGTTTGAGACAAGTTTGATTAAATTCCGTCAAGGCATTCCTGAGATATCGCGTTAACAAGCTTGAAAATGGCGTTCGAGAGGTCACAGTGACCTTGACCTTTGACCTTTGACCACCAAAATCTAATCAGATCATCCTTGAGTCTAAGTCGATGTTTGAGGCAAATTTGATGAAATTCCGTCCAGGCGTTCCTCAGATATCGCGTTAACAAGCTTGAAAATGGCGTTTGAGAGGTCACAGTGACCTTGACCTTTGACCTTTGACCACAAAAATCTAATCAGATCATCCTTGAGTCTAAGTCGATGTTTGAGGCAAATTTGATGAATTTCCGTCCAGGCGTTCCTCAGATATCGCGTTAACAAACATCGGACGGACGGACGGAAGGACGGAAGGACGGAAGGACGTACGTACGGACGGACGGACAACCCGGATCCATAATGCATAAAAAGCTTCTCCCGGGCCAGTGATAGATGTTTGTCCCCCTCCCCATCCCCCCCCCCCCCCCCCCCCCCCCGCCACCTTTTTTTTTCTTTTTTCTTTTTTCTTTTATATCAAACTCTGGCGGGCCGGATCAAAATTCAAACGGGCCGTACCCGGCCCGCGGGCCGCCAGTTGAATTAGGCCTGTCCTAGAGTCTCTGGAGAGCCATTCTCCAGAGGCTCTGATCTCACAGGCCTTAAGCCGCCACGCCAACGTCAAGGCAGTGTCCGTGTGGAGGTTTTTTGTTTGTTTGTTTGTTTTGTTTTGTTTTTTCCTGCTAGGCAATTGTTGTTGTTTTTAACAATAACAAATTCCCCCCGGGGATCAATGCAGCATTCAACATTTTCAATGTAAAATTATAAAATATATATACATATAAAGGTATCAAATAAAATGGGGGAGTCTCATCCCTTATGAAAAAGAAAAAGAAAATGATTTAAATAAAACAGGGGGAGTCCCACCCCTTTTCTTTTGCAAAATGAACATGGCTCAAATAAAAATGTAAGAAATTAAATGTGGGGAGGTAGCAGTGGTCAGGGGTCAGGAGGTGGAGGAGTGGAGGAGGGGGGGGGGGGGGGCAGGTGATGTGGGATGGGGGTCAGGAAGTGCAGGAGTGGAGGAAGGGGGTCAACCATCCCACGTGTCCGTCGCCCCAACAGCTTCACGGCTTTCTTCCGGGCTAGCTGGTACTTTCGCCGAATCCTCCTCGCCGCCTCCCTCTCAGCTTGGCTGAAATTACGTTGTTTTCGTGTCTGCGTTGTGTTGCACAAAAACAAGACAGAAGTAATGTTGTGAACTTGTTGTGGGCACTGTTAGGAAACACTGATGCATTATCATACATGATTTGACTTACCATTTCAGCTTCAGAGGTCTCCCTCTTTGGCCCGCACTGGTGGTCGCCAGCCCCCTGCTGGACTGGGGCTGCTGGCGCTCCAGCTCCAGCTCCAGCCGCTCCAGCTCCGTGCTTTCATAGCGGGCCTCACATCTGTTGTGGTGCCGCTGGAGGAGCTCCATTCTTTGGCGCATCCGTTCCATCACAGCGCTGTGTCATGGTGCAACAAAATCCGCCATCATCAATAAAGATTTGTGGTAAAACTCCCCGACTCAGGTTTCGTCCATAAAATGCGGAATCTGATTCCTTTCAGTTTAGGCATCTACACCCCCCCCTCCCCCCCCCCTCTCATATATGAGTAAGTTGTTCAAAAGTTTATTTTGTTCAAGTATTGGCTAGTCTAGCGAACAAGAGCTGGTTAGCTTGGCTGGCTAGCGTTAGCGCTCAGCCTGCCCCATCAAACTTGTTACTTACATCAAGATAATAACACTTGGTTACCTGTTACTTACCTGTTACCTGTTAGGCAATCAGTGGCAAAGCAAAACGGTGTAAAAGAAGTAGTACTATGTTAGATTTCTGTTATTTCTCCAAAAAACACCAAAATTGCTCAAGATATTGATTCAGCCCAAAGCCAGCGAGCCTCACAATGGTGTGGGTAGCCATTCCTGATACATTAGCCTAACTTAGACAAATTAACAGTAGCCCAAAGCGAGCGAGCCTCACAATGGTGTGGGTAGCCATTCCTGATACATGACCAAGAAAGTTCCTCACGTGTCAGTGCTGTTGCAGACTCCAAATGGAATGTAAACACAGCTGCGACTCCAGGCTCCGCCCACCAATTGAGAATCAGAAAGGCTTAACACTCAACTCATTTGACTCTCTGCACCCACTATACTACATACATACTGTACTGTAGTAGGTAGGCAGCATCAAACAGTGAACATGTCAAATTCACAAAGTCCGTTTTGACATTAAAGGATACCTATGGACTTTTTTGTTTTGTTTTGTTTTTGTTCATTTTTTCAGGATTGGCCACTAATAATGAGACAATGACAGTTAAAATATTACCCTCCAAAAACAAGGCCTTGTGGAGTTATAGCCCTCCCTCGGCCTAATGCCACATCAGGCTGTGTGCTCGGGTGCCGTGGGAACACGTGTGCTTAATATTGGGTGTCTGTCACTCCAGGGCGCCGTGCAATCGTCAAAACTGTGCCGGTTTTCTGCAAGACGTGATTTTCGCTGATTTAGTTAGCCTGGGTGATCCTAGAGTCTCTGGAGAGCCATTCTCCAGAGACTCTGAGATCACACGGGCCTTAAGCCGCCACGCCAACGTCAAGGCAGTGTCTGTGTGGAGTTTTTTTTTCCTGCTAGGCAGTTTTTTTGTTTTTTTTTAACAGTAATAAATTCCCCCGGGGATCAATACACCAACATGAATATAAAACTATAAAATATAGTATTAGTTGCTATGACGTTAGTGAGGGCAATAGAGCCAATCCCCCGTTACGTATAGACAACCGGTGTACGCAGGCCGAGCCCCTAACCACTGGTGGGAGAGGACTCAGCCGCCTGATCTTCACCACCGTGGCTTGGACGTCCCCACTCTGTCAATCCCAGAAGTCTGACAGGTGGCAGATTCACCCCCGTTACCATCGGGTGCGCCTTTACCGGGAGTTTAACGTCGCCGGGCGACAAGGCAGTGATCCTTGCCTTAACATCCAAATGACGTGGGCTAGACAGTAAGTGTACACTCTAATTTCGACGCATGCGATGGTTCTGAGTTATCCGTATCCCCCTTATTTGGTACTACCTGCGTCCACCACCCCGGAGATGCTCGTACATACCTGCTTATACCCGTACAGGTATGCACGTGACCCTGGGCCTTGCCAGGGGGCCAGCTCGAGACTGCACAGGCACATATGACCCTGGGTCACGATCACGTGCAACCCAGTTTTCAACGGTGCAAGGCCGAAGCGGCCGTCCCCAAGGCAATGCGCAGGGTGGAGGCACTCGTATCAGCGGGACCCACTGATAGCAACAGGTTAGGATTACCAATACCGATGCAGACCGGATTGGGTTGTTGACGGGTTTCGTGTTATCACTGAGTTCTGGATTACGCCGCCGAAAACCAGACTCAGTTGCCGTTGTGTTCATAACACCGGGACAAGGGGGGACGCAACAAAACGGACTTGACATTACAAGACAGGGCCCCGGACAATGGACGCCACAGACGAACTAGACGCTACTAGACGACAGACAACCGGATAACGTGCTCCGTTAAACCCTTGCTCAAGGGGTGAACAGCCGGTGTCGGGCTTCCGGCCAACTTGCTCCAAGTGGAGTAATGAGACATGCAAATGCAGTGGTCCCATCAGAACTTTAATACACATCTCCTGGCCACCATAGGGGCCGTAATAAGCCGTTCGCCTCGGCTTTATGCACTCTTTAACAACTTGCTGTACGTGCCTATCATGGTCAACGAGTACAGCAAGGTTCTTCTGCTGAAGAATTCAGCAGTTTGTCTCAGCTTAGGTTTGGGCACACCTAATTCAGCCAAAACGTTGGTGTTGCCGGGGTACCACTTTCCCCGAGCTCCCATTGGGAAGCCTCTCACCTGTTAGACTCAGCTCTCAGTCTTAATCCGTTTCACTACTGTAAGACTGAGAATATTACGATTTAAATCTTTTCATAAAGTTAGGTGGTGCTGTTGGAAGCCTTGCATCGGAGAGCCAATCATGAGTGTTGTGGGCGGGCCTGCTTTCTGGGAGCAGTGACGCTCATGCAGAACCGGTGCGTTTGCGTTTGCGGAGAAACATATTAATCACTTAGAAACAAACATAACCTGTTAACTCAATCATGGCCAGTTTAGGACTGCCAATATTTAGCTCAGGCCAAAGATTTTCATAATTGTTGGTCATCATTCAAGACCCACAGTAAATTATCTATTAGCACCAAAGTGATTTGCGATACCTCAAAATGAAGATGTACGTCTCTGGGTTCACCAGAAAAAAAAAGTGAGCTTTTAGCATGTTCTGTACTCTACTTATAGCCATTTATATACACCCTGTTTTCACCAAAAAGGTCTCTCTGAGAAGAGAAATTGGAGAAAAGGGCATTTTTGTAAAGGACACAATCTCAGGCAGAACTCGCTCTCAATTCTTTTATTTTGAACTGTATTGACATCAGACATGTAAATACTATTCGTTATGACACAAATGACAAAAAAAAAAAATATATATATATATATATATATATACATGAAGTGCTTTTTTTACATTCAACAATACAGTTTACTCAGTGTGAATGTGTGTGTGTGTGCGCGGGCCCATGTGTGTCTCTTTACATTACATTACATTTCGTCATTTAGCAGACACTTTTATCCAAAGCGACTTACAATGTCACATTCTGTCAACATTAGTGGAATCAACTGTGGAACATCATCTACACAGATACACCCTTGCAGCAGTAGAGTAACTGAAAAATAAAATAAAAAGTTGAAAAAAAAAAAAAAAAAAAGGAGTTTTCAATCTTCGGCCAAAGATGGGCAGGGATTCGGCCGTCCTGACCTCATTCTGAGATGTGGGCTCACAATCGGCTCCTCATCTGAAATAAAAGCAACATATCCTCAGTAAACTATATAATCACATTTAGTACAGAGACAGTGTAGTGTACTAGTGTCTCAGTAAACTATACAATCATAGAATGCAGAGAGACAGTGTAGTCTCTCTCTCTCACACACACACACACACACACACACACACACACACACACACACACACTTCCATGCCAAATTTCAGCTCTCTGTCCCTGCCATCCTGCATTTCGAAATCCCCCCCCCCCCCCCTTCCATGCACCCCCTCCCCCCACCACACCCCTTTTAGCCAACGAGACAATTTTGGATTACTAGGAATCTCGTGCGCTACAGACAGACAGACACCGCCCACCCACCTAGGTGCAACTGTGTGCCATCGGCTCATACTACATCACAGTTGCTCGAGTGACATCGATGATGACATCATCACTGATGACATCACAATTTGCTCAAGTGACATCACTAATGACATCACAATTCTCAAGTGACATCACTGATGACATCAACACTGAGAGAGAGAGTTCTGTCCACAGCTGCTGCTGGATCGCACCTCCTTCCCAGGGAACACTATTGATCTCCACGCAAATTAGCATAGGAGGCTGCTCGTTCTCCTCCTCCTCACAAAGTTGTGACTCCGTCTCGTCTCTTTCGGGCTGGCACACAGGAACGGGGTCCGGCTTGGGTTTGGGACCAGGATCGATCATGTTGGTCACGGGTTTGACTACCGCGAACAACTCATCCACGTTCGCTGCCCTGCAGCAAGGCGACCAGCTCGTGCAGCGCGCCGAGGGGCGTTTCAATGGCGTTTCTCCTCTCTGCAACAGGCAGCGTTTCTCCGTTTTCTGTTATTTCCTCCTCTTCCATTTCAAAACAACAGCTGCGGTATGTGTTTGATAACGTGTTGTCAGCTTGTCTTTGAGGCCAGGGACCTGATACCATGTCACAGGCTGGGGAAGTCTTTGAACTACGCTAAACACGAATAAAAACAAAAACACGTCAAACACGTATTTGGCTGGGAGGCACATTCCTGATAAGACGTTAAAGACGTATATGGCCATGAATGAGTTAATAGGACGTGTTTCATCTGGCCCCGGCGGCTAGAGGTCTTTCCCCCAGCGATATGCCCAACTCCCGAGGCTAACGTTACAGAGCCTGCTGTCTGATGACTTCACAGCGCTTCACAGTAGCAAGCGGGCCACTTCCGGGTAGGACAAATTATTGTAAAATAAACAACAGGTATAAACTCTCTTTGCAGCACATCAGTGTCTTGCTCTATATTGGAACTATGAAACATTGCATTGCCGCTACCAAATAAAATTCTAATAATAAATGTAGGCGTGTCTGCTGCCGGCCGTTCTCGCCGGGCTCAATGAACCAGATTTGGAACAGTAAATTCCGAGATGTTTGGTGGTTAGGTGGCGCTGTTGGCACCACTCACCAAACGTCTGGAAACCGAGACTACTCACCTGTATGTCGTTGACCTGGGGCCAACCCACCTGCACTGCCTCCCTGAGGGGCAGATACTTCTCAACTTTCCTTTCACATGCCTCGGCCAGGGTCTCCATGGTGGACTCAAAGCAAACCGTCACATCTAGGATGATGGCGGATTCACCTTTTATCATCACCAAGTCAGGCACACCGACATGTCCATCTGGAAAGTTTAGTTGTAGCTCAGCATTGGTCTCCCACCCATGCTTGACTGCCACATCTTTGAGCAGGCGACAGATCTTATTGTGACGCTCCATCCTACTGGGCTTCAGCGACCTACATCTGGACAGGATGTGTTTAGTCGTCTCGATTTGGCTGTTGCACAGTCTGCACCGGCGCTTGGCGGCCCCCAAGCCCCGGCCGCGAGCTCGGTACGCTCTTGTAAGCAGTGTGTTGCTCCTGAGCTTGAGCGCCATCACAAACTGCTTTTCACCTATGAGGCTGGGGTCTCTCAACCAGTGGTTGCTAGTTGGGTCCCCCTTAAAGTTCCCAATGCCCTCACCTTGGCCATCTCTCAAATTCGCTTACTCTCCATCTGCTATCCATCTTTTGCCTGGATAGTACCTCCATCTTGGATGGAGGTGGGAGTGAGTCATCCTCCCTTTCTCCTGCGGCCTTCCGCAGTTTCAGCACCTTCTTGGCGCTGACTGTTGTTGTTGTCACATTCACGATAAGCGGGTCATCGGAATGGACAAGCGAGTACAGCTGGTTGACTCGCAATCTTGGTATCTGGCAAGCCAGTTTCCCAAGACCTAGACCACCGTCACTGCACCTGGAGTACAGTAAACCGGAGGTGACCGACTGGTCTAGGTGTAGCCAGTCCCAGATTGCCACCCTTACAATCCGGTCACAATTCTCCAGGGCAGTGGGTCCCACCTTTCCCATACTCGCCACGTAGAAGACTCTGGGCAGGCCGTAGGACCTGAGGATCTCGACCTTCTGGCTCGGTTTAAGGGGGCAGTCAGACAGCCGTTTTACCAGATCTGTCATCGTTGTGACAACATCTGGTTTGAGAATACCTTTCCGAGGGCTGATCCGTACCCCCAGGTATTTCTCTGATTCGCCTTCGGCGATCATGTGGAGACCGTGTCCTCCCAACCGCCACGAGGGGCAGTTGTTAATGTCGTATGAGCGGCCTACTTTAGGACTAATGAAAAACCCGTGGCACTTTCTCACATTCAGGGCTAGGCCTGTCATAGCACAGAACAGCTCAAGGATCTCTAGATTCTGAGCCATTCCTCTCCAGGAGGAACTAAGCAGAGCTATGTCATCTGCAAAGGCCAGGGCAGTGATTTTTTCCTCCATGTACACAAAGCCTTCACCCTCCTCCTGCAGCAACGTGAGGAGAGGGTATATGGCCAGGTTGAATAGGAGCGGCGACATCGGGTCACTCTGTTTCACTCCAACTTTCAGCCTGATTTTCCCTGTGTCACCACCTGCCGTTCCAATAACAGTGTGGCATCGCTCATACATGCTCTGTATGAGTCGAGCCGCAATGCGGTCAACTCCACGTTGCTGCAATGCGGCCATGAGGTGCTTGTGAGACACTGAGTCAAAGGCCTTAGCGAAGTCAATGAAGACCACTGCCAATGGCCTTTGCTCCCTCTTAGCAAGCTCGATAAATCCCCCCAGCAACATGAGATTCTCTGCACAGCCAGGGGCTGACACACATCCTCTCTGCCGTGGGTGAATGTCACAAGCATTCGCGAGTCTGCCGCCTAGAACCCCCGAGAGCAGCCTGCCGATTACCGATCCCACAGTTATAGGCCTCCACTGCGAGACCTCCAACAAGAGATTGGGATCCCCTGTCTTTGGCAGCAGTGTTGTCCTATTTCCCCGCAAGGCGCCAGGCAATCGCCCGGACAGAATGATCGCACTGAACAGTCGCGACAGTTGCGTACAGCTTGGGTCCCAGGCGAGTAGTCTTGTCCGACCCACCCGATCTGGTCCCGCTGCCGTGTCCGTCTTCATGCGAGCAAAGCATGGCCGGACTTCGTCAGGTGAAACAGGGGTGCAAAACGCCCGGTTGTCCACCACATGTCGGCTTCGGAACTGGCCTAGCCCCACGAAGGCGTCGGCTGCCTCCCATTTCCTCTTAAATTCCTCCTCTACCTTTGCAGGCGGGTTGGGCATTTCGAGGAAGCCGCACCATCAAAGATCAGTTTGGCGAGGCCACCCCGATCTTTTTGGAACACTTGGAGGCGTCGGTACCTGCTTGTTTCCGAAGCTCCACTCCTAGTTCTGCTAGGTAAACCAATCCGCCTTGGTGCTAGAATCCGGATCAATTTCTTGATTTGGCAGTTGATTTCCTTAGGAGTGGCTGTAGGTGAGAAGAGGGACGGGCGCCCCTCTTCCTCCTCATCAGCAACACTGGCTAGACCCGTGCGCATATGCCCTTCTGCCTCGTCTGGGATGTCCTCGTACACTGCAGACTGCTTGAGTCTACACAGCACTCCTTTCCATGCGGCATCCACCGCTGGAAAGGCCAGGGCACCCGGGTGTGGCCCCTGGGGCTGGACCAGTGTCCCATCTCGCCCCACTCCAACACTCCTGGTTGGGTGCCTTGCACGGATGTGCAAAGTTAGGCCGCGCTTGGACCTACATTTCTTCGGGCAGAACAAGCACATCTCGTTCTCCCCAGGACCAGAGCCTCTCCTCCCCCCAAACCTGCACTTGTGTGCAGTCATGCTCCGAAGAACAGAACCCATCCGGTTGCATGACGCGCACGCATACCGGACGACTCTGACCCTGTGCTTCGTCCTCAAGTGTCCAGTCGCTTCCGCGGCCATACCCAGGAGGCTTACACACACAGGACATGACTGGGGCTCGAAGGGAAGCTGGACACTGGCCCTCACAGAAGCAGCGGCTCTCCATTTAACTTGTTTTCGGTGCAAATTCGGAAGATTCTCTTTTACGTGGTCCACAAAGATGATCCCTTTCGGAACAAGTGTTTTGTTGAAGAGACGACCGACCGTACCCGCCTCCCCGGGCTACTGGGGATTGAACTGGGCTACGCCCAACTGCGCGGATCACCGGGCCAGACCTCCGCTCTACCAACGTCGCCCATCTGCTCCTCAGCAGCACCGCTCGCGCCTTCGGAGTAGGTGCCGCTGTTTGCACGGAGGAGATGAGGCGCTGAGACTTCCAAGCCCGTTTCGGAGCCCTCGGGGTGGACTGTGGAGCCTGCATCTTGCGTATGTTACAGTCTCTCTTTACAGCCGTTCCTGTAGCTGTCACCAGTACAGTGGGTCTTTCACCCTAACCTGTATGGCTTGGCTCTTTCTTCACTCGCAACCGGCTACTGCCCTTCCAAGACCAATCTTGATGGGAAGCGGCTCACTTCTGGCTGGAGGGTGGGCTCCTCTGGCTGAGGGGGGCTCACTTCTGGCTGGAGGGGGGGGCTCTTTTGGCTGGCGGGGGGCACTTCTGGCTGGAGGGCAGGCTCTTCTGGCTGGGGGAGGGGAAGTTTGAGATGGCTCAACACCACCACTGGCATCCTCCGCTGGTTCACGCCCATTGACCTCTTCCAGCCCTTGAGGTCTGCTGGGTCTGGTGTCTGTGTCGGTGTTGCAAAGCACAAAAATAAGACAGATTGAATGGTGTGAACTATATGTAGGCACAGTTAAGAGACACTGATGCATTAACATACATGATCTGACTTACCCAGGCAGGCTCCTCACTGCTGGTAGAGTCGGGGGATGTCTGCTGCTCTTGTTGTGCTGGCCGGATGACGCCTGGGGTATTTGGGATGGGGGGAGGGCAATGAATGGGTGGGGCAGGCGGGGCTAGGAATCTGGGCAGGTGGGAGCGGGTTGCGCCGCTGGCGGGACTTGGAATGGGTGGGGCGGGCGGGGCTAGGAATCTGGGCAGGTGGGAGCGGGTTGCGCTGCTGGCGGGATTTGGAATGGGTGGGGCAGGCGGGGCAAGTGGGGGCGGGTGGGGCCGCTGGCAAACCCGTTTCTGCGGCGATGATGATGTCATCAATGGGTCGATCGTCAACGGCCTCTTCTTTGGGGAGGGGGAAGGAGTGCAAGGTCTCCGGGGTTCTCTGCTGGCCGCAAACTCGGGGTCCCTCACCTCATCCCCTTCATTCACGTCCTCCATGGAGTGGGGCCTTCGGAGGGGGGTGGAGGATGGCAGGGTGGTTTGCGACGAGGTCGCCTTGTCCTCTTCGATCCCCCGTGAAGCGGAAATTCGTATGAAAACCTTGCGCATCTTTTTGGCCCTGCCCAGCGTCGCCCACATAGTGTCCATAAACTGGTCATGACGGCGGGGTCGGTGTCTCTGTAGTTCTGAAAACAAAAGAACAGACTGGTCAAAGCCTGTTTCCACTTTACATCAACTCGCACCCCATAGAACACCAAGTGTCATAGCGCCAAAGTGTTTATCGCACATAGGTTTAACTCACATAGGTGCACACAGCCATCCTGACGTTGAGGAAGGATGGTGTCCCCGTCAGCCCCATCTCCTTCCAGGCTCTTCTGAAAAACCGGATGAGGTTGCGGCACTCCGTGGACCCACCCGTATTGAAAAATAACCTTGATTTCGGCAGGACCCTCTTGCGCAGTGCCAGGCACTTTCGAAACCACTGCATCTCCTCCGCTTCGAAATACAGCTGGCCGGGCCCATGGGTGCGCACCGTCTTGTTCTCCACCACCTGCAACAGACAAAGAGACAGACAAACACATTGAACAGACAAAACCTTAATGATCAATAAAAAGCATCAACAACAACAAAATACATGCATTTGAAAATATTCAATTTGATTACTGTTTTCCATCCATTTTTAAACTTACACTGATCATGTATCCCTTGATGTCATCACCCTCTGCCTGCCGCACCTCGCTCGTGGTCATTATCACTAGCACCCCACTCCATTTCCCATAGAGGGCAACGATGAAGGCAGCCAGGTACCCATAACACTTATGGATCTAATGCCACTCTTTGGCCCTTAAGAGAGCAGGTTGTGGGGAGAGAAAAGAGAATGAGGGGGAGGAGATTCTTCTGAGTAGGTCATGTAGAATAATGTATAAGAACTTTGTTTCTCAAGGTATAAGGTAGGTATAACAGGTAAGTGAACACACACACACACACACACACACACACACACAAACGGATGTAGAATGAGGACTTACCCAGTAATTTGGGGATTCTGGCCTTTGCCATCTCCTGGCACTTGCGAAGGTCCTCTTTAGGGATGAGGCGGGCTTCCTTCTTCGCCTTCACCTGGACCTGGTGCAGAGGCACAGTGCGGCTTGTTATTTTCATCAACCTCCTGGTCTGGATGATCAGGAGGTTGATCTGTTTTGTGCTCAGGCGCTGGTTGTCGGGCCTGTTCAGGTGGAAGTGCTCAAGGAAGCCGGCGACCTCCCCGAGGATCTTGCTGATACTCGTCGGAGCATAGTTGCTCCGCCTCAGCATGGCCGGCAGACTGTGGAAAGATGAGTTTGTGTTTAGCCACCATATTGGGATTATGTTGTAACCAATTAGTTATTTCTTGTTGTCATAACTACACTTACGACTGAAGGTGTTTTATATTATATAGGATGGTCCAATTCCAGAAGTCCTTATGGCCCTCCGTGTGGTCCATCATCATGAAAGTGAGAAACTTTTAAGTGGGAGTATGTGTTGTTGGCGTTATCCCTTGTTTTAGGGTTGGACCTCCCGCCCGTAATGAACATCTTATACTCCTGTAAGTATTTCTCTGTGAAGACACATCAT
Source organism: Poromitra crassiceps (assembly GCF_964638095.1). Classification (NCBI taxonomy): domain Eukaryota; kingdom Metazoa; phylum Chordata; class Actinopteri; order Beryciformes; family Melamphaidae; genus Poromitra; species Poromitra crassiceps. Next base: position 10,927,208 of record NC_139642.1, read on the forward strand.
CAATGAGTGATTAACAGTAAATGTAGCATGACACCTATCCACACATTAGTAAACATACACAGTGTGTTGTTTCTCACCAAATGTGGGCGGGACTTGGATATGTCCCATGACAGAGCCCTTCCCGGTGCCGCCAAACAACCTTTTCAGGTCAGGGGGGAGGTCGATGGCCTTCTGGCTGCGTTTGCGTGGGGAGGGCACCAGAGGAAATCGGCTTGGAGGGGGGCTGGCTTGTATCCTTCTTGGAAAGAAATGATTGTTAGAAAAAAAAAGTGCCATTGGTCCCTTTATAAATAATTGTTTTGTTTCACCAGGCATGAGGAATTATTTCCAATGCCGAAATGCCTGACCGGCTGCAGTCCAATTGAAGTGTGCGGTCTCCCTTTGTTGTGACAAGCAGAGATAATGGTTGGTAACTTATTTGCAGTGAATGCTTGGGAAAAGTATTTTGTTCACAAAAAATGTTTTGAATGATTGCTCCTGTATCAATAGAGTCTGTTTTTCCTCAAGTCATTGGAAATGTTTAGAATGTTGGAACAATCATAGTCTACCAGCCAACACAATCTCTGTGATTAATTATTTCAATCCATGTGGTCATGGCCATGTGGCTGTTAATGGTCATTTACGGTATTTATTTATTTCTATATGAATAGTTCATTTGCAAAAACAGATTTAAAGCCATTCTTCAAATTAGCCAAATAGACAACACATGCTGATATTCCATATAGCATATCAAAGTGAAAATAATTAGGTGAAAGTTGTAGGCCTAATTATGATCCGCAATAAGATTAAATATTAAAAGATAAAATGCATATGATATAAATGTATATAGGCCCAATAAGAGGCATAAGAGAAACAAACCATTAATAGGCTATATTGCTTTGTCCTATACTTTCATGTCTTCTCGGACTTACAGTATATGGAGATGCTGCTTTATCTTCAAAATAATCATGTCAATCTACAATAGGCTATCGAAAAAACATGTCAGAGGTGTCGGAGGCGATGCGAGTGAGCTGCCAAAAATGTACATTCACACTTCAAGTTTTATACTCTTTGATTGAATGGTGATAAGAACATAGCCTAATTGACACACATAATTAGTGAGTGCAGACAGAGAGAATTTTTAATGGCAGAAATCGGTAACGACAGAATCCATGGTTAATCACTGACAGCATTGGCAGCGAGAGGAGGGGGGGAGAGGCACACCGCTGACTGAAGTGAATAGGCCTTGATTAATAGGCTACATGATGGTGGTGGTCTGTCTAAATGCATCGTAGAATGTATGTCCAAGTCAAAATGATGCCAGTGTGTGTGTGTGTGTGTGTGTGTGTGTGTGTGTGTGTGTGTGTGTGTGTGCATGCGTCTGGACTCTGTTTCCAGGCAACTCGGTGATTCTCGTCAAACTTTGTCTTAAAAAAAAGAACAGCTCACTTTTTTCCGCAACTAGGCTTCCAATATAATTAGTCCACCCAACCCTACCTGTGACTTCAAAGTGCAGAAATGAGGTGAGTTTAATGCCCAACACAGATTGTCTAACGAAAATCCTATGGTCGATGAGAGGGCTCTTCCAACTGTAGTGTTAACATGAAATTTAGAAGAGCCTGAGGGTAATTGCAAAGGTATCCCACACAGACATAGTGATATAAGAAAAAAAGGTTAAAAAGTAAAGAAGACAATTTACGCAAATAATCTATGCAAACCCTGACCCATCTTCAAGTCCAGCGCCTCCAGTTGCTTCCTGGTGAAGATAAGTCACTGAGAAGTGCACAAACGAACCTTATCGAGGTCCGGGCACTAGTCCGACCTCCCGCTAGTCCGACCCTGCCACGACCTCCTGCTAGTCCGACCTCCCACTAGTCCGACCTACACTGCTGTCCATCCGACCTACACTGCTGTCGCTGTCCATCGGCGGTGGTGCTGAAATGTAAGTGTAAATGTCCAATCTCTGGATTGCGGCCATAAATTTCGGCTGTGTCAACCAAGCTTCAATCACATGTAAATCAATGCCTGATGGGAAGTGCACACAAAGAGCCACAGACAATTCTGTTTAGGCCTGGTTCGCACAACACACACACACGCACACACACACACACACACACACACACACACACACGGTAGGCTATTTCATGGCATAAACATCTTCAATCATGTTGAATTTGCTGCATGGAATTCTTCCTTGTTTTTAAGCACACACTCGTCATCTCAGGACATTTTCTATAGCCTATCTATCTGATGATGTCCATTTTATTGCATGCATGCACACCCGAAAACATGGTTTGGACATAACACATGATGATGACTGGTGAACGTCTAAAATTTGCCAGTGTTTCATTACGCACATCACAGCATTATGCAATGCTGTATTGCCACATGGAGAGAGGCAGAATCCATAATTTTTTTTATCTTTCTGAGGTCAATTTACCATACCACTCCGATTTGTTTGTTTTATTGCTGCCTTATTCAATTAAATTCAATTAAATTCTTTATTTCAGACCCAGGGAGATCCATATCACATAGAAATAGTAAAAACAGCACAGTACAAAATAAGAAAATAACACCAAAAGGGAAGCAAGCAAGGCCTTCCACAATGTTCAATGCCTAACATACAGACATGTTCGCCAATGGTTCCACAGTTTGGAAAAGAATCTGACAGAACTCCGTACAGGGTTAGTCAGGACAGCAATGAGGTAATTTTCTGACACAGATACCCTACACATACATTTATACATCAGATTCCGCAGGACAGCAGAGCAGGTAGGTACTCCGATACTAACAAACATATGACTCGCGCTAGAGCTTCTTGAAGCTCTCAACAACAGCCTCATGCTGCCATTATAAGCCACTGTGAGCTTTCTGATGCTGCTTTGTTTAACACGACACCACAGGTGGGCAGTATACAACTGTGTACAGTATGCTTTAAAAAGTGAGATCTTCACCGGTACAGTAGGGGTGGGCGATACTGCAAAATTTGGTGTCGATCCGATACCAAGTAATACTGGTCCAGAATTGCCGATATCGATACGATACCGATACTTTTTATTATTAAATATGGCTGATGAACTTTCATGTAGGGGAGAGCAGTGTGTCATTATTTATGAGGTTTATCAATAGGTTTATCAACCACTATAAATTATGACCGATACAGTTTGAAAATGTAACATTAACCAATGCTGAAGATCCTTAATATTAATTTAACTACTATATATACCTGGATATTATTTTCCTCTGTGAAAAGACTGTCCGTGGAGTCTATCTCTGTGTTGAGGGGTGGGGTGGGGGGGTGTCTGTCTGATATTTCCCTCCTCCTCCTCCCTTCTTTTCTGCAGGTCAGAGCTCTCTTTCTTGTTTCTCAGATGCTTAAACAAGTTGGTAGTAGGCTAGTGGTCCCACAGTAGTGGACAGCCTGCATGCGGCTACGTCACACTTCACAACATTGTCATTTACTGATGTAAAATAACTCCAAACGATCTGCTCCTGTTCCTTTGAGCCGTGATCAGATCACGGAATGGCATGTGTGTTTTTGTATGCGATTGTGCGCGTCGGATTTCAATCCCACTCTGTGCTCTGCTGCTTGCCTTCCTTTACAAGACCCGCCCTGCATATCGTTCAAGCACTATTATTGGCCCAGGCACGTATACTCGTTGTTTCAGTGCACATGTGATGACACAACAGCAAATCCGAGGCGGAGAAGCCCTGCATGAATGCACGCACAAAAGCTGTGTTCAGTATCGATCTTTTGTTGTCAGGATCGATCTTCAAAACGAGACTCAGGTATCGGGAGTATCGATATTTAGGGATCGATCCGCCCACCCCTACGGTACAGAGCACATGCTGAACTTGCGACACAGCATGTTCGCTTGAGCATACAGCTTCTGACGCTGTCTATAGATGTCCTTGTCATCAGACAGGTCATCTGAGATAATATGACCCAGATATGTGATCTCACTGCACACACTGAGTGCAGTGCCAGCAAGATAGAAGTCAGGAAAGGTTGAATGTCTGTCTTCACTACTTCTGACAATCATGATCTTACTCTTTTTAGCATTCTATATTATATCAAAATCAGCACCATACTGTGAACATATTCTCAGCAGCTGTTGGAGACCAGCACTATATGGGCTAAGGATGACCAGGTCATCTGCATACATAAGGTGGTTGACTAACAAGTCACCAACCCTAGAGCCTGTACCACATGCATTTAAGAACAAAGATAAGTCATTCATATACAAGTTAAAAAGTGCAGGAGACAGAATTCCACCCTGGAGAACAGAGTTGGACACATGGAAGGGAGCAGATGTCACATTTCCCCATTTCACTCATTGTCTGATGCGCACACCAATACACCAGTATTCTAACAAAAAAACTAGGAACCCCACTTTTAGTTAATTTTACAAATAATTTATCGTGATTGATACGATCAAATGCTTTTGAAACATCAATAAAACACATGGACATTGTAGAGTTTTGCCTATTATATTTATCTACAATTTCCTTGAGTGCAAAAATACATAAATCCGTGCCAAGCTTTCGTTTAAAACCAAATTGTTTGTCAGTAGACAGGATGAGTTGGATTTGAGTATGCAGGGGACGGGATATGGGGCAGGTCCCGTGGGGGACACCTCGCCATTCCGAAGTGTCGGCATTCCGATCATTGACTTCTATGCTTTCGGAGAGGCGGCCCTTTTTTATCTCCAAAAAATGTTTCGCCGAGAGGTTAGGTTAGGCTTAGGCGTGGGGGGTGGGAGAGGTTAGGTTTAGGGTTAGGGTCTGGGGGAGGGTTCTTTCGCAATGGCGAGGTTAGGGTTAGAATTTTGTCGGAATGCCGGTATTTCGGAGTGCCGACATTTCGGAATGCCGAGGTGTCCCCTGTCCCGTGCGTAATCACTGTGGCAGCTGCTGGTAACGGGGAATTGCGTTCAGGTGTGTGCGCCGTCACTGATAGGTTAGTCATTCTTTTCAACACAGTCCTAGGAATCCTTACTAGGGATTATACGCAAGGTTTGATAGATGAGACCCCAGGTCAGTCTCAGTTATACTAGGATGATGGCCACTGGTGTCTTTGCCGATTTTCCTGTAGGATTTCAACATGGCTTTAAAGACAGCATTGCTTGATTTGAACTCTGGGTCACTTATTATATTGAACTGTGATACATGGCGTTGATACCAGCTCGGATGCACATTAAACTTGCCACACTGCCAGCTTGTTTTTGGTGGAGAAAGTCTGTCAGGATATTGACTGCCCAGTTGACTTTTTTATGTTAATTTCATCCTTCTCTTCCTCTATCAGTTTGAGCTCCGTGGGTGTCAGTTCCTTATGCCGTTTTCCGTTTGTCTTTTTCTTCTCAATTTATTTTTCCTCTGCTGCATCCATCGCTGCATCCCATGCTTCAAAATCTTTGTACTGTCCAAATATATTGAAATTAATCTTAAAATCGGACATTGTTGCTGTATTTTTCTCCATGGACGTTTGTTTCTCAAGCTAAGTCAGTTGCAACACTTAAGGCTTTGACAGCTGTGCGCGTGCTGTTTGTTTACAGTAGGGTATGTTAATTAAACAGCCGTGCAGGTTGGGCAGCTTATGTGATTATACGGTTTTAATGCACATCTGCTGGCCAATCAGAAATGGGTATTCACCCAGACCATGCAACAAATTATAAAACGGTTCTCTCAAATCGAGCAATCTGATTGACTCACAGCTGTGGTATAATGAGCATAAACCACAGTCAATATATTAAGACATTTAAATAATGATAATAATAATAATAATAATAATACTTTTCATATTGCCATACTTGGTAACCTTGGAGCCTCGCCACTTTGGAGAAAATAAAGCTAGCTTGCGTCCAAGCCTCGCAAACGCAGGAACGCAATACAATACCCAGAGGGCCTTGCGCTCGTGTTGACTGTTGTCTCCTGTTAGTGACATAATTATACGACAACTACTAGGCACCGGAATGGAAACATTTAAGGTTAACTTTGACCTCTGCTGTGGCTTATCTATGGATGAGTGGATTGAGCAGTGCCTACCGGACACATTATCTCCAGAAAAGAAGCCTGTTAACGTTAAACGACATGCAGAGGTACGTAAAGAGGAGGTTGACCAGCTGGAAAAAGACCATAATGAACACAACACCGTCAAGCAAACAAAACGACCAGTGAAATGCTTCGAAGACTGGTGCAAGGATAAAGGTGTGGTTATCGACTTTCAGACCTCGTCAAAAGAGCAAGTCAATGGCGTTTTACGAGATTTCTATGCCACTGTCAGAAACAGTAAAGGCGAATGGTACGGACTGAGCAGCTATATAGGCCTCCATGCAGGTCTCAACCGATACATTAACAACCCACCGCTCAGCCTCTCCTGGTGTCTCCTCAAAGACACTGAGTTTACAACATGCAACAATGTATTCACTGGCGTTGTGAAAACGCTGACAAAAAAGGGACTCAATATGACAGTCCATCACGCGTCGATATCAGAAGATGATTTCAAAGCTATCAAGAAAGCACTGGATCCCAACACACCGGAGGGACTAGTAAACAAAGTATGGTTTGACGTTCAACTTCACTTTGGGCACAGGGAAAATGAGGGCAACAGGCAGCTCAAACCCACGTCATTCACCACCAAAAGAGACGAAAATGGACTAAAGTATGCAACACTGACCTTCAATGAACACAATGAATCACAATGACCCACAGGCGAAGAATGAAGAAAGCACAAGAGGATTCATGTTTGAACAGCTTGGAGATCCTCTCTGCCCTGTTTCATCTTCAGAGAAATATCTCTCCTACTTGCCCTCGGACGCACCAGCCTTTTATCTTCACCCAAGAAGAAACGTTAGCATCGGCGTCCCAAATGTTTGGTAAGTAAATCAGGCATAGTGCATATTAAGGTGATTGCTAGATTAGGATAGCTACTAAAAATCTAATTTGCTGTGTTGCAGGTATACGCGAGAGCCAATGGGCATAAATCACCTCGCCACAATGTTGACCAGATTATGCCACCAAGCAGAAAAGCAGCAGAGATACACTAACCCAGGGGTGCCCAAATTATTTCCCATGAAGGGCCAAAACTCAATCTGGGTGGAGGGCCGAGGGCCAAAAATAAACGTTCTGGAATTACATTAAAATGTATTGTGTTTTATAAAAAATTTACATTCTAAATCTAAAATAACATTTCAATATAATAATCTACTTTTTATCTGTTTGGTAATTGTAATAATTTGCAATTGGTTATATATATTTAAAAAAACATCTGCATTTGTGTGGAGCTTAAACATTTAATCAGTAAACACCAGGGGTGAAAGTGGTTTGAATTTCTTGCAGGAACTATAGGCTACTACCCCAACCTTCATCGTTTCATATTGTTCTCCTCCCACCCCCATCGCCTGTTCTTTCTTCTGAGGAGGGACCTGCTGCTTCTTGTTGAGTCTCCTCTTCCTCCCTCTGGCCCTCAACTGTTTTAATTAAATTAGAATAACATTTACAACTAAATTCATCAACAGTCAAACAGTCTCTGTCTTTGAATTGTCAGAACAGTGGGCAGATAAATTAATGAACAGATTATTAGTTAAATAAAATATCTCAAAATGTATCCTACAATGTGTAGGATACATACAAAATGTTGTACTGTATGCACACAGACTGTGTTCTGAGTAAGCCACTGTCTAGTTTGCTAGTAAGCTAACTTCATGTCCATTCTCTGGTCTAAATTAGCATCATGAATGAATGAATGAATGAATGAAAACTTTATTTAACAGATTGCAGATTGGGTACAATACAGTGCAGCTCAATACACACAATTGTCAAGGGGATGCAGACCAGAGAAAGACGTTTGTCTTGTTTACATCAGGGTCCCCCATTTTCAATTCATAATGATTCATCATCAATTCATCATCAATTCATCATCACCTGTATTTGCATCTGAGGGTGGGTTTTCATTTTGCAGAGGCTCTGCCTCTTCCCTCTGGCCCTCAATGTGCTCTCTTCTTCTAACTTTAGCCACATTATCTGCTTCTTTATCTCTCTCCTTCCTCTTAAACATTTGAGTTATTGTTTGTTGCATGTTTCTGCTCCTTTTGTTCTGAAAACAATGGCAAACATGTTGGGCTCGTTTATTATCCATCCTTGCCCGCTGCCCGGTGCAAATTGCATTAATAAAGTAGGTGCATCTGGTCGCAAAATGTCCGGGAACAATAAATCAAACGCACCTTTATACAACAGTTAGTTCCGGCCGAGTAATTTGATTGGACAAGAGTTGCCTACCGCCATCCATTTCACGTTAACAGCGCTGGCACTTCACTGTGTGTGTATCACTCCATTTCACTGCGCCTCCTCCTGCTAGCTGCTGTTAGGCTACTCGCCCCACAATTGCCACAAAGTAAACCCATGCCTTGCGGCACATCGCTGCCTGCCTGCCTCTCAGTGGTTGGAAATATTACCGTTTCTGCTTGCTTGCTTGCTTGGGAACTACACTCGTGCAATCCTGGTGGAACTGTTTTTGTTGGCGGAGCGGAGGCAATCCGCAAGCGAGACTAGACTTGACACAGCCCAGTGCAGCAGCAGCAGCGCATTCAGGAGCTGCGTGCTGGAAGCGCAAATCAGCCTACATACACAGCACGGATTAAAAACCACTGACAGCCAGGTCTAAAACACGGAACAATTTAGAAGCAATTTATGAGAGAGACTGTTGTTTATTAGTAATGACATAACGTCAGCCATGCATTTCCTTGTTGGAAATTATGGATCGACTGCACTCTGCAACAATCGGATTTTGATTGACAGGCAGCTGCATGTCTTCCCCCAACGGCGTTCAGGCACCGAAAGTCTTACCGGAACTGCGCACCGGACGGTTCCGGCCCACTTTCACCAGTGGTAAACACCCAGTTAAAAACAGTTGTATTTTCCACCTTTGTAATCAAGAGAGAAATTTGACTTAATTCACAACTTGAAAAATCCTCAAGGTACTTTGAAAATCAGTTTCTTAGTGGCGACGTATATTGTACTCTTTCAAAACAGCCACTCTCTGTCTGCAAATGAGACAAACCGCTGTTGAATTTACTTCGGTAAAAAAAGTACTCGTCTTGCTACTCCGTCCTAAACTTTATTTTGTCAGTGTGCCACTGCCATGATGATGATCTCTCCATCTTGCTGAGCTGGTGTAAAGCCAGTGACTGGGGAGGGATCAAATATCAGAGCTCACCCCCCAACCAGGTGATTCAGCCAACCAATCAGGAGCAATCAATCCTCAGATAGCAATGCCTCACACCCGTGTGATAGAGTCGAGGAGAGAGAATACCAACTGCACAAAATTAACGTTAATTGTAGATAGAAGAGTCCCGACATCTCCATTCAGGCGCGGACTGCATAATCGGGCACGTCGGGCAACTGCCCGGTGGCCTGGCCTGCAAAAAAAAATTTTTTTTTCTTTTTTTTTCACCCCCAAATCCGTGGCGGGCCCAAAAAAAAGAGAGCACGGGCCAAACTTGGCCCGCGGGCCCCAAATTGGGCACCACTGCACTAACCACTGCCTCCGCAGTACCATGGTTCAGAAACTGTCAGATGCAGGTCTTGCAACCAGAGAGATTATGGCCATAAGTGGACACAAATGCGCAACGTCTCTTCAAAGCTATTGGCAACCGAAACTCGGGGACCGCAGAAAGTGGAGCAACATCCTCGCCTGACAAAAAATGCAAGCCTAGTACAAGCAGTTATCCCAGTAATGATGCGGTCCCAGCGCGTCGCCTCGGCTGGTGCCTCGCAGCTGACGTAGAACTGGTGCGGACCAGAGGAATGTGATTTCTGCCTAGTACTTTAAATGTCAAAGGGAAGAAATTCAATAAAGTGCGGGTAAACGGCCAGAGTAACTATCACTCTCTTAAGGTAGCCAAATGCCTCATCATTTAATTAGTGACGCACATGAATGGATGAACAAGATTCCCACTGGCCCTACCTACTAGCCAGCGAAACCACAGCCAAGGGAACGGGCTTGGCAGAATCAGCAGGGACAGAAGACCCTGTTGAGTTTGACTCTAGTCTGGCACTGTGAAGAGACATGAGAGGTGTAGAATAAGTGGGAGGCTTCGGCCGCCGGTGAAATACCACTACTCCCATCGTGCCCTGGAAAGCGTCGCGGTTCCGGCGGCGTCCAGTGAGCTCTCGCTGGCCCTTGAAAATCCGGGGGAGAAGGTGTAAATCTCGCGCCAGGCCGTACCCATATCCGCAGCAGGTCTCCAAGGTGAACAGCCTCTGGCATGTTAGACGAAGGTGGGTAAGGGAAGTCGGCAAGTCAGATCCGTAACTTCGGGATAAGGATTGGCTCTAAGGGCTGGGTCGGTCGGGCTGGGGTGCGAAGCGGGGCTGGGCTCAATCTTTTCGGCCGGATTGGCGTGGAGCTCAACCCCAGCACAAAAGAGGAACATGACAGGCCGTGAAATGTGAAAGAGGGGTCGAGGGGGGTGCGGTCGCGAACGATCCCGGCCGCTCACCTCGATCATAAACACACGGAAGAGCAACAAATGGGAAATGAGACGGTCCCGCTTTCTGCAAAACACCCTACCATCTGGCCCCGGCGAGCTGCGAAGACCTGGGCTCCCTGAACCTACCAGAATCTAGCTTTCTGATGACAACCTCGCAAAAGTGGAGCCTTGAAAGACAAGTGAAAGAGGCTTGAAAGTGGTGCATGAGGCGGTCGAGGTTAACACCCGCCTAAACAAAGTGTAAACGGCTGGCGCCTAGCAGCCGACCTGGAACTGGTGCGGACCAGGGGAAGCCGAAGCTTTTCTCGGCCGGATCAATGTGGTTCTAGAGTCAAAAGCACCAGCGAGAAAAAACGGCTCGCTCCCTGTGGGTGGGCTGTTTCCGTCTGTGGCTCGTAATAATTATCCAGGCAGGTCCACGTCCTGCCTGTTCTCTAGCCACCACGGGGAACAAAAATGATCGATTGGCAAACAAAACCCGCCATGGGGGGCCCCTACCGGCCGGCCCAGTCGGTGTTCAGGTGGAAGGTTCCCCCTCCTGTGGGTCTGCCTCTAGTCTCAGTCCCATGAAGCAAGACCGAGTAGCCCCGTCTGTCCAAGAAGCCTCGTAGGGCCAGTCAAAGAATTGCCTCCCTGTGGTCATGGTCGAGCTGACCGATTGGTAAAACAAAAACCCGCCATGGGAGGCCCCCACCGACCGGCCCAGTCGGTGTTCGGGTGGAAGGTTCCCCCACCTGTGGGTCTGCCTCTAGTCTCAGTCCCATGAAGCAAGACCGAGTAGCCCCGTCTGTCCAAGAAGTCTTGTAGGGCCAGTCAAAGAATTGCCTCCCTGTGGTCATGGTCGAGCTGACCGATTGGTAAACAAAACCTGCCTTAGGGGGCCCCCACCGGCCGACCTAGTCGGTGTTCGGGTGGACGGTTCCCCCACCTGCGGGTCTGCCTCTAGTCTCAATCCCTTGAAGCAAAACAGAGTAGCCCCGTCTGTCCAAGAAGTCTTGTAGGGCCAGTCAAAGAATTGCCTCCCTGTGGTCATGGTCGAGCTGACCGATTGGTAAACATAACTCACCTTGGGGGGCCCCCGCCGGCCGACATAGTCGGTGTTCGGGTGGACGGTTCCCCCGCCAGTGAGTCTGTCTCTAGTCTCAGTCCCCTGAAGCAAAACTGAGTAGCCCCGTCAGTCCAAGAAGTCTCGTAGGGCCAGCCAAAGGAATGCCTCCCTGTGGTCATGGTCGAGCTGACCGATTGGTAAACAAAACTCACCTTGGGGGGCCCCCGCCGGCCGACATAGTCGGTGTTCGGGTGGACGGTTCCCCCGCCAGTGAGTCAGCCTCTAACTATAGCCCCAATGAGCGAGGCCGAGAAACCCAGTCAGCCTGAGCAGCACTGCAGAGCCTACAATGGAACTTCAAATCGGACCTGGCCTGGCCTGGGCACGATGGGGGAGCCGAACCAAAGCCTGGGAGAGCAATAAAACTAACTCCCAAAACCCCTATGTGTCATTTGTCCCAATAAAGAATGATACAACACTTGCAAAGTAGCACGACTCATACTTTGCCTGGCCTGCATGTGCATTACGCTGCTGACATGAATGTATCCCAGCTAGCTACCCTGCCAACCCTGTATGAATGATTGCTTGCTTTCACAGACTAGAGAATGGCGCCAATACGACGAAAGTACGGGGACAGAAGATTGATGAACCCGGGTGCGGCGAGGCGAAGACAATCAACAGACGAGGTGAAGGGGGTAAAGATCCCCGATAAAGTGCCGCAGCGACTGAGATGGAGGGTCGAGGCGGCACTGGGCATAATCAACGGATACATGGAAGACCAGGAGGTGGTGTACCCCAGGGACGGGGGTCTCTCGGCAGTCGTCCCCGAGGATAAATACCACATGATCATTCACTTGGAGTGGTCAGCACTATTCATAAAGGTCATTCCAATAGACAGAAGCGAGAATTGGGATGCTCCGAGGGCCATGAACCTGGCATCAAAAAGAATCATGAGCATGGCAGAGCGGCTGAGGCAAGAGGGGAAGATTAAGGATAAGCAGTATCCTGTCCCCATCCCCCTGATACTGCCGGAGGGCAATTACGTATGTCTCGGCCTTGACAAACTGAAGATGTACATGGGGTGGGGGGAAAGCCTCCTGGAAGATACTCTGAAAGGCATGTAGGAGTCTAACACTGCTGCTGGCTTGCTTGCTTGTGCTTGTGTTGTTACTAATGTTGATGTTAATGTTTGTTTGCCTATGTTCTAAATAAAAAGATGTTCTGTTTAACCCTGTCTTGTGTGTAGTAAGTGTGTGGTCTCAGTGCATCAAAGGTGTGGGGAGTATAAAGAGGTCTGTTGGGATTGAAACGGAGTTTGGTGAAGGGTCATACGCCCCTTTTGAAAAGGTGGCAAGGGGAGAGAAGGATGGCAGAGACCTAAAGAAGAGAAGATCGAGAGACTCACCGGAGGACATCAAGGAGGAACACCCACCAGCGAAGAAGAGGATGGTGCCATGGAGAGGACCGGAGGAGCCATCGACAAGAGACGCCTTCAGAGGAGAAGATGATGGTGCCATGGAGATGCAAGAAGACCAGAGAAGCACCCTAGAGGTCGCCGAGGGGCGTCCTGGGGAGAGCATGAGTTTTCAAGAGCGAAACCCTATAGGCCGCCGAGGGGCGACCTGGGGTGAGTACTGAAGTTCAAGAGGGCGGTACCCTAGAGGTCGCTGAGGGGCGATCTGGGACAAGTGCATGCAAACATAGGAACCCTAGAGGTCAACGAGGTTGTCCTGGGGTACGAGACAAGCCCACAGATGGGTGATCAGCTGATCACGGGCAAAGAGGAGAGGCCAACACGCTGGAGACGACCAGTGTGGGACTCAAGAAACCCCGGAGTGGGTGAAAGGAGAGCACACTCCTTAACCGTTACAGGAACTTCAGGCACTACAACCCAGGCCGACTCCGAATGGGAACTCAGACAAAAGGGACGACTCACAACAGTGAGAATGAACCATGACTCTCTCCGATACTGCCCAGGATAAAACGCAGGCAAGGCCGAGTGCCTGACAGTCACCTCAAGGGGCCTATCTACCAAAGGACATGTTGAGGTGATGATTACTGCCCAACTAACAAGAATGAACGCCCAATAGTTACAATCTCAAATACCAAGAAGTTTGAGACAAAATGCAGAAATGAAAGAAGAATGAATGACATACCAGCGGAAACCTTAGCCTCACAAGGCAGAACAAGAAGATGAAAACTGGAGGGATTCCCTCCAACACACAACACATAACTTGAGCTCACTCAAGTATAATCTCAGAATGCCAAGAGTTCTGGGACCAAAGTGCAGGAGAACAAGATGATGGGAAGACATACCAGCGGCAACCCCCGCTGACTTGAACCCATGAAACGAGATAAGAGTGCGAAGACTGGGGGGCCAACCCTCAACACACATAAGCAGAACTGGAGTCCAAACTGACCGAATGGCAAATAAGACCCACCTCAAAGGGCCCTCATCGGCTGGCTTCGCCAGTGTTCGGATGAACGGTTCCTTTGGCCTGTGGGTCTGAACGGAGGGGGGTCAAACCCCTTCAGACAAACAAGAAGATGCCCAATAAAAGATTCTCAAATGAAATGTCTGGCAAATTATTTTGGGCATGAAGTGATGATATTTTATGTATGGCAATTTATCTTTAGCATGAATTGATGAAGCAGTACCCAATCAATATTCCTAACACCACACGTTCACTGAGTAAATCCGGGCCTTGCCCGGTAATCGAAGTTGTATCTTAATAAAGGGGAATACAGAGGTGGCAATCAGACGAAAGAACACGGATAGCCTATGAGAATGCAAGGGCTAAAATGCAGTCCAGCTAAGAGGTCTAGAGGTAAGCGAGGGGGTGCGATGGCTGCGGAGCCATCAAGGTGCTGGGAGGATCTGCATCACACGAGTGTTGTCCGGCTCTGCCTCTTAGTAGCAAACCAGAGCGGTGATCCGGCTTAGCCCCCACCTACCCACGGAATCGAAAATGGCACTGGGCGGGAGGGGGCCGACCGCCTCATTGTCTCTAACCGCTGCGGGGGTAGGCACGTCGGTGCTCTCGCCCATCTCATGTGTCCCTTCTCGGAGGGCGCTGGGAGGGCAGGGATTCTCAACGGTGCAGCTTCCCTCATCCACCTCGCTGCAAGCACTAACACAACAAGAGGAGATAGACAAAGAGTAGATAGACACCCTACTAACCATTCCCCATGTCTACTTTCTGTGCATAGGACTGTTGGGGCAAGCATGAGCGGGAGAAGCCGGAGACAGAGGAGGAGGGCAGACGCGAGGGCGAGGAGGCTCAGGGAGGCAAGAGAGAGAAGAAGAGGAGAAAAGGCAAAACTAGCCTTCATGAACGCGGCCTACAGGAAGGGCTGTAGATTCTTCCTAAGCGAGATGGGGATCACCTGCAGGGACGGCATTAGGAGAAACTTTCCCCTCTGGATGTCCATAGGGACATCTTCTTTCCTGATTAAAATGATCCCAGGATGCGGAGAAAGCGAGGAAGAGCAGCTAGAGGCAAAACACCAGGCGGAAATCGAGTTGGACCTTATCGCCGAGGCAATGGCGAGCTGGGACATGCCAGAGATCGAACTAGTTTATTATGTGGCGGTCCCAGTTCCCAAAGAGGACAGAACTTTAACGGCCTGGTGCCTATGCGCGTACCTAATGTTGCTGGGGGTTGGGGAGGAGGAAATGGAGGACGAAATGAAAGAGGTGTGGACAATGGGGGATGTACACGGCATCTGTGTGCTATAAAGAGAGGTGAGAATAGAAACGGGGGACCCTGGAGGGTGGGGACGTGAGGGGGAGAGCGGGGGCCCGACGTACTTTCAGCCCAAGAACATTGTTATTCGAACGTAAGAAAACAATCCCAATAATACGTACATTTAACCCGTCTATATATGTATCACTTACCTATGTTGCAGGTACCATAATGGCTGACAACAGGAGGGTCATAAGAGGGAGGTGGCACCTCCAGCAGGAGGCGAGAATCAGAGAGCTGGCGAGGGACCTGAGGACAGCGGGAAGAGACGCCACTTACAAACAATTGGCAATTGGGTGCTTCATGGGGGAAGCAATCATCCAACAATGGGAATACTTTGAGGTCAACAAACCGATGTTAATAGAGGGTGGCCCGGTCATAATAGACCTCATCATGAGGAAGAACAGGAGGGCCATCATGGTGGGGATAGCCACCAACCCGCCCAGAGGAGAGGGCAACGAGGCAGCCATGAGGACAAGAGCCAGACTAGAAGAGCCAGCCAGACACCTTAGGATTTTCAACCCACGACTGGAAAACATTACAACGTTCGGCGCTGCCCTTGCCGAGATCGGCACCGTGGTACTGCCAAGCGCGGCTGACGTGCTGGAAGCAATTGGGGTCGAAGATGACAGATGGGTAGAGGCCCACGAAAACCTCAAATGGCTCAGACCCATGAATCTGGGGGTCATTAGAGCCCATAGGTGGAATCTCATATGAGAAACCTCAACAAAACTCTTTACGTTAGCCAATGATAGT
The DNA here is from genome assembly GCF_964638095.1 of Poromitra crassiceps. Lineage (NCBI taxonomy): Eukaryota > Metazoa > Chordata > Actinopteri > Beryciformes > Melamphaidae > Poromitra > Poromitra crassiceps. Next base: position 10,943,227 of record NC_139642.1, read on the forward strand.
TCATCAAAAGGCATGTGTTATTCATTAATAAAGTTCCTATGTTCAAACTTGTCTATTGGTGTCACCTTATTTATGCGGGCTGTTTGCGGCAGATCAAACAAAAAGATAGGGTGAAGATAGTGAAACGCCGAGTCTGGGAAGGAGCACGCAAAATCAGGATAGGCCACAACGATAGAAAGAGTCAAGGTATCATCTAAAATAAAACAGGAACATAGTCTGAGACCCCTTAGAACCCTACCACTTGGGGGGTCGATCCACGGTGTTGTCTGTGGATGGATTTCCCCCACCAGTGGAAAATTATGAACGGGTGCAGACCCATTCATCTAACCAGTTGTCAGTCACAGGAACGGGCAGGGAGCGGATACTAATTAACACATTACACAGTCCCCCCACAGGGCGACCTGAAGAGAACGCTGGGCAACCATCAACAATAGAATAGTCTTATTTATGGCCCGTCTTTGTGTCTTACAGGTTTCACAGTGAGAAAGGCTCCCAGTAAGAGGTACCACAACACAAGGCCTAGATTCGCCGGAACCAGGGACCGGTAGGGGTCCAGACTACCACCAGAGCTAAGGAAACACAAGAGAAAGATTGTATTCAGGGAGGTAAGGGTGCTAGACCCTCTCCCTGAAACCCGCAAGATGAGCGAAGAAAGGGCCATGAGTCGCTCAGCACCAGGGGGACGACACAGCTCCAGACTCGGCACGCCACTGGGCGTAGGGACTAACGATAGGATCAAGAGGTCGAGGAACAATTCAACACCCAGAAGAAGGAGGCGTAATATAGCAGTAGAAGGGGCAACTACACCCCATGAGACAACCCCAACATTCCAAACACAGTCACCTACAGGAAGGGCAAAAAGTATTGACCGTCTCAGAAAGAAACTCTTCCTACCCAGCTTCTCAAGCAAACCGATCTTCTTCATGAGCAAAATAAAGACAGCTATCCCAAAGATCAGGAAAGGTCAGAGGGTCAGAGGCCTGGGCAAGTCAGTGAAGGTGGGCCTAAGACTGCCCTTTGAGAGACACGCGTGCCGACTCTGCAGGATTTTCCTGCCCAATGCCCACGCGGCTCGAAACCACCTTGCCTTGAAGCATGGAACCAGAAACATTACTTACGCTTGCAGACACTGCTCCAAATTGGGCCCAAACCTGAGGGCTATTGCCTGTCACGCAGCCAAGTGTAGGACTACTAAGGTAGCCCCCCCCCCAAGAAAGGGACAGCAAAATGCAACACATGTGACAGGAGCTTCTCCACAAAGGCAGGTCTGACTAACCACCGAAGGAGGTCACACCCCTCTCTAGATAGATCACAAACTGATGCAGCTAGTAGCCCCAAGAAAGCTCTTACAGAAAATCAGGGAACGCAAGTAAGGGAGGCCACAGGGCCTCCAACACCACCCCAGACAAGTCCAAACAAAAAAGCCAGGATGAAATGGTCTCCCAACAAGGTAAAGACCCTAAACTCCATCTTAGACCAGAGAGACAATACCCCTGGATTCTACAACAAGGCAGTTGGGATTTTACCCATGTTCACCAAGGATCAGATCAGGTATAAAATCCAAAAAATGAGGAGGGTCAGGGAGGAAATTAAAACCAATCTGGTGAGTAAATCCTCCTGGCAAGAGATGATAGACGGCCTAGGAGAGGAAGAGACCAGACCCCCTCCCCCAAACCTAGCTAGGTCCAGACTCATCAAGAACATGGCAGGGGCCACAAAGAAACCTCCCATACCCCTTAGTAAGCTATCCGAAGACCCGTCCTGTAGTGAGATTGGCAAATATTTAAGGAGATTATTCAAGGAAATCAGCCCCAAAACGAGCACTCCAAGAGGGGCAACAAGACCCCAGCGAGTGGTCAGAGTGACAAATCGCAACAAAAAGCTCCAGAGCATGTATGCAAAAGACAGAGGGGGGCTGGCAGAATTGATCTTTTCTGGGGTGGAAAAACTGAAATGCTCCCTGGCACCTTCGATGGTAGAAAAAGCTTATAGAGACAAATGGGAAGCCGATGACAAGTTCAAGGGCCTAGGACAATTCAAACCATTCGCGGGATGTGACAACTCCCTCTTGGAACAGCCAGTCAGCAAGGAAGAAGTAAGGGCCACCATTAAGAAGTTAAAGGGTGGCACAGCGCCGGGGCCAGATGGGGTCACCAAAGAGCAGATAGGGACATGGGATAAAGATGGCAAGAAATTAGCCTATCTGTTCAATAAAATCCTAATACTGGGTAAAATCCCCAAAATCCTTAAAGAAAATAGGACCACCCTAATCCCCAAAACCAGCGACAGGGAGAAGATGAAGGACATAGCACAATGGAGGCCCATCACAATAGGTCCAGTAGTCCAAAGACTGCTTTCCGGTATAATGAATAAGAGGCTGGAGAAGGCCTGCGACCTAAACCCCAGACAGAGAGGGTTTATAATGGCACCCGGCTGCTCAGAGAATCTTATGCTGCTAGACGGCATGGTCAAGATGGCCAAACGAGAGAGGAAAAACATAGCAGTAGTTCTAATAGATTTTGCGAAGGCCTTTGACTCTGTCTCCCACAAACACATCCGCGAGGTACTAATAGCCAGGGGGGTAGACACCCTCTTCCTAGACTTCTTCAAGTCAGCATACGAAAGGTGCACCACGACCATTAAAACGTCCACCAAGGACACTGGGAAGATATGTCTCAAAATAGGAGTCAAACAGGGGGACCCCCTCTCCCCTCTACTCTTCAATTTGGCTATAGACCCCCTCCTCTGTAAGCTGGAGGAACAGGGGGTAGGGTTCAAATGTGGCGGCAAGGACATCTCCTCCTTGTCCTTTGCGGATGATGTGGCAGTCCTCAGCTCCTCCTGGGAAGGCATGAGGGACAACCTGTCCATATTGGAAAAATTCTGCGAGGAATTCACAACCCGGTCAGTCACGCGGGCAAATGGGGATAAAAATGAATGACTGAAGGGGGTAGGATACAAAATGTCCGACACGTTGGGGGTGCCGCAAGTGATATGGGCCCCTGATAGTGTGAATCTAATGGTCGCCCATGCCCTCTGAATGACATAGTGGTGACATTCAATGTGCCCGGGAAACGGCGAGAGTAACCATGGCCCCCCTAAAATAGCCAAATGCCTCATCATTTAATTAGTGACGCACATGAATGGATGAACGAGATTCCCACTGGCCCTACCTACTAGCCAGCGAAACCACAGCCAAGGGAACGGGCTTGGCAGAATCAGCAGGGACAGAAGACCCTGTTGAGTTTGACTCTAGTCTGGCACTGTGAAGAGACATGAGAGGTGTAGAATAAGTGGGAGGCTTCGGCCGCCGGTGAAATACCACTACTCCCATCGTGCCCTGGAAAGCGTTGCGGTCCCGGTGGCATCCGGTGAGCTCTCGCTGGCCCTTGAAAATCCGGGGGAGAAGGTGTAAATCTTGCGCCAGGCCGTACCCATATCCGCAGCAGGTCTCCAAGGTGAACAGCCTCTGGCATGTTAGACGAAGGTGGGTAAGGGAAGTCGGCAAGTCAGATCCGTAACTTCGGGATAAGGATTGGCTCTAAGGGCTGGGTCGGTCGGGCTGGGGTGCGAAGCGGGGCTGGGCTCAATCTTTTCGGCCGGATTGTCGTGGAGCTCAACCCCTACATGAAGTAGGAACGTGACAGGCCGTGAAGTGTGAAAGGTATGACGCAATGAGGTAGTGACGCAAGATGGTCGAGGGGGTGCGGTCGCGAGCGGTCCTGGCCGCTCACCTCGATCATGGGCACACGGAAGAGCGATAAATGGGAAATGAGACCGTCCCGCTTTCTGCAAAACACCCTACTATCTGGCCCCGGCGAGCTGCGAAGACCTGGGCTCCCTGAACCTATCTGAATCTAGCTTTCTGATGACAACCTCGCAAAAAGTGGAGCCTTGAAAGACAAGTGGAAGAGGCTTGAAAGTGGTGCATGAGGCGGTCGAGGTTAACACCCCCCTAAACAAAGTGTAACAAAGCGGCTGGCGCCTAACAGCTGACTTGGAACTGGTGCGGACCAGGAGAAGCCGAAGCTTTTCTCGGCCGGATCAATATGGTTCTAGAGTCAAAAGCGGCAGCAAGAAAAAATGGCTCGCTCCCTGTGGGTGGGCCGTTTCCGTCTGTGGCTCTTAATATTCATTACAGGCAGGTTTCCATCCTGACTGGTCTCCAGCCACCACGGGGAACAACAATGATCGATTGGCAAACATGACTCGCCATCGGAGGGCCCCCGCCGTCCAGCCTAGCTGGTGTTCGGGCAGATGGTTCCTCCGGCCTGCAAGTCCTTCCCTAGTTCTAGTCCTGGGGAGTGAAACCGAGTAGCCCCGCCTGCCCAAGAAGCCTCGTAGGGCCATCCAAAGAAATACACCCCTGTGGTCATGGTCGAGCTGACCGATTGGTAAACAAAACTCACCTTGGGGGGCCCCCACCGGCCGACATAGTCGGTGTTCGGGTGGACGGTTCCCCCGCCTGTGAGTCTGTCTCTAACTGTAGCCCCAGTGAGCGAGGCCGAGATACCCAATCGGCCTGAGCAACACTACAGAGCCATCAACAGAACTTCAAATTGGACCTGGCCTGGCCTGGGCATGATGGGAGAGCCAGACCAAAGTCCTGGGAGAGCAATAAAACTAACTCCCAAAACCCTCACGTGTCATTTGTTCCAATAAAGAATGATACAACACTAGCAAAGTAGCACGACTCATGCTTTGCCTGGCCTGTATGTGCATCCCGCTGCTGATATGAATGTATCCCTGCTAGCTACCCTGCCAACCCTGCATGAATGATTGCTTGCTTTCGCAGATTAGAGAATGGCGCCCATAAGAAGGAGGTACGGGGACAGAAGGCTGATGAACCCGAGCGCGGGGAGGTGTAGGAGGTCAGCGGACGAGGTCAAAGGGGTTAAGATCCCTGACAGAGTGCCGGAGAGGCTGAGGTGGAGAGTCGGGGCGGCACTAGGTGTGATCACCGGCTTCCTCGAGGACCAGAAAGTGGACTTCCCGAGGGACGGGGGGCTTCGTGCAGTCGTCCCTGAGGACAGGTTCCAGATGGTTATCCACCTAGAGTGGTCAGCCCTGTTCCTAAAAGTCATCCCAATTGACAGGAGTGACAACTGGGATGCCGAGAGGGCCATCAGCCTGGCAACCAGGCGGATAATGAGCCAGGTAGAACGGCTGAAACGGGAGCGGAAGATAAGCGAGGAACAGACTCCTGTCCCCGTCCCCCTGATACTCCCGGAGGGCAACTATTACTGTGTCGGCCTTGACCGGCTTAAGTTATATATGGGGTGGGGGGAGAGCACCCTGGAGGATGCCCTGAAAGCCCTGTAAAGAGGATGTGCAATGCTGCTTGCTTGTGTTGATGTCAATGTGCATGTGTTCTAAATAAAAATGTGTTCTTGTTAACCCTGTCTCATGAGTGGTAAATGTGTGGCCTCATTACATCAATGGTGAGTGGAAAATAAAGGGGTCTGTTGGGGTCTGAAGCGGGAATTTGGTGAAGGGTCATACGCCCCTTTGAAAAGGTGGTGAGGGGAGAAGAGTGTGACTGAAACCTGAAGAAGGGAAGAGAAGATCGAGATATTTGCAGAAGGACATCAACGAGGAACGCCCACCAGCGAGGACGGTGCCATGGAGGGGATCGGAGGAACCATCGACAAGAGACGCCCTTCAGCGGGAACGAGGATGGTGCCATGGAGACGCAAGGAGATCGGAGGAGCACCCTAGAGGTCGCCGAGGGATGTCCTGGGATGAGCACAAGTATTCAAGAGAGCGAAACCCTATAGGTCGCCGAGGGGCGACCTGGGGTGAGTACAGGGGTTCAAGAGGATGATACCCTATAGGTCGCTGAGGGGCGACCTGGGGTAAATACATGCAGTCAAAGGAGCCCTAGAGGTCAACGAGGGTTGTCCTGGGGCGCGTAACAAGCCTGCAGATGGGTGATCAATCGATCACGGGCAAGGAGAAGAGACCCACGCACTGGAGACGACCAGCGTGGGACTCAGGAAACCCCGGAGGGGGCGAAAGGAGAGCACACTCCTGAACCACTACAGGAACTTCAGGCAATACAACCCAAGCCGACTCCAAAAAGGGACTCAGGCAAAACCGCACAACTCACAACAACGAGAATTGACCAAGGTTCTCTCTGATACTGCCCAGAGTAAGACGCAGGCAAGGCCAAGTGCCTGAGAATCACCTCATGTGGCCTGTCCACTAATGAGACATGTTGAGATGATGAATACTGCCCAACTACCAAGAATGAACGCCCTAACAGATGCAGTCTCGAATGCCAAGAAGTTTGAGATGAAAATGCAGAAATGAAAAGAGATGGGATGACATACCAGCGGAAACCCTAGCCTCACAAGGCAGGATAAGAGGGTGAAGACCGGGGGCAACCCCCCGACACACAACGCATAACTCAAGTTCACTCAGATGCAGTCTCAGAGTGCCAAGAAATCTGGGACCAGAGTGCAGGAATGTAAAGTGATGGGAGGACATACCAGCGGAAACCCCCGCTGACTCAACCTCATGAAAAAGGAGAAGAGGATGAAGACCGGGGGGCCATCCCTCAACACACACAAGCAGAACTGGAGTCCAAACTGACCGAATGGCAAGAGTGACCTGCCCATGGAGGGCCCTCATCGGCTGGCATCGCCAGTGTTCGGATGAACGGTTCCTTCAACTAGGCAGGTCTGAACAAAAAGGGTGATGAGTCTAAAGGAAATGGCCCAACCAAATAAAGCGATCCCATATTGAATGTCTGGCAATTCATTTAAGGCATGAAGTGATGAATAGGTAGGTACTTGTAGTACCTCTCCTCCCCTGAGTAAATCCAGGCCAGCCTGGTAACCCAAGCTGCTGTAACTTGACCTAAATGCACCTTAATGAGCGCAAAGCGTCGACAAAGTGAACAATACTTTAGAATCTTCCAAAAGGTGATAGCTACTAATGTCAAGTACAGGTTTGATCGAGATCCCAACCAACCTAGGATACCCCCGACAGAGGTAGGGGGGTGCGGAGGCCGCGGGGCCTCTAAGGTGCTGGGAGGGTCTGCGTCACACGAGTGTTGTCTGACTCTGCCTGTTAGCAGCAAACCGGAGCGGAGATCCAGCCTTGCCCCCGCCTGCCCCAGGTGGATGGGGGTGGCTGCCTCACTGCCTCTAACCGCTGCGGGGGTAGGCACGCCAGTGCCCTCGCCTAACTCACACGACCCCTGCTGGAGGGGTCAGAGTGGCTGGGATTCTCAACGGCGCAGCCTCCCTCGCCCACCCTGCTCATAGCAATAACAGGTAGAAAGGAAGAGATAGAGCCTAGAAGAAATCCCTTACTAACCTTCCCCATGTCCCTTCTATATAGGAACAACGAGGCGAGCATGAGCGGGAGGAGCCGAAGAGAAAGGAGGAGGGCGAACGCGAGGGCAAGGAGACTCAGGGAAGAGAGGGAAAGAAGAAGAGGGGAGAGGGCCAGACTGGCCTTTATGAATGCGGCCTACAGGAAAGGATGCAGATTCTTTCTCAGCGACATGGGAGTCACTTGTCTTGACGGGGTCAGAAGAAATTTCCCGCTATGGATGGCTATAGGGACCTCATCCTTCCTCCTCCAAGTGATCCCAGGATGTGGAAACAGTGAGGAGGATCAGCTAATAGCCAAAAGCCAGGCGGAGGTTGAGATGGACCTCATTGCCGAGGCTATGACAAATTGGGACTTGCCTGAAATAGAAAACGTATTCTACGTGGCAGTCCCGGTCCCCAGTGAGGACAGGACCTTGACGGCCTGGTGCCTCTGCGCCTTTTTAATGTTACTGGGAGTAGGGGAGGAAGACATGGAAGAGGAGATGAAGGAAGTGTGGACGATGGGTGATGTGTATGGGATCTGCCACATATAGCTGCGAGGTGAGGATAGAGAACTGAGCGCCTTGTTGAATAGAGATGGGAGAAGGGGGGCGGGGACAGAGGGACGACCCGACTAACCGAAGGTGATATGACGAGAAGGTGAAAGTCAAAGACCGAACAGAATAGACATTAAAACCTGTATGTGCATACTTATCTGTGTTGCAGGTGGTGCAGCGATGGCCAACCAGAGGGCAATTCTACGTGGAAGATGGCACTTCCTCCATGAGACGAGACTCAGGGAGCTGAGGAGGGATCTGGTCGGAGGGAGGGACGGAGCATACAGACAACTGGCCATTGGATGCTTCGTGGGAGAGGGACTATTATGCGACTGGGAGATTTTTGAGGCCAACAGGGTGATCAGGGTGGGAGACGGACAAACCAGGGTAGACCTGATAATGGTCAAAAACAGAAGGGCCATAATGGTGGGAATAGACACCCATCCCCCACCAGGTGAGGGCAACGAGGCCGCCATCAGGGCCATGGCCAGACTGGAAGAGCCGGCCAAACTTTTAAGGGCTGGCGTCCCCGGACTTAGAAGGGTAACCACCTTCGGAGTTGCCCTCGCGGAGATAGGCACGGTTGTACTCCCGAGTGCGGCAGACGTACTGGAGGCGATAGGGGTACCTGATGAGAGGTGGGTCGAGGCCATGGAGGACCTTAAATGGCTCAGGCCCATGAGCCTGAGGAACATTGAAAGCCGGAGGTTGTCTGAGGGATAGACCCAGCCCAAGAAACTACGCGGACGACTCGTAAGAGTGCAGCTGAGGCCCCGAAAAACAAGTTCGACCGGGGTTTGACTTCGAGTTTAAGACCTATGTTCAAATATTAAAATAAAAAGTTCATTGTTTACACCTAGTTACCGATGTCTCTTTATTTCTGTAGAGTGAACTAAGGAGTGTACCCAAAGACAGGCAAGAGAGCAGGGCAAGACTAACTTACGCCGAATACGGGGTCAGGCAGGGGGTGATGATTCGAACGACCACTGCAAGGATAGGGAAATCACTACAACCCAAACACAACACCTAGATAATTAATCTGAAGCCCCCATAGGTTAGTGCCACTCAGGAGGTCTGTCCACGGTGATCTCTGTGGATGGATTTCTCCTACCGGTGGGAAAGTATGATCGGATGTAGGCCCGTTCATCTAATCACTATTTAGTTGCAGGAGCAGAGGAGAACTAACCTTAATCCACTACACATATGATTATCCACAGGAAGATCATGCGAAGACCTACAGTGAGTTACTGGCATCTGAGAACAACTTTATTTATTGCTTGTCTCTGTGCCCCGTAGGTGTTACAGTGAGGAAGGAGCTCCACCAAGGAGCCCAGCTAACTGAGACCTAGGCACCAGAAGGACGAACCCAGGGTTCTACAGGGGGCTCAGACTGCCTTTTTAGGGAGGTAAGGGTGAAAGACCCTCTCCTTAGGACCACACACAACCCAAGATGAGCAAGGACGGGATCTTGAGCCACTCGGCACCAGGGGGCCAATGTGCCTCGAGACTCAGCACACCCATAGACACCGAGGCGATACAGACAGGAAGCCTATCTAGAAATAGGTCCACGCCCAGGAGGAGGTCAGGCGAGCAGAGGGGCGAGAAGGCGGGCGCCCAAGGCGGGACCTCACCCGGCCTGGGTCGCTCGCCGTCCAGAAGGAAGAAGGACGTCGCAAATCTCAAGAAGAGACTCTTCCTACCAGATATTAACATCAAGCCGGTCTTCTTCATGGGACATATAAAGTCGGCAATCCCCGAGACGGGGGGCAAGAAAACGATCAAAGGGTTGGACAGGACAGTCAGGGTGGGCTTGAGGATGCCCTTTGAAAGGCGTGCATGTCCGCTATGTAGGACCTTTCTGACAAACGCACACACGGCCGGCAACCACTTCATTATGAAGCATAGAGCTGCGAACGTAGAGTACACCTGCAGACACTGCTCCAAAATAGGACCGAGCCTGAGAGCCATAGCCTGTCATGCTGCAAAGTGTAGGGCTGTAAAGGTGACTCCTCCGGGGGATGGCGCCTTCAAGTGCACTACATGCAACAGGGGTTTTTCAAAGAAAGCGGGACTAACGAACCACAGAAGGAGGTCACACCCCACCCTACTTAAAGACCCGTCAGAGCGAACCGACCCCGCTAACGCGACCCTCACAGGAGGCCAGGCAGCTCAAGAGACAGAAGCCCCCGGACCCTCAACGTCACCCAGAAAGTGCGAGATATGCAACAGGTCTTTCCACACTAAGCGGGGGAAAGACAAGCACTGTGACGCGAGACACCCAGTCCGCACTCAAAAGGGACCAGCAAGTCCGGCTAAAACAATAAGGGGTAGATGGTCGCCCAGCAAGATAAAGACGCTAACCTCAATAGTACAAGAAATGGGGAGCACCCCTGGACTTTATGACAGGGTGCGGGCCAAGCTGCCCATGTTCACAAGAGATCAGATCAAGTACAGGGTCAAGAAGATGAGACAGGCTGGAAGGGGAATCGGAGAGGCACCAGTAGAGGAGATCTCCTGGCAAGAGCTGGTCGACAGCCTAGGAAGAGAGGAAGTCAGGCCCCCTCCACCTAGCCAGGCCAAATTGGCACTCAGGAGAGAACTAGGAAGGGTGACAAGCAGCCCACCAATACCTCCTGACCAGCTCCCAGTGAACCCATCCCTCAAAGAGATTGGGAGATATCTAAAGAAAGTATTCAAACAAATAAACCCCACAAAGAGGCCTGCTGGGAGAAGGCCTAAAGGCCCACCAAAGAATAGAAAAGTCAAGGAGGTCGCCCACAATAGGAAGCTTCAGAAAATGTATATGGAGGATAGGGAGGGACTCGCTAGTCTCATATTTAGTGGGGTAGAAAAGGTGGGATGCTTCCTAGAACCTTCAATAGTGGAGAAAACATACAGGGAGAAGTGGGAAGCTCCTGACAAGTTTGTAGGCCTAGGGCAGTTCAAGCCCTACGCAAAATGCAACAACACCTTCTTGGAAGATCCGATCAGCAAAAGCGAGGTTAGGGCCACCATCAGGAAGCTGAAAAGTGGGACGGCGCCAGGGCCCGAAGGGGTAACCAAGGAACAGATCAGTTTGTGGGATAAAGACGGCAGTAAGCTGGCGTATATATTCAACAGAATCCTACTGCTAGGCAAGATCCCCGCAATTCTTAAATCTAATAGAACCACCCTGATTCCCAAGACGAGTGACAAGGAGAAGATGAGGGACATAGCACAGTGGAGGCCCATCACAATCGGACCAGTGGTCCAAAGGCTGCTATCAGGAATAGTAAATAAAAGACTAGAACAGGCGTGCGAGCTAAATCCCAGACAGAGAGGATTTATAGTCGCCCCAGGGTGTGCAGAGAACCTCATGCTACTAGACGGAATGATAAAGATGGCCAAGAGGGAGGGAAAGAGTCTGGCAGTTGTGCTAATAGATTTCGCCAAGGCATTTGATTCGGTCTCCCACAAGCACATACGAGAGGTGCTAATAGCAAGAGGGGTGGACACCCTCTTCTTAGAGCTCTTTGAGTCAGCATATCACAAGTGCACCACAACCATCAAGACCTCCTCCAAAGAGACAGGACGCATCAGCCTAAAAATAGGGGTAAAGCAGGGCGACCCTCTCTCCCCCTTGCTGTTCAACCTAGCAATAGAGGGGATGGAAAGAAACCTGGCCATACTAGAAAAATTCTGTGAACAGACAGGACTAGAGTTCAACACGAAGAAATGCCATGGTTTCCTTATCGAGGGGTCACCCAGAGGATATAAAATAAACCAACGCCCGCACTGGAAACTGGGGGGGTTCGATCTCCATCTCATAGACAGGGACGAATCAGAAAAATACCTAGGAATAGGGATCAACCCGTGGAAGGGCTTAGTGGTCCCGAGCCCAGTCAAGATGATCACTGAAATAACAGAGAAACTATCCAGCGCTATGTTGAAGCCATACCAGAAGCTAGAGTTACTCAGGGTCTATGGCATCCCTAGAACAACGTATGTAACCGACAACGGTATGGCACCGAAAAAGACACTAGAAGAGTGCGACAGGATAATTAGAGTAGTGGTGAGGAGATGGCTCCACTTGAGCGAGACCATCTCCTCTGGGTTTCTGTACGCCAGATCCAGAAGTGGGGGGCTAGGAGTCACCAAATTGGCACAACACATCCCGGACATTCAGGCAAACAGGATAGCTGCCCTAGCAGGCTCATCTGATGAAGCCACAAGGGTCATGACCCGCAAGACCATCCCCTATAAACTGTATACTAGACTCCAAACATGGGCCAGGGGGTGGAGCAAACCAACCACTAGAAAGACGGCCACAGGCCTCAGTGGGAAGGACAGGGTTAAAAAGAAAGGAGGGGAAGCCACCAGAGTGATCTCCAAACAAAGGCGCGACCTCTCACAAAAACAACGGGCAGGACAGGGTTCAAACCCGGGGATAGGGGCGGCAGGCACCCCCAAATCACATCCAGTGGAAGAAAGCTCTAGTGTCCCAGTCTTCCAAAAAGAGAAATTTAATTGGAGGGGTGTGCAATTCGACAAATGGGCTGCTCTCCCCACACAAGGCGAGGGAGTGGAGGCGTTCAGGGAGGATCCCATTAGCAATCACTGGATCCGAGACCCAGCGAAAAACCACATGACAAACTCACAGTTCATTGCAGCTCTAAAATTCAGAACGAACTCCTATCCCACAAGGGAGTTCCAAAAGAGGGGGCAAGGGGCAACCAAGGCCCAAAGAGTATGCAGACTTTGTGGCAAAAATGCCGAAACCCAGAAACACCTCACATGCACATGCATGGAACTCAAAGAGGCTAGGATGAAAAGGCACAACAAGCTTTGCGCCCTGCTTAAAGCGGAGCTAGAAAAGAAAGAGTGGAAAGTGTTGAGGGAAACCAGGCTCAAAACTAGGGGGAGAGTGGGTGTACCAGACATCATAGCCCTAAAAGGGAATAAGGCCTACGTCCTAGACATGGTGGTCAAATACGAAACGGGCAGAAGGACGCTGGCAGAAGCGGCAGATATGAAAAAGGAGAAATATACTCCCTTTGCGCGAGCGATCACCAAAAGATGGCCTGACGCCAAGGTGGTGAGGGTCGAGGGCTTCCCACTGGGGAGCAAAGGAAAATGGCACAATGCCAACGATACTCTCCTGGGAGAGATGGGGATCCCGGCCAGGAGAAGGAAGACACTGGCCAGACTCTTCAGCAGGAGGTCCCTGCTATACACCCTGGACATACTGACAATCTTCAAGAAGAGGACCAGGAAGAATGGGAGCCCAATGGGCGGTAAAAAGACTATCAACATAGCGCCCAGACAGTAAAGGGACTGACATTGGGAACATTGACGGGAGATCCTGGGTGGAGCACAACAGCGGTCAAAGCCCAGCGGGCAGGGGCCAGGGGTCGAAGGGGTGACATGGAGGACAAGGGTGAGCGGGGCCCAGCGGGCGCATACAGACTAGGAGACGGAGGGACTATCCCCGCAGCACCCAGACAGGAAAGGGCTAGACCCTGAAAAACAATGACGTGTATATAGTTTGACCTTTGACCTCACTTATGACATGTATATAGTTTGACCTCTGACCCCACCTATGACGTGTATATAGTTTGACCTTTGACCTCACTTGTGACATGTATATAGTCTGACCTTTGACCGCACTTATGACATGTATATAGCTTAACCTTTGACCTCACTTAGGACGTGTATATAGTCTGACCTTTGACCCCACTTATGACATGTATATAGTTTGACCTTTGACCTCACTTATGTACATAGTTTGAACTTTTATTTAACCTGTATACCGCATGTCGAGCCAGGCTGTGTTGAACTAATAATGGCTAGCTGAAGCTGGCATCGCCAGCATAAGGTCTGGCCCAAAACCTCCCAGGCATCAATCCTGAAGAGGAAGGGTCGGACCCAGAGTAAAAAAGCTTGCTTGGACCCTCTTCTCCCAATGGCTCATATGTCTTGGGAGATGGGAAAAAGCAACACACATATAGTTTAAAAACTTGACATCTAGACCAATAGCTAAGAATAAAAGAAACAATGCTAATTACTAGGTAGAGGTTACTAGATAGAATGTTATCATGGTTAATTATAGATCAAGAGCTAAGGATAAAGGAAAGGTGTGGCAGGACAAGAACGCTAAGGGGTTACCCCGGTGCCCCGCAAAAGCTCCAGGAGCTAGGGTGCAATTATGAGATAGAATGCTATTGTGTAAAACACTGCAGAAGCATGGAGTCCAGGACAGCCAAGAAGGTAAGTATGAGGTACCTATAGTCTGTAAAAGTAGAATGGGTGCAACTGAGCCCAATGCGTGTTTGTACGTCCTCGTGTGTGCCTATAAATGTCTGGTAAGGGCAACTGTACTTACCTAGTCATAGCAGTAGAATGAGTGCAACTGTACTCAATAAATGTATGTCTGTCTGTATATGTCCCTATATGTGGCAGCGTGAAATCCCCGGACACTCGCTGATTAATGCCAACCCAGGAGAGGCGGAGTGCTGGATAGGGGAAGGAACCTTAGGGCCGTTCTCCATTCTATATGCAATGTCTAATCTATGGATGGTGGGAAAACTCAAACAGTGAAAACACCGGTTGCTGCATCGAAGCACCCCTCTTGTGCTGACAACAGGCAGATGGCCCTCACACCTGAAGGCCTCGTTCCACTCCCCGCCTGATATGACAGCGCCATGGGTGAAGCAGGGTGGTGGCCCCTCGTCGACGGGAGACGATAAACTACCCGAAAGGCCGTGCAGAGGCAACTCCAGTTCTTGGGGCCCTCTGACACAACCCAGTCAGCCACACGGGCAAAAGGGGAAAACGAGGGGCGGTTGGCTGACGGGGGTAAACAAATTGTCCGGCACTTCAAGGGTGAAGCAGAAATGCGAGTTCTTGCAAGTGTGAATCTAATGGTCGCCCATGCCCTCTGAATGACATAGTGATGATATTCAATGTGCGCGGGAAAAGGCGAGAGTAACCATGGCCCTCCTAAAATAGCCAAATGCCTCATCATCTAATTAGTGACGCACATGAATGGATGAACGAGATTCCCACTGTCCCTACCTACTAGCCAGCGAAACCACAGCCAAGGGAACAGGCTTGGCAGAATCAGCGGGGACAGAAGACCCTGTAGAGTTTGACTCTAGTCTGGCACTGTGAAGAGACATGAGAGGTGTAGAATAAGTGGGAGGCTTCGGCCGCTGGTGAAATACCACTACTCCTATCATGCCCTGGAAAGCGTCGCGGTTCCGGCGGCGTCCGGTGAGCTCTCGCTGGCCCTTGAAAATCCGGGGGAGGTGTAAATCTCGCGCCAGGTCTCCGCAGCAGGTCTCCAAGGTGAACAGCCTCTGGCATGTTAGACGAAGGTGGGTAAGGGAAGTCGGCAAGTCAGATCCGTAACTTCGGGATAAGGATTGGCTCTAAGGGCTGGGTCGGTCGGGCTGGGGTGCGAAGCGGGGCTGGGCTCAATCTTTTCGGCCGGATTGTCGTGGAGCTCAACCCCAGCACAAAGCACAAAGTAGGAACATGACAGGCCGTGAAGTGTGAAGGAGGACGCTGGCTGAAGGGCAAATGAGGTAGTGACGCAAGATGGTCGAGGGGGTGCAGTCGCGAGCGGTCCCGGCCGCTCACCTCGATCACGAATAGGCAGAAAGGCGATTAATGGGAAGCGAGACGGCGCCGCACTCAGCATGACACCCTATTATCTGGCCTGGGCTCCCAAACCGTACCGAAATCTAGCTTTCTGATCACAACCTCACAAAAGTGGAGCCTTGAAGGACAGGTGGGAGAGGCTTGAAAGTGGTGCATGAGGCGGTTGAGGTTTACACCCGCCCAAACAAAGTGTAACAAACGGCTCGGACAATGGGCCTTGGGGAAGGCCGAGTATAAAACCCCTCTGATCGATTGGTAAACAAACTTGCCTTGGGGGCCCCCCGCCAGCCGACCTTGTCGGGGTTCGGGTGGACAGTTCCCCCGCCTGCAAGTCCTCCTCTAGCCCTAGTTCTGGGGAGCGAGACCGAGAAGCCCCGTCTGTCCAAGAAGCCTTTTAGGGCCATCCAAAAGAAATGCACTCCCGTGGTCATGGTCGAGCTGATCGATTGGTAAACAAAACTTGCCTTGGGGGGCCCCCGCCAGCCGACCCAGTCGGGTTCGGATGGACGGTTCCCCCGCCTGCAAGTCTGCCTCTAGCCCTAGTCCTGGGGAGCAAGACCGAGAGGCCCCGTCTGTCCAAGAAGCCTCGTAGGGCCATCCAAAGAAATGCACCCCTGTGGTCATGGTCGAGCTGACCGATTGGTAAACAAAACCCGCCAATGGGGGGCCCCTACCGGCCGGCCTAGTCGGTGTTCGGGTGGAAGGTTCCCCCACCTGCGGGTCTGCCTCTAGCCTCAGTCCCAAAGAGCAAGACCGAGAAGCCCCGTCTGTCCAAGAAGCCTCGTAGGGCCATCCAAAGAAATGCACCCCTGTGGTCATGGTCGAGCTGACCGATTGGAAAACAAAACCCGCCATCGGAGGGCCCCCGCCGGCCAGCCTAGCTGGTGTTTGGGCGGACGGTTCCTCCGGCCTGCGGGTCTGCCTCTAGCCTCAGTCCCAAGGAGCAAGACCGAGAAGCCCCGTCTGCCCAAGAAGCCTCGTAGGGCCATCCAAAGAAATGCACCCCTGTGGTCATGGTCGAGCTGACCGATCGGTAAACAAAACTCACCTTGGGGGGCCCCCACCGGCCGACGTAGTCGGTGTTCGGGTGGACGGTTCCCCCGCCAGTGAGTCTGCCTCTAACCGTAGCCCCGATGAGTGAGGCAGAGATACCCGATCGGCCTGAGCAACACTGCATAGCCATCAATGGAACTTCGAATTGGACCACCGCCATGGCCCCTGGGCAGGATGGGAGAGCCAGACCAAAGACCTGGGAGAGCAATAAAACTAACTCCCAAAACATGTGTCGTTTGTTCTAATAAAGAATGATACAACACTAGCAAAGTAGCACGACTCATGCTTTGCCTGGCCTGTATGTGCATCCCGCTGCTGATATGAATGTATCCCTGCTAGCTACCCTGCCAACCCTGTATGAATGATTGCTTGCTTCCACAGATTAGAGAATGCCACCCATAAGGAGGAGATACGGAGACAGGAGGCTCATGAACCCGAGTGCGGGGAGGCGAAGGAGATCAGCAGATGAGGTTAACTCATTCATGGCCAAAGACGTCTTTGACGTGTTATCAGGAATAGCCCAGAGGGCCAATGACATGTTTGACGTGTTTTTGTTTTTATTAGTGCAGCGCGTAGTTCAAACACTTCCCCAGCCTGTGACATGTTATCAGGTCCCTAACCTCAAAGTCAAGCCGACAACACGCGATCAAACACATACCGCAGCTGTTTTTTTGAAATGGGGGAGGAGGCAAGAAGACAAAAGCCGTGAGAAACGCTGCCTCTTTGCAGACTAGGAGAGAGACGCCATTGTGTACGGTTGTGACAGTGTGCTGAGTTGAGTTGAAGTTGAAGTTGAAGAGATTACAGTAGCTAGTAGCCTATAGTCGTCAGTTTAGTTAGCGTTAGTTAGTTGTAGTATAGTCTGTAGTATAGTTTAGTTAGTTAGTTGTAGTAGTCATAGTCTAGTCAGTCATGGTGAAGGCAAAAGGAAAGACCAAACACTGCATCGCCCCTCGGCGCGGCGGTGCCCGAGCTGTTCGCCTTGCTGCTGGGCAGCGGACACTGGATGAGTTGTTCGCAGTCAAACCCGTGACCACCATCGATCCGGTTCCAGCGCCTGGTCCCAAACCCAAGCCTCCTGTGTCCCAGCTCGAACGAGACAAGACTGAGTCAGAACTTAGTGACGAGGAGGAGATCGGGGGCAACACAACAGACATGATTCCCCAGGAGGAGCCATTTTCCAGGGTGCATTTGCGAGACGAGACTGAGTCAGAACTTAGTGACGAGGAGGAGATCGAGGGCAACACAACAACAGACATGATTCCCCAGGAGGAGCCATTTTCCAGGGCGCATTTGCGCCGTGCAAAGACGCCCCGGGATTACATTGAAAGTGACTTTGACTCTCAGCCATCAAGCTCCCATTCGTCTGAAGAGGAAATGGTCACACCGTCGCCAGTTGTCCATGTCGAGGGCGAGGAAGACTGGACCCCAATGCGACAGGACCCCGATGATCGTGGTAAGGAGTAATTTTGTTGTTGATATATATGCATATTGTACAGACAGTACCAGTACCAGTACCAGCTTCACGCACAAAGTCCCAGTGATGATGTCATCACACTCACACAAAGTCCCAGTAATGATGTCATCAGTGTGTGTGACTACTGACTACACTGTCTCTGCATTCTATAATCGTATAGTTTACTGAGACTAGTACACTACACTGTCTCTGTACTAAATGTGATTATATAGTTTACTGAGACACTACACTGTCTCTCTGTACTAAATGTGATTATATAGTTTACTGAGACACTAGTACAATACACTGTCTCTCTGTACTAAATGTGATTATATAGTTTACTGAGGATATGTTGCTTTTATTTCAGATGAGGACGAGCCGATTGTTGCAGAACCCAGTGAGCCCACATCTAATAAACAACCGAGATCAAAAGGTAAGATCTTGTTTCCCTCTTTTGTGTCTTTGTCCAAAATGGCTGATCTACAAGCTCACAATTATACATGTTGTGTGTGTGTTGTAAATTGTATTGTAATGTATGTATTTCTTTATTTACAGGCCGTGGTGCAGATGGAGAGCCAATGGAGGGACAGCAACCCAAGAAGAAGGGGAAAAAGAAAGACACCAAAGGTATGTTCATTTTCCCTCTTTGCCCAATATAGCTGATCTACAAGCTTGTGTGTGTGTGAGTGTGCTATAGTAATGTATTTGTATTTCTATATTTTTATAACACCTATCCTGTATCCAGAGCAGCAATGGTACTGCATGGATGAAGTGCCGTGGGAGCCAGAGGACATCCCGTTCACTGCAGTTCCTGGACCGCTCAACAGTGCTGCTGCGCTGGAGTCGGACAAGCCAGTGGACTTCCTGGAACTCATCCTGACTGAAGAGCTGCTCCAGTATATTGTTGACCAGACCAACCTCTATGCACAGCAGCAAATTGAGGCTGGCGCAACAAGTGTAAGGCTCGAGGCATGGAAACCTGTTGACATTCCTGAACTGAAGGCCTTCCTAGGGCTCCTCTTCCTGACTGGGCTCATTGTAAAGCCTGACCTAAAGAGTTACTGGTCCACGAACGAGGTGCTGGAGACCCCCTATTTTGGTAAGACAATGTCCCGAAACAGGTTCCAGATCATTACGCGTTTCCTGCATTTTACTGACAACACAGCAGTGAGAAACAAGGATGACAGGTTGTTCAAAGTCCGCCCAATCTTGGATATGCTAGTGAACAAGTTCCAGGAACTCTACCAGCCAGGCCAGAACATCTCAATAGATGAAGGAACTTTACTGTGGAGAGGCAGATTGAGCTTCAAAGTTTTTAACCCACAGAAACCTGTGCGTTACGGGATCAAAAGTTATGTATTATGTGAGTCCCAGACAGGATTTTGTTATAATTTGATGCCTTATTGTGGAGACGGTAAATCTCTTGTAGATACAGTGTGTGGTCTCCTGTTGGGGCTGGAACAGCAGGGCTACAAACTGTACATGGATAACTTTTACAATTCTGTAAACATGTGTGATATCCTGCTAGATCTGGGGACACATGTATGTGGCACACTGCGAAAGCATAGAGGAGAACCACCAGCTGTACACCATGCTGAGAAGGCCACCCTGCAACCAGGGGGCAGAATTGCCTTCCACACTGACCGGGTTCTGTGCTTGGCATGGCGGGACACAAATGTTGTGAGAATGGTATCCACATTTCACCAGAACGAGATGCGACAGGTCTTGACGTGGAAGAAAGGTGTGAGGGGGAAGGTGGTGAAGGAGAAGCCTGTCTCTGTGATAGAGTACAACCAGTCTATGAACGGTGTTGATAGGCTGGATCAAATTATTTCGTACTACCCGTTCATCAGGAAGTCCTATAAATGGACAACTAAATTTGTGATGTACATGTTCCAAATCTGCCTCCACAATGCTTTCGTCCTGTACAGAGCTAAAACCCCACAGGGCACAGTACAGACCATGCATGCGTTCCAGGAGTCTTTGATACAGGCGTGGACCACTGCCACAAAGCTCCATAGAGCTCCATATGCTGACCGTCCGAGTAGGCTGTCTGCCAACCTGGCAAAGCATTTCCCTGTCAGGAATGACCCCACCCCCCAAAATGACAACCCAGCAAAGAGATGCAAGGTGTGTATGGCCAACAAAAACAGAAAGGAGACACGTTTCCAGTGCAACTTCTGCCGCATCCCCTTGTGCAGGGTCCCCTGCTTTGAGGTCTACCATGACACTCTGAACTATAAAGAGTAGGGGTGTCACGATACACTAGGTTCACGATACGATACAATAGACGATATTGGATTAACGATAACAATACGATACGATATTTTTTTCGATCGATTTGTAAGTTGAGGGGGCATCCTTCACGCTAATTTGAGTAATTTCACCATTTTCATCCTCCTTGTCTGTAACGTCCCTCGTCTGTTCAAACAAAGCAATGAAAAGGAGAGCGAGCATGCAATCAGATGCAGATCAGTGCCACCATGTTCAGCTTCTTTTTCTCGCGATATGAGATTTCATCTCAACGATACATATTGTCACGTTTTGATATCGCGATATATTGTGGGACGATATATTGTGACATAAGAGTAAATTCCCCTCAGTGGTAGAACGAACTCCCCACTGAGGTCAGGACGGCCGAATCCCTGCCCATCTTTCGCCGAAGATTGAAAACTCCTTTTCTTTTCTTTTTTCAACTTTTTATTTTAGTTTTCAGTGAGTCCACCTTTGAAAAAAAAAATCACCTTTTCAAGCTCCACTTGAGTCCCTTCTGAACTAACCCTTTTGATGTAGCATCCCCCCCCTTCTCCACCCCAAACCCCCTCCCCCCATCTAGCATCTTCCCCCCCTTCTTCACCCCAACCCCCCCAAAAAAAACAAAAAAAAAAAAACATTGATGTTTTACTCTACTGCTGCAAGGGTGTATCTGTGTAGATGATGTTCCACAGTTGATTCCACTAATGTTGACAATGTGACATTGTAAGTCGCTTTGGATAAAAGTGTCTGCTAAATGACGAAATGTAATGTAATGTAAAGAGACACACATGGGCCCCGCGCGCACACACACACACACACATTCACACTCACTCACACTGAGTAAATTGTATTGTTGAATGTAAAAAAAAGCACTTCATTTATATATATATATATATATATATATATATATATATATATATATATTGTCATTTGTGTCATAACGAATAGTATTTACATGTCTGATGTCAATACAGTTCAAAATGAGTTGAGAGAGGAAAATCCCGCACACTGACTTCACTTCAGACTTTTATTGGCAACGTTTCGGTCACAACAAGACCTTCATCTGGCAAAAGTAATTTCTGAATGCAGACAACAGTCATATATAGGCACAATGGGGTGTCGCAGCAACCAATCACAGTCAGGCAATCAGGCTGCCAACGGTGCCTAATAGACACTGCAGGTGTCAGTCAATCATAATAAATACATAGAGCAATCAGAATACATGAGGATCAGCCTTCACACAGCTATACATTGACCCAGTAATAAAAATAAAGGGAAAATGATTAAAAGTTCCCAGTAATAAAAGGAAACTTGAAACTGCTATTTCCAGTAATAAATAAATAAAGGGAAGAAAATTAAAATACACAGTAAGAATTTTTATATCAAATGGGCTATTGATTAAAAAGTTCCCAGTAAAATGTATAAAGGGAAACTTAAAATCAAAAAAGGCCATTGTTCCCAGTAAGATATAAATAAAGGGAGACTAATAAACAAATACCCAGTAATAAAATTAAGTATAAAGAGAGAATAGAAAAATAGCAAATGCGAACTATAAATACAATATCAATCAACAATGGAATGCAATAAATATCGATTAAAATTTAGAACATAATGTTGAGTTGTAGTTCGTCATTTAAACCTTTTGGTGTTAAAGTTTGGAGGTAAAAAATCCAAACGGCCTCTCTTTTTTTGAGGAGCAGGTCATGGTTGCCACCTCTAGGTGGCAGGGGAACCTGCTCAATGCCACAAAACCGTAATGAGGCAATATCATGGTTGTGATCATTAAAATGGACAGCAATAGGGTAAAGACGATCGTTTCGTCTAATAGAGCTCTTATGTTCGCTAATTCTCTGTTTTAGTTTGCGAGTCGTCTTCCCCAAATAGGCTAGTCCACAACAACAAGTAATGAGGTACACAACATGAGTAGAGGCACAAGTAATAATACTCTTAATAGGGATTTGTTTACCAGTGTGGGGATGGTGAAAAGAGGTGGTCTTGAATGTGTTGTGGCATTGGGTGCAGTTGCCACAGCGATAATTCCCATTGGCTATAGGAGCAAGGAGAGTCTGTCTAGGTTGTGGGTGATTATTAAACGAGGCATGTACCAGACGGTCCCTTATGTTTTTGGCACGTTTATAAACAAAGAGGGGTGGATGCTTAAAAGTATCTGATAGTTCAGTGTCAGATCTTAAAAGATGCCAATGTTTCAAAAAAGTAGCTTTTATGAGGTGAGAATGAGCGGAATAAACCGTAGAACAAGTGATAGAAAAGTCCTTCTCACGTTTCTCACTTGTTTTCAGAAGATCGAGACGGGGTTTGTTTAATGCTGCAGTATAGGCCGCATCGACCCAATCAACAGGGTAGCCCCGTGAACAGAATTTAGACTTCATGTCTGCAGATTTGTCCATATAGTCCTGTGTGGTGGCACAGATCCGTCTCAATCTATAAAATTGGCTTTTTGGTAGGCCTCGTTTGAGAGGCACCTTCAAGACCACCTCTTTTCACCATCCCCACACTGGTAAACAAATCCCTATTAAGAGTATTATTACTTGTGCCTCTACTCATGTTGTGTACCTCATTACTTGTTGTTGTGGACTAGCCAATGTGGGGAAGACGACTCACAAACTAAAACAGAGAATTAGCGAACATAAGAGCTCTATTAGACGAAACGATCGTCTTTACCCTATTGCTGTCCATTTTAATGATCACAACCATGATATTGCCTCATTACGCTATTGTGGCATTGTGGCAGGTTCCCCTGCCACCTATACCCCTTTTCCACCTACAGGAACCTGGAGCCTGGGCTGGAGCTTTGCTCAAAACTGGCGCTCAGTCAGAGCCTGGAGCCTCAGATTATGAACCCCTTTCTTGTTCCACCGCGAGAGCTTTGAACGAGAGCCACGTCATTACGTCATTGGATACATCGGTAAAAAAAAAAAAAAAGTCTCTGATTTCCCAGCAGCGCTAGCGGCAGGTTCAGGGTTCATTCAACATGGCGGACGTGATGAACGAAGTGCTGTTACCATTGCTCCTGGTTTTTCGTGCCTTCATTGATGCCCAAACAACGCTGGCACAACGCTTCTGTGCTGCTCGTCGTGGCTGCCTTGAACGGCGATTACGTTCGAGAAGACGGGTAATTAACGTTGCCTAATACGTTTTGATTCTGCGGAACACTGAATGGATGCTAATGCTAATGTTAGCTTGTTGTTAGATAACAGTGCAGTCTGAGCTGAGTTCATGCTCACACAGCGCAATTGTGTCTTAATAGACTAAACAGACAAATGTTCCGGTTGCAGAAACTGCACTACTTAGTTTTATTTTCGATCAGACTTCCATGATTTGATTGTATTATCATGCAGTGGGTGTTTACACGTGAGTAAACAGGATACTGGAGGCTAACGTGGCAGAGAAATTGGTGTTCTCCAGTATCTGTTTACTCACGTGGATGTAAACAATGATTTCTGTAAAACCTCATTTCTCAAAGAATCAGGATAAATGATCGTTTTTATATTTATCGCTCTCCACACAGCATAACTTTGCTGATGCTTTCATCCAAAGCGACTTACAACATTCATCTTTACAATTACTACAATAATTTGATCTCATTTATTTTATTTTATTTTAATCATTCAATTTCTTTCATCTTTACAGGCTGTCTTGTGGCTGATGGCAAGGCGGAGGTCACCCGTTGTCTGGACACACCCACGATCTCAGCACTGGTGGGACACAATTGTTCCGGATTTCACCCCTCAGCAATTCGTGCAGAATTTCCGTGTGTCCCGGGAGTCGTTTCAGTACATCTGCGGTCGGGTCAGGCATGTCATGGGGAGACGGGATACAAATTACCGTTTGTGTGTCCCGATCCGAAAGCGGGTGGCAATTGCCATCTGGAAGCTGGCCACTGGTGGTGAATACAGGACCATCAGCCATCTTTTTGGGGTAGGCCTGAGCACTGTGTTTAATTGTCTTCAGGATTTCTGCAACGCAGTCATCAGGGTGCTGCTTCCTGCCCACATTACATTTCCCGATGCAGACAAGCTGGTAGAAATGGCCAATTTCTTCCAAAATCATTGGAGAGTACCACAGTGTGTTGGTGCAATAGATGGAAGCCACATTCCGATAATAGCACCAGAGGAGTTTCCTCGGGACTATTACAACCGCAAGGGGTGGTATTCAATTGTTCTGCAAGCAGTTGTGGATGGCAAAGGTCGTTTCTGGGATGTATGTGTTGGCTATCCAGGGAGTGTGCATGACGCTAGAGTATTGCGACAGTCACATTTGTGGGATGCCCTAAGTGACGGGGAATTACTCAGTCAAAACAAAGTGACTATTTCTGGCTGCAATGTGGGACATTATCTGATTGGTGACCCGGCCTACCCCCTGCAAAATTGGCTTATGAAGCCATTATCGGACACTGGCAGACTGACCCCTGAACAACGCAACTACAATTTCAGGCTGAGCAGTGCACGATCGGTTGTGGAGACATGTTTTGGGAGGTTAAAAGGCAGATGGAGGTGCCTCCTAAAGAGAAATGACACCAGGCTGGAGCTGAGCAAGAAAATGACGCTGGCCTGCTGTGTGCTGCATAACATCTGCGAAGAACATGGCGACCATTTTGCTGCTGAGCCTGTAGACAGGCAGGTGAACATTCAGCCTCCTGTCCAGGCATTACCTGAGCATGGTCATCCAGAAGGGACTGATGTTAGAGCTGCACTAATGGCATACTTCACAACAAATGAGTGATCATGAAAAGGGAAAACACCCTCTAATGAACCTTGAAAACATTTTGTGCAGCTGGTATACATTTCTGCACGTTTGTTCTGAATCAGAGTTGTACATTTTAAAGTTTTTTGAATTTGTTTCATCCAATTTTCATCTTTTACTTTCAATAAATGAATTGAAATAACCATGGTAGTGGTGTTGTTTTGTTTTAGCAAACATGAGATCATAATGTGATGCAAAAAACAATCAAAAATATTGATATAGGGACTAATGATAAAGTGGATACTTCCTACATGTACCAAAAATAAACTAATTTCAAATGAAGAAAACCACTAAACATGTTCTTTACATGTAACTCTGAAAAACACATCAAATCACAGGCAACACACGTTTCAACCTCGCTGGCCTAGCCAGACCAGCGAGGTTGAAACGCGTTGTGTTTTGTTGCCCGTGTTTATTCGATTGAAGATGTACACTGCTGGTAATCCTTTTCAGCACAAATGTACATTAGTTCTGCATTTAATTGTGCTCCAGCAGTGTACATCTTCAATCGAATAAACACGGGCAACACAACGCGTTTCAACCTCGCTGGCCTAGCCAGACCAGCGAGGTTGAAATGCGTTGTGTTGCCCGTGTTTATTAGATTTTATTATAACTTTTTGTTTTCTCCTGACTAGCAATACTGAATGCAACAAATACACATGTCTATAAGATAAAAAAAAAAGAGGTAGCTGTCCAGTGTGGTTGCAGGAAGTTCCGCAGGTGTTGAATGGAGCAAAGAAAGACATCCGAGGCACTCTGAATAATTTTATTTATTCAGAGTTCACCCCTTTCCTCTCAAAAAATCATTTATTCTAAATGGGTATCCCCGTTTAGAATAAAGGGGTGAACTCTGAATAAATAAAATTATTCAGAGTGCCTCGGATGTCTTTCTTTGCTCCATTCAACACCTGGGGAACTTCCTGCAACCACACTGGACAGCTACCTCTTTTTTATCTTATATCTATGTATGCCCCATCCTGGAAGAGCACCTGATTTTTACTCTGCCATTTTATATTGATGACCCAATGCAGCACTCCCAATTGTATCTTTATAAATACACATACAAAAAAAGTCACACGTTTGTCATAAAAGTCACTTTTTCAGCACAAATGTACATTAGTTCTGCATTTAATTGTGCTCCAGCAGTGTACATCTTCAATCGAATAAACACGGGCAACACAGCGCGTTTCAACCTCGCTGGCCTAGCCAGACCAGCGAGGTTGAAACGCGTTGTGCTCATGCCCGTGTTTATTATAACTTTTTGTTTTCTCCTGACTAGCAATACTGAATGCAACAAATACACATGTCTATTTAGACAAATTTAAAGTTTATTAAAACCGACAAGATTTCCTGTACAATGCAGAAAATGTATTTTACACCACAAGTGTGTGCTGCCTGTGCAAACTGCAGCAAAAAAATAAAATAAAAAAGGGGTTAAGTCACACATGTTATAAAAAAGTCTCCACCATCACCATCACCCATGCAGTGCAATGTCAAACAAATTTGACATAAATTTACGGAGGGAAAAGTCCAGTCCAGTGCACTGCACTCATTGCTTTTCCGCCTGAGCCTCCATCAGTGCCACCATGCGCCCCATCAGTCCAAGGTATGATTTGGCGTTGGCTTTCAATTCACCCAGCAAGGAGTTGTTCAGGTCCGTGCTGTGCTGCATGAACTTTTCATCTGCCCTCTCCAGATACTCCAGCATCTCCCCGCTGCTGTCTCGCTTCCTTTTTCCTGTGTCCAACAACAACAACAACACATATTCATTCTGTGCTCATGATGCCACTGCAGAACCTTGTTTTGCCAGATGCTGAAAATGTGTCCGTGGCAGGTAAAGTTAGCTTCAACTTCTATTATTAGGCCTATGTAATTTCTACCATTTTCAGCATCTAATATGAAGCTATGTAATTTCTACTATCAAGTTCATTTAGGTATTTCTAAATCAGAGCCTGAGTGTAACCTAAATACATCTCGATCTTGAGTATGGTGTGACAGACTACAATATACACAGTCCAACAAATCTTACCAAGCCTGGACTGTTGGGCTGATGGTGTGGAGGTTCCACTGGTCCCTCCTGTGCTTGTGCTGGACGGTGTGGGGGAACTGCATCGCAGTGGAGATGGTAGCTGCATGCTGGCATCACCGATGGACGACAAGTCTATTTACAAAAACAAGATAACAGTGCTTTAAAAAAACTTGTCCACCACACTTTGTACAATTTTAACATAAGGCAACTGTTAAGTGACGTTGATAATGTTAGGCGAGAGACAATGGCAACCAGGGGTGCACCAATCACGCTATTTGAAACAACCTAGCCAACAGCTAATGCAAGCTAAGAGCTAACGTTGGCTAGCCAACAGCATGGGCATGGGTTACTGAAAATCAATCTATGAGGAGTTGTTTACCAATCAATCTTATCAATCAGCACATAAAAGCATAAATCGGATTTCTCCGATCTCGTATTTAGACTGGAAGTATGCTGACTGGTCGCTGGCGGAACCATCAGTGCATCAGTGAATGCTAGCATCAACATCGCATGCTAACGTCGGCCATTGTTCCAAAAGGTTGTTGTTGGTGGGCTAATATAACAATACCCAGGCAATTAGCCGTAGTTATACTAATATATCTAACATTGATGTTACAAACGCATCGTTGTTAACATCAATGTTCTATATATTAACATCAGTAATGTTTGGTTTATGCATAATGTAATGTTATTAACCTGACCAACAGCTAGCCTCGGTTACATTAGCTAGCATGCTCATTGATACTAACGTTACTGCTGCTGTTTGTAACGCGCTAAACAGCTGGCGAAACATTCGAAAAACAATGTATGAGGAGTTGTTTACCAATCAATCAGCACATAAAAGCATAAATCGGATTTCTCCAATCTCTTATTTAGACTGGAAGTCTGCTGACTGATCGCTGGCGTTCAGTGCATCAGTTTAGGCTAGCATCAGATAGCATGCTAACGTTGACCATTGTTGCCTAACGTTTCTGCTGGTAGTTGTAACGTTAATGCGCTAAACAGCTGGTGAAACATTGGAAAAAATAAAAAATAACTTACCAGGATCTGGGCAGGTTTGTATAACCGTATCGTTTCCCATTGCCTCGAGCAGACTTGTAGCAGTGACCGAGTTCAACGCCCCAGTAACTTGGCAAGATGGTCGATCGCCAAGCACGGAATCGAGCAGATGAAAATAGGGATTATCCCGTGGTCGACCATTGCCGCTCTTGGCAAGGTCCTTCTTCTGGTCCCTGTACTCCTTTTTCAGTTTTTTCAGTTTGTTTGTGATCTGCTCAAGCGTTTTCGCATATCCTGCTGAAGCCATCTCTCGCTGGATCTGCTCAAACACTGGTTTGTTTCTTGATGCACCCTCCAGTTTTCGTTGGACCTCTGCAGACGACCACAGGGCAAGCAGACATGTGGTCTCCTCCACGGACCACTGCTGCTTGGTTTTTCCAGCTTCCATTGTGTATAAATCGTTCTGTTGTGTGTGTGATGATGAGATATCTACACTCTGCACAAAATGTTGTTTAAAAATGGCGCTTCTCTCGTGTTGTTGCCCATGGTCATGGTAACCACGCCCCCAGCCCCTGACACGGCCTATGACGTAGCGGTGCTTTCATCTGATCCAGGAGAGAAGTGGGGCTACTCAAGCACCAGTTTCCAGGGCCGAGAGCCAGTGTTTAGGCTGTCGAAACACAAAGAACTGGTTCAAAATTAGGCTCTGGCCCAGAACCGGCCCTGAAACTAGGTCGGTGGAAAAGGGGTACTAGAGGTGGCAACCATGACCTGCTCCTCAAAAAAATAGAGGCCTTTTGGATTTTTTACCTCCAAACTTTAACACCAAAAGGTTTAAATGACGAACTACAACTCAACATTATGTTCTAAATTTTAATCGATATTTATTGCATTCCATTGTTGATTGATATTGTATTTATAGTTCGCATTTGCTATTTTTCTATTCTCTCTTTATACTTAATTTTATTACTGGGTATTTGTTTATTAGTCTCCCTTTATTTATATCTTACTGGGAACAATGGCCTTTTTTGATTTTAAGTTTCCCTTTATACATTTTACTGGGAACTTTTTAATCAATAGCCCATTTGATATAAAAATTCTTACTGTGTATTTTAATTTTCTTCCCTTTATTTATTTATTACTGGGAATAGCAGTTTCAAGTTTCCTTTTATTACTGGGAACTTTTAATCATTTTCCCTTTATTTTTATTACTGGGTCAATGTATAGCTGTGTGAAGGCTGATCCTCATGTATTCTGATTGCTCTATGTATTTATTATGATTGACTGACACCTGCAGTGTCTATTAGGCACCGTTGGCAGCCTGATTGCCTGACTGTGATTGGTTGCTGCGACACCCCATTGTGCCTATATATTACTGTTGTCTGCATTCAGAAATTACTTTTGCCAGATGAAGGTCTTGTTGTGACCGAAACGTTGCCAATAAAAGTCTGAAGTGAAGTCAGTGTGCAGGATTTTCCTCTCTCAACTCATCTGATGCTCCGACGCACCTGACGCACACGGTTTGTGCAGAGATCACCCCTCTAATACAGTTCAAAATAAAATAATTGAGAGCGAGTTCTGCCTGAGATTGTGTCTTTTACAAAAATGGCCTTTTCTGCTGTTTCTCTTCTCAGAGAGACCTTTTTGGTGAAAACAGGGTGTATATAAATGGCTATAAGTAGAGTACAGAACATGCTAAAAGCTCACTTTTTTTTCCCTGGTGAACCCAGAGACGTACATCTTCATTTTGAGGTATTGCAAATCACTCTGGTGCTAATAGATAATTTACTGTGGGTCTTGAAAGATGACCAACAATTATGAAAATCTTTGGCCTGTGCTAAATATTGGCAGTCCTAAACTGGCCATGAATGAGTTAAGGGGGTGAGGATCCCAGACAGAGTGCCGGAGAGGCTGTGGTGGAGAGTCGGAGCGGCACTAGGT
Organism: Poromitra crassiceps; assembly: GCF_964638095.1. Taxonomy (NCBI): domain Eukaryota; kingdom Metazoa; phylum Chordata; class Actinopteri; order Beryciformes; family Melamphaidae; genus Poromitra; species Poromitra crassiceps. The sequence continues at coordinate 10,973,245 of NC_139642.1, forward strand.
GCAATCACCGGCTTTCTCGAGGACCAGGAGGTGGTCTTCCCGAGGGACGGGGGGCTACAGGCAGTCGTCCCAGAGGATAAGTACCACATGGTCATCCACCTGGAGTGGCAAGCCCTCTTTATTAACTCATTCATGGCCAGTTTAGGACTGCCAATATTTAGCACAGGCCAAAGATTTTCATAATTGTTGGTCATCTTTCAAGACCCACAGTAAATTATCTATTAGCACCAAAGTGATTTGCAATACCTCAAAATGAAGATGTACGTCTCTGGGTTCACCAGGAAAAAAAAGTGAGCTTTTAGCATGTTCTGTACTCTACTTATAGCCATTTATATACACCCTGTTTTCACCAAAAAGGTCTCTCGGAGAAGACAAACAGCAGAAAAGGCAATTTTTGTAAAAGACACAATCTCAGGCAGAACTCGCTCTCAATTCTTTTATTTTGAACTGTATTGACATCTGACATGTAAATATTATTCATTATGACACAAATGACAAAAAAAAAATATATATATATATATATATATATATATATATACATGAAGTGCTTTTTTTACATTCAACAATACAGTTTACTCAGTGTGAGTGAGTGTGCAGACAGACAGACACACAGACACAGACACAGACACAGACACGGACACACACACACACACACACACACACACACAGAGAGAGAGTTCTGTCCACAGCTGCTGCTGGATCGCACCTCCTTCCCCCGCAAATTAGCATAGGAGGGGAACACCAAACTGGTTTGAGATCAGCGTCTAGCCTCCTCTGCCTCGCATCGTTTTCCTCCTCTCGTTCGGGCTGGGACGAATGCTGCGACACAGGAACGGGTCGGGCTTGGCTTTGGGACCAGGCGCTGGAACCGGATCGATCATGTTCGTCACGGGTTTGACTACTGCGAACAACTCAATCCAGGTTCGCCCTGCAGCAAGGCGAGCAGTGCAGCGCGCCGAGGGGCGTTTCAATGGCGTTTCTCCTCTCTACAAGGAAGCGCGTTTCTCTGTTTTTCCTCCTGCTCATTTCAAACAACAGCTGCGGTATGTGTTTGATCGCGTGTTGTCGGCTTGGCTTTGAGGCTAGGGACCTGATAACATGTCACAGGCTGGGGAAGTGTTTGAACTACGCGCTGCACTAATAAAAACAAAAACACGTCAAACACGTCATTGGCCCTCTGGGCTATTCCTGATAACACGTCAAAGACGTATTTGGCCATGAATGAGTTAAAGTCATCCCAATATATAGGAGTGAGAACTGGGATGCCGGGAGAGCCATCAGCCTGGCAAACAGGCGAATAATGAGCTTGGTGGAGCGGCTGAGACGGGAGGGGAAAATAAGTGCGGAACAAACTCCTGTCCCGTCCCCCTGATACTCCCGGAAGGCAACTTTTGCTGTGCCGGCCTAGACCGGCTCAAGCTGTATATGGGATGGGGTGACAGCACCCTGGAGGACACTCTGAAAGCCCTGTAGGGAGTATTTGCACTGCTGCTTGCTTGTGTTGTTGATGTTACTGTGCATGTGTTATAAATAAAAATGTGTTCTTGTTAACCCTGTCTCATGAGTGGTAAATGTGTGGCCTCATTACATCAATGGTGTGTGGAGAATAAAGGGGTCTGTTGGGATCTGAAGCGGGAATTTGGTGAAGGGTCATACGCCCCTTTGAAAAGGTGGTGAGGGGAGAGGAGGATGACTGAGACCTGAAGAAGGGAAGAGAAGATCGAGAGATTCGCCGGAGGACATCAACGAGGAACGCCCACCAGCGAGGATGAGGACGGTGCCATGGAGGGGATCGGAGGAGCCATCGACAGGAGACGCCCTTCAGCGAAAACGAGGATGGTGCCATGGAGACGCAAGGAGATCGGAGGAGCACCCTATAGGTCGCCGAGGGGCGACCTGGGGTAAGCACAAGTATTCAAGAGAGCGAAACCCTATAGGTCGCCGAGGGGCGACCTGGGGTGAGTACATGGGTTCAAAGGGACAATACCCTATAGGTCGCTGAGGGGCGACTTGGGATAAGTACATGCAGTCAAAGGAGCCCTAGAGGTCAACGAGGGTTGTCCTGGGGCGCATGTCAAGCCCGCAGATGGGTGATCAATCGATCATGGGCAAGGAGGAGAGACCCACGCACTGGAGTCGACCAGCGTGGGACTCAAGAAACCCCGGAGAGGGCGAAAGGAGAGCACACTCCTGAACCACTACAGGAACTTCAGGCAATACAACCCAAGCCGACTCCGAAAGGGGACTCAGGCAAAACCGGACAACTCACAACAACGAGAATTGACCAAGGTTCTCTCTGATAATAGAGAAAATAGACTAAAGACTTTTATGTTTACCGTCGCCTTTAACTGCTGACAGCTACTATGCAAACCCAATGAGTCCTCTATAAGTTTTAGCTCTTTCTGCAACTGCTGCGCCTGCTGCCTATTGCACTTTTTTATACTCTTTTTTTTTTAAGTTTTGTTGTGATGCTTTTAAATGTCCATTTTATTTCTTCTTTTGGTTTATTTTCCTGTAATACACTTTTTATACTCTTTTTTTGAAGTTTTGTTGTGATGCTTTTAAATGTCCGTTTCACTCTCTTCTTTTATTTTATTTTCCTGTCAACCATTTTATGTGAAGCACTTTGAATTGCCTCTGTGTATGAAATGTGCTATACAAATAAACTTGACTTGACTTGACTTGATACTGCCCAGAGTAAGACGCAGGCAAGGCCAAGTGCCTGAGAGTCACCTCGTGTGGCCTGTCCACTAACGGGACATGTTGAGATGATGAATACTGCCCAACTACCAAGAATGAACGCCCTAACAGATGCAGTCTCAAATACCAAGAAGTTTGAGACGAAAATGCAGAAATGAAAGAAGATGGGATGACATACCAGCGGAAACCCTAGCCTCACGAGGCAGGACAGGAGGATGAAGACTGGGGGGCAACCCCCCAACACACAACGCATACTGCCCAACTACCAAGAATGAACGCCCTAACAGATGCAGTCTCAAATGCCAAGAAGTTTGAGACGAAAATGCAGAAATGAAAGAAGAAGGGATGACATACCAGCGGAAACCCTAGCCTCACGAGGCAAGATAAGAGGGTGAATACTGGGGGGCAACGCCCCGACACACAACGCATAACTCGAGTTCATTCAGATGCAGTCTCAGAATGCCAAGAAATCTGGGACCAGAGTGCAGGAGTGTAAAGTGATGGGAGGACGTACCACCGGAAACCCCCGCTGACTTGACCTCATGAAGCAGGAGAAGAGGGCGAAGACTGGGGGGCCACCCCCCAACACACATAAGCAGAACTGGAGTCCAAACTGACCGAATGGCAGACAAGACCCACCTCAAAGGGCCCTCATCGGCTGGCCTCGCCAGTGTTCGGATGAACGGTTCCTTTGGCCTGTGGGTCGGAACAGAGGGGGGTCAAACCCCCTCAGACAAACAAGAAGATGCCCAATAAAAAGACTCCCACATGAAATGGCTGGCAAATTATTCTTGGCATGAAGTGATGATATTTGAAATGTTTGGCAACTTATCTCTGGCATGAAGTGATGATGCAGTACCCAATCAAACGCTCCTAGTACCACACTTCCACTGAGTAAATCCGGGCCTTGCCCGGTAATCGAAGCTGTATCTTAGATAGATGGGAATACAAGGGTGGCAATCAGACGAAAGGACACGGATAGCCTATGTGAGTGCAGGAGCAAAAATGAGGGGAACAACTTAGGGGCCTCCTAAGAGGTATCAGCACAGTACTGAGATTAAGCTTCAGCAAGATATCGGTCCAGCTGAGAGGCCCTGATGGAAGCGAGGGGGTGCGGTGGCTGCGGAGCCATCAAGGTGCTGGGAGGGTCTGCGTCATACGAGTGTTGTCCGGCTCTGCCTCTTAGTATCACCTGCAGGGACGGCATCAGAAGGAACTTCCCCCTTTGGATGTCCATAGGGACATCCTCCTTCCTAGTGAAGATGGTCCCAGGATGTGGAGAAAGTGAAGAAGAACAATTAGAGGCGAAGCGCGAGGCGGAGGTGGAATTGGACCTCATCGCCGAGGCTATGGCGAGCTGGGACTCGCCACTAATCGAACCTATTTACCATGTGGCGGTCCCAGTTCCCAAGGAAGACATAACTATAACGGCCTGGTGCCTATGCACGTTTCTAATGCTGCTGGGGGTTGAGGAGGAGGAAATGGAGGAGGAAATGAAGGAGGTGTGGACGATGGGGGATGTGCACGGCATTTGTGTACTATAAGAGGAGGTGAGGATAGAAACGGGGGACCCTAGAGGGTGGGGACGAGAGAGGGAGAGCGGGGGCCCGACAAACTTTCAGACTAAAAACAATGATATTCGAAACGTAGGAAAAGCAATCCCAGTAGTGCGTACATTTAACCCGCCTGTATGTATTACTTACCTATGTTGCAGGTACCACAAATTGCCAATAATAGGAGGGTCGTGCTGGGAAGATGGCACCTCCAGCAGGAAGCAAGGATCAGGGAGCTGGCGAGGGACCTGAGGACAGCGGGAAGAGACGCCACCTATAGGCAGTTGGCAATCGGGTGCTTCGTGGGAGAAGGGATTATCGAACAATGGGACTATTACGAAATCATAGTGGAGGGTGGCCCGGTCAAAATAGACCTCATCATGGCGAAGGACAGGAGGGCCATTATGGTGGGGGTAGTAACCAACCCACCCAGAGGAGAGGGCAATGGAGCAGCCATGAGGGCGAGAGCCCGGCTGGAAGAACCAGCCAGACACTTGAGGATTTGCAACCCGTGGCTGGAAAGCATCACAACCTTCGGCGCTGCCCTAGCCGAGATCGGCACTGTGGTGCTGCCGAGCGCGGCCGATGTATTGGAGGCAATAGGGGTGGAGGACGACAGATGGGTAGAAGCCCACGAGAACCTTAAGTGGCTCAGGCCCATGAGTCTGGGGGCCATCCGAGCCCATAGGTAGAGTCTCACATGAGAACTCCCAACAAGGACTTTTTATGTTAGCCAAGTGCTAGTTTGCCAAGTTCAAGGACTCTTTATGTTAGCCAAGTGCTAGTCTGCCAAAGTTCATATGTTCAAACCTCAATAAAGTTCCTATGTTCAATCCTGTCTGTTGGTGTCACCTTACTTATGCGGGCTGCTTGCGGCAGGTCAAACAAGGGGTAGGGCGAGTGTAGTGAAACGCCGAGTCTGGGAAGGAGCACGTAAAATCAAGAAAAAGCCATAGCGATAGAGAGAATCAAGGTGTCAACTAGGAATAGAACAGAAGCACATAGTCTGAGGCCCCCTAGAATTTCACCACTTAGGGGGTCGATTCACGGTGTTGTCTGTGGATGGATTTCCCCTACCAGTGGAAAATTATGAATGGGTGCAGGCCCATTCATCTAACCACTTATTAATCGCAGGAACAGACAGGGAGCGGATGCTAAATTAATATATTACACGGTTCCCCCACAGGAGGACCTGGAGAGAGCGCCGGGCAACCATTAACAACAGAATAGTCTTATTTATCGCCCGTCTTTGTGTCTTACAGGTTTCACAGTGAGAAAGGCTCCCAGTAAGAGGCTCCACAACACGAGACCTAGATTTCACCAGAACCAGGGACCGACAGGGAGTCCAGACTGTCACCAAGGCTAACTTAACGGAGGAGAAAGCTTGTATTCAGGGAGGCAAGGGTGCCAGACCCTCTCCCTGAAGCCCACAGAATGAGTGAAGAAAAGGCCTTGAGCCGCTCAGCGCCAGGGGGACGACAAAGCTCCAGACTCGGCACACCCCGGGGGCGTAGGGACAAGCAGTAGGATCAATTTGTCGAGGAACAGTTCAACACCCAGAAGAAGGAGGTCTAATATAGCAGTAGAGGGGGCAACTACACCCCAAGGGACAACCCCAACACTCCAGACACAGTCACCAACAGAAAGGGCAAAGGGTATCGACCGCCTCAGAAAGAAACTCTTCCTACCCGGCATCTCAAGCAAACCGGTCTTCTTTATGAGCCATCTAAAGGCAGCGATCCCAGAGATCAGGAAGGGTCAGAAGGTCAGAGGCCTGGGCAAGGCAGTGAAGGTGGGCCTAAGACTGCCCTTTGAGAGACACGCGTGCCAACTTTGCAGAACATTCCTGACCAATGCCCACGCGGCCCGCAACCACTTTGCCATGAAGCATAGGACCAGAAACATTACATATGCTTGCAGGCACTGCTCCAAATTGGGCCCAAACCTGAGGGCTATTGCCTGTCACGCAGCCAAGTGTAGGACAACTAGGGTAGCCCCCCCCCCCCCAGATAGGGACAGCCAAATGCACCACGTGTGACAGAAGCTTTTCCACAAAGGCAGGACTGACTAATCGCCGGAGGAGGTCACACCCCACTCTGGATAAAACCCAGACAGACATAGCCCATAGCCCCAAGAAAGCCCCTATAGAAGGTCAGGGAATGCAAGTGAGGGAGGCCACAGGGCCCTCAATATCACCCCAGAAGTGCAAAGTCTGTGACAGGATATTCGCCACCAAGAGAGGCAGGAACAGACATGTCACCCTGAGACACCCAGGGTCAGTAGTGGGCACACCACCAAGACAGGCAGGTCCGAGCGGAACAGCCAGGGCGAAATGGTCTCCTAGTAAGATAATGACCCTAAACTCCATCTTATAGGAGAGAAAGAATACCCCCGGATTCTATAACAAGGCAATAAAGATGTTACCCATGTTCACCAAAGAACAGATCAGATATAGAATCCAGAAAATGAGGAAGGTCAGGGAGGAAGTCAGTACCAATCCGGTGAGTGAGGCCTCCTGGCAAGAGATGGTAGACGGCCTAGGGAAGGAAGAGACCAGACCCCCTCCCCCAAACTTAGCTAGGTCCTTACTCATTAACACATTGAGTGCCACAGCGCTTCAGTAAAATTGTCTGCAGCCTGTGCCAGATTCACTTCCATTCAGTTGAAAACAGCTATAGAATTTTTTCTAGTATGGCTATATTGACGGGGCTGGACTTTAATGAAACATTGAACACTCCTGCTTCTTCCAAAGAAGAAATTTTGTTTCTAGACAGTTCCATTATGAAATGACAGCCTCTGAAAAAAGTGCACTTTCAAGGGTTTTCTGTCGTTTTTTTTTACTTTCCAAGATATAGTCACTTTTATGAATACCTTTTGCACTCTAATTTCGAGCACATTCACTGACTCTGGCTGGTGTTTTCTGATGTGGTGGCGTGGTGTGGTTTCTGTGCAGCCTGCGTGCCCCCCCCCCCCCCCTCTCCCCCCCTCTCCACCTCTGAGCTGCGGGCTCCTCCCACACGCACAGAGTTTGTTTTCTCGACTCCGTTTTTGCCCCGGACGGATCCCAGCGCGCATCAAGGAAATGATGCGCGCTGGCAAACGCGGCTGAACGAAAAGGCTTGGCCGTTCGGCTTCGGATGCTGGCTTTCTGGCAGGAAATCGTGTGGAGATCAGCCTGTGCCAGATTCACTTCCATTCAGTTGAAAACAGCTATAGAATTTTTTCTAGTATGGCTATATTGACGGGGCTGGACTTTAATGAAACATTGAACACTCCTGCTTCTTCCAAAGAAGAAATTTTGTTTCTAGACAGTTCCATTATGAAATGACAGCCTCTGAAAAAAGTGCACTTTCAAGGGTTTTCTGTCGTTTTTTTTTACTTTCCAAGATATAGTCACTTTTATGAATACCTTTTGCACTCTAATTTCGAGCACATTCACTGACTCTGGCTGGTGTTTTCTGATGTGGTGGCGTGGTGTGGTTTCTGTGCAGCCTGCGTGCCCCCCCCCCCCCCTCTCCCCCCCTCTCCACCTCTGAGCTGCGGGCTCCTCCCACACGCACAGAGTTTGTTTTCTCGACTCCGTTTTTGCCCCGGACGGATCCCAGCGCGCATCAAGGAAATGATGCGCGCTGGCAAACGCGGCTGAACGAAAAGGCTTGGCCGTTCGGCTTCGGATGCTGGCTTTCTGGCAGGAAATCGTGTGGAGATAGATAGAAGCATAAGAGCTCAGTTGTGAGCGCGGATGCAGCCGAGCCCACTCTCCGCTGCAGACAGAGCAATATATACGGCTCTGGCTGAAGCATGCATCGGTTTCCTCTTTGATCACGTCTTTCCCTGCTTTCTCCTGCACAAAGTAAAGGATCTGAGGTGGGTGGCGCAGCTTCCGTGACGATGTTTAAGGTGGCGCCGTGTGATCCCTTGAAGGGATTCATGCTCACTGGCTGGGTACGACCTTAAACAGCAGAATTATGGAATAATATGAATTATGATTTTAGGACGTCCACAGACGTCCTTGGCACTCCTCGTTACTTTTTTTTAGGACGTGCACAGACGTCCTTGGCACTCAATGTGTTAAGAACATGGCAAGGGCCACAAAGAACCCTCCCATACCCCTCAGTAAGTTATCCGCGGACCCGTCCTGTAGTGAGATTGGCAGATATTTAAAGAGAGTATTTAAGAAAATCAGCCCCAAAAAGAGCGCTCCAAGAGGGGCAGTATGGCCCCAGCGAGGGATCAGAATGACAAACCGCAATAAAAAGCTCCAGAGCATGTATGCGAAAGACAGAGGGGGACTGGCGGACTTGATCTTTTCTGGGGTGGAGAAACTTAAATGCTCCCTTGAGCCCTCTGTGGTAGAGAAAGCTTATAGGGACAAGTGGGAAGCCGTTGACATATTCAGGAGCCTAGGACAATTTAAACCGTTCGCGGGGTGTGACAACTCCTTCTTGGAACAGCCAGTCAGCAAAGAAGAAGTTAGGGCCACCATTAAGAAGCTAAAGAGCGGTACAGCGCCGGGGCCGGAGGGGGTCACTAAAGAACAGATAGGGACATGGGACAAGGATGGCAAGAAACTAGCCTATCTGTTCAACAGAATCCTTATACTGGGCAAAATCCCCAACATCCTCAAGGTCAATAGGATCACCCTAATCCCCAAAACCAGCGACAGGGAGAAGATGAAAGATGTAACACAGTGGAGGCCAATCACTATTGGACCAGTAGTCCAAAGACTGCTCTCCGGAATAATGAACAAAAGGCTGGAGAAGGCCTGTGACTTAAACCCCAGACAGAGAGGGTTTATAATGGCGCCCGGCTGCGCAGAGAACCTTATGCTGCTAGACGGCATGGTCAAGATGGCCAAATGAGAGGGGAAGAACATAGCGGTTCTAATAGACTTTGCAAAGGCCTTCGACTCGGTCTCCCACAAACACATCCGCGAGGTGCTAATAGCCAGGGGGGTAGACACCCTCTTCCTAGACTTCTTCGAGTCAGCATATGAAAGGTGCACCACGACCATTAAAACGTCCACCAAGGACACTAAGAAGATAAGCCTCAAAATAGGAGTCAAACAGGGGGACCCCCTCTCCCCTCTACTTTTCAATTTGGCAATAGACCCCCTCCTCTGCAAGCTGGAGGAACAGGGGGTAGGGTTCAGATGTGGCGGCAAGGACATCTCCTCCCTGGCCTTTGCGGACGATGTGGCAGTCCTCAGCTCCTCCTGGGAAGGCATGAGGGACAACCTGTCCATACTAGAAAAGTTCTGCGACCAAACAGGCCTAGAAATAAACACCAAAAAATGCCACGGCTTCCTCATCGAGGGCTCGTCCAGGGGTTATGAGATTAACGCACGACCGGCCTGGAAAATAAAGGGGGTCGACCTCCACCTCATATGCAGGGGCGAGTCAGAGAAATACTTGGGGGTGGGCATCAACCCGTGGAAGGGCCTAGTGGTCCCTGACCCGGTCCGAATGGTGACCGAAGTGGTTGATAAACTTTCCGAGACAGCGCTTAAACCATACCAAAAACTCGAGCTGCTCAGAGTTTACGGCATCCCCAAGATAACGTACACAGCCGACAACGGTATGGTAGCCAAAAAGGTGCTGGAAGAGTGTGATAGGAAGGTAAGGGTGGCAGTCCGAAGGTGGCTCCACCTTAGTGAGACTGTCTCCAGTGGGTTCTTGTACGCTAGAACTAGGAGTGGTGGTCTAGGGATTACCAAACTGGCCCAACACATACCGGCCATACAGGCCAACAGAATAGCCGCCCTAACAGAATCTAGTGATGAGACCACTAGGATGATGACGAGGAAGACTGTCCCACTAAAGACGCACGACAGACTTGTAGCGTGGGCCAGAGGGATGAACAGGCCGACCATACGCCAGTTCAATTTGGGGGCTAAACGGAGTGAGGGAGCAGGGGAGGGGAAAGGGACAGCTAAGGGGAAGACTTCCCAGTCCAACCACACATCCAAGCAAGTTAAAAAGGCGAGGCAGGGACCAGGAGATAGGGCGGGGGAACCGGGTCCCTCAACGTCGAGCCCAGAGGGAGAAAGCTCCAGCAACCCCAATTACCAGAAACATAAGTTTAATTGGAGGGGGACACAATTTGACAAATGGGCGGCCCTCCCCACCCAAGGGGATGGTATAAACATGTTTAGGGACGACCCTACGAGCAACCACTGGATCAGTAAATGGGGATAACACGGGCGGTTGACTGACGGGGGTTTGAATAAAAATGTCCGGCATTTTAGGGGTGCCACATCAAGTGGGGGGCTCCGTGGAATGTGAATCTAATGGTCACCCATGCCCTCAGAATGACATAGCGATGACATTCGATGGAGCGCGAGAAAATGGCGAGAGTAACCATGGCCCCCTTAAAATAGCCAAATGCCTCATCATCTAATTAGTGACGCACATGAATGGATGAACGAGATTCCAACTGTCCCTACCTACTAGCTAGCGAAACCACGGCCAAGGGAAGGGGCTTGGCAGAATCAGCGGGGAAAGAAGACCCTGTTGAGCTTGACTCTAGTCTGGCACTGTGAAGAGACATGAGAGGTGTAGAATAAGTGGGAGGCTGCCGGTGAAATACCACTACCCTTATCGTGCCCTGGAAAGCGTTGCGGTTCCGGCGGCATCCGGTGAGCTCTCGCTGGCCCTTGAAAATCCGGGGGAGAAAGTGTAAATCTCGCGCCAGGCCGTACCCATATCCGCAGCAAGTCTCCAAGGTGAACAGCCTCTGGCATGTTAGACGAAGGTGGGTAAGGGAAGTCGGCAAGTCAGATCCGTAACTTCGGGATAAGGATTGGCTCTAAGGGCTGGGTCGGTCGGGCTGGGGTGCGAAGCGGGGCTGGGCTTGAGCCGCGGCTGGGGGAGCAGTCGCCCTGTCGCTGTCCCTCCTCCGTACTCTTTTCGGCCGGATATGCGCGGACACTGGCTGAAAGACAGTTGAGGTAGTGACGCTAGATGGTCGAGGGGGTGCGGTTGCTGGTGGGCAACCAAAAGTGGTCCTGGCCACTCACCTCGACCATGGGCAGGTGGAAAAGCGTTATTAGAGGGAAGTGCCATGACGTGGCACCCAGCAAGGCACAAGGTGGAGCCTTGATAGGCAGGTGAGAAAGGCTTAAAAGTGGTGCATGAGGTGGCCAATGTTGACACCCGCCGGAACAAAGTGTCACAGACGGCTCGAAGGGGGGGCCATGGGGGAGGCCAAGCATAAAACCCCTCAGACCGATGAGCAAGCAAGGCTCACCAGTGGAGGGCCCCTACCAGCTGACCCAGGTCGATGCTTGGGTAGAAGGTTCCTTAAGCATGTGAGACAGACAAAACCTCTAGCAGCGAAACCAAGAAGCCCCATCTGCCTAAGAGTATAGTCGAACTGACCGAATGGTAAACAAAACTCACCACTGGGGGGCCCCTACCGGCCGACTCAGGTTGGTGTCTGGGTGGACGGTTCCCCCACCTGCGAGTCTGCCTCTAGCTCTAGCCCCGGAGAGCGAAACCGAGAAGCCCCGTCTGCCTAATGGTATAGTCGAACTGACCGATTGGTAAACAAAACTCACCACTGGGGAGCCCCTACCGGCCAACTCAGGTTGGTGTCTGGGTGGACGGTTCCCCCTCCTGCGAGTCTGCCTCTAGCTCTAATCCCGGAGAGCGAGACTGAGAAGCCCGGTCTGTATCAGAAGCTCTGCATGCCTGAGGGTACGGTTGAACTGACCGAGCGGCAAACAAAACTCGTCATAGGGGCTACCTCAGTTTCGTTGTAATCGTACAATGAAAAGCAATTCAATTCAATTCAATTCAGTCTGGGATTTTCCGGTGTTGGAGCACACAGTACAGACCGCACACGCAGTACAGACCGATGAGGATGTACTGTTTCACATGCAGCAGACCGCTGACAAACAATTCAGTCGTGAAAAGTAATAAATATACATTTAATTGCTGAGATATGTCGCTTGCCTTTTTTTTCACGGAAATGTTTTGTGTAAATGAGTCACTATGTATAGTATAGTATTTGAGCTCTTCACAGAAAACAGAGAGACACATGATATCCCGAGTATGTTTGTTACACTCAGGGTTTACATTTCATTTCATTCCATTTTGTCCCATATTAAAATATTCCAGAATTGCATGTTGTATTAAAAATAAATATTATTTCTATCTAACACGTTTAGCCTGGTTTTGTTTGTGTTATTGTAAAAACTTAGCCTTCTGGGAAATATCCGATGAAGGGAGGGGAGGGGTGGATGGGAAGAGTCAGGAGCCCTGAGGATGTTGTACACGCTGTTCTCCGTGTCCACTTGTTGCTGACGGTGGTAATAGAGGAGCATTATATTTTGCTGCAAGAGCCCTAACAGATAACGAAGCATTGGAACAGGAAGCACTGCCCCCTACAATGACTGAAGCTGTGATATCAGTACTTCTTAAAAAAGATAAGAACCCATCGAAATGTGAATCCTACAGGCCAGTTAGTCTATTATGTAGTGACTATAAGATTTTAACAAAGATACTGGCCATTAGATTGGACACAGTTATGCATAAGATTATACATGCTGATCAATCCGGCTTCATTGCAGGGAGACAGATGTCTGGTAATTTGAGACGCCTGTTTAATGTATAATATTCTCCACACTCACCAATATCAGCGGGGGGCAGATCCACAAGGTCTCGCTTTACGCGGATTACCTTATCTTGTTCTTGTCAGATCCTGATATTTCGATTCCTGTGGCATTAAATGTAATTTCAGAATCTGGTAAAATATCGGGCTATAAGATCAATTTAACCAAAAGTTTGCTGTTTCGAATTAATGAAAAGGCTCGATCACGCTCGTATGAAACCTTTCCATTAAGAGTGACTCGAGACAATTTCACATACCTAGGGGTCTCAGTCACACACAAATATGGGGATTTATTTAAACAGAATTTTAAGCCGGTACTGGAGAGAGCCAAATTAGATCTTAATCGATGGTCTACACTTCCCATATCATTGGCTGGGAGGATAAATTCTGTTAAAATTACAATTTTGCCAAGATTTTTGTTTTTGTTTGAAACAATCCCGGTTTTCATTTCCAAATCATATTTTAAGGAGCTGGACAAATGTATAAGTACTTTCATTTGGAATAAGAGCAATCCCAGGATAAAGAAAGCTTTTCTACAACGCTATAAAGGGGCTGGAGGCTTGGCATTGCCAAATTTTATTTATTATTATTGGGCAGCCAATGTTCATAAAGTAGCTTACTGGGTCTATATGTATCATGAGGGAGAGGGACCAGTTTGGACCCACATGGAGCAATATTTTAGCAGCCCTGTGTCTTTAGCTGCTTTGGTATGTGCGCCACAGAATCTCCAAACAACAATCTGCCATTGATAATTTGATGAAGGAGATTGTGCAGCTGAAAGCACAGAACACTGAACAAAATAACCAAATAGACACACTGGAAACAAGGATGGACGACATGGAGCAATATTCACGACTCAATGACATTATTGTATCAGGACTGTACATCAAACCCAAGACCTACGCCTCGGCTGCTGCCCGGGCACTACACACAGAGGGGCAGACACACGAGACGAACGAGGAGGAGAGAATCACAGTGGAGGAGGAGGTAGTGGCGTTTCTCCGAACAAAGAACATTGTCGTAGATGGCAACAACATCGAATCCTGTCATCCACTGCTTCGGAGGAGCCAGGCTGACAAACCGGCAATCATCCTGAGATTCACCAACAGAAAGCACAAGACAGCGCTGCTGCGCCAAGGCAGGAAACTCAGAGACACACAGGTATACCTAAACGAGCACCTCACAAGGAAGAATGGGGAGATTGCGAGGAAAGCAAGGTTCCTCAAAAAGAAAAACAAGATCCAGGGAACATGGACTGCAAACTGCAAAGTTTTCATAAAACTGAACGGACAGAATCCAGAGCAGGCCAAGATAGTTATGGTCAGGAAGCTGGAAGAGTTGAACAAATATGAGTGAGTGGGGGCACCAAATCGGCTTGCACTGATACCATTTTGTTTATTTTAATTATATATATTATATTATTTAGATATACATACACATTATATGCACATATACATATATATATTTAAATTGGTATTAATACTTTTACTTTTGGAAATGATTATATTAGTTATATATACACATATTTATATAGATATGCACATATACATATATATTCAAATTGTTAATACTTTTTACTTTTAAAAATGATTATTAAACTACCAAAGAAAGGCTTGAGATTTGCACACCTGAATATATGCAGTCTTAGAAATAAGGTCACTGAACTAGCTGCAATTTTGCATGACAACAATATTCAAATAATGGCAATATCAGAAACACACTTACATAGCAATATTGAAAATGCAGAGGTGAACATTCAAGGGTACAACTTATTCAGATTGGACAGGGATGGTAATGGAGGAGGGACAGCATGCTACATTCAAGAGCATATCCCAGCAAAAAAAAGAACAGACTTGTATATGAACGGTGTGGAGGCAATTTGGCTACAGGTTCAATTGCCACATTTGAAACCTATATTAATATGCTGCTGCTACAGACCACCTGGTTCTAGCATTGAATATTTAAATAGCATTTGTAATATGTTGCAAAATGCCACTGATTCTGACCACAAACTGATTTTGGCTGCGGATATGAATGTGAATTGGTTCAATAGTAATTGCTCGCTGAAAAGAAGGCTAAGTGATGCTGCAGCGTTATGTAACCTGTCACAAATAATGAACCTCCCGACCAGAATCCATCTCAATCAGGATGGTTCCAGGTCATCTACTTGCATTGATCACTTTTTCACTAATGCTCCTGATAAATGCTTGAATGTAATATCTGCTCCTGTAGGAATAAGTGACCATAACTTAATAGCATTGACTTGGAAAGCTAAAGTACCAAAAAGTGGACCCAAGGATTATTAATAAACGAATTTACAAAGCATTCTCAGAGGAGAAGTTCATAGCTGACTTAAAAGAAATGAATTGGGAGGCTGTACTTAACACATTCACTGCCAGCCGTTTTTCAATACTGTAGTTAGCTTCTGCCAAGTTTTTTTTTTGAGGATTCTGGCTCATCTTTCAAGAGCCGAGGATTCGTTTCTGTTAGGATTTTGTGAACACACAATATCTCAAAAGAACTAATAGAATGTGTGCTTTCTCTGTCTAAAAGAGTTAGTTTGTAGAGTTAGTAGTTATGTAAGCATTAGCAGTTGAATACAGCATGGTTTCAGCGTCTGAAAATTTATTCTGAGATAAATGGCTTTTTGTGAAATTCGATAGAACAGTCACTTTAACCATTCATTTTTGGCATCAGTAAGACGTCAGACATCTAAACAATAGTTTTGAACAGTAATTTCCTCCATAACAGCAGGAAACACCCCTCTCCTTCAAACTCCTCCCTCCGTGTGTGTCTTCTTGGCTGCAGCGGGCGTGTCACAAGCTCGTTTCTGCTGCTGCTGTAACCTCGCGTCACCAGGCTCACTGCTTTGCTGCTGCTCCTGTCTGCTGGCGGCCGCTGGGCAAGTCTGGATGGGCTCGCTCGTTTCTTGCGGTTTCGGTTGAGAGCTTTGATGAAGCTTTTGCGATTCTGGTCTTATTTATGCTGCGTGTTTCAAAGTGTGTTCCACCCGTAAACTATTATGCAAATTTGCAATCCCTCACCGCCAGCAATCAGCGCGAAAGCGAAAGCGTTTTCGCCAATCCATTCTACAGTATGAGAATGGTTTCATCGCTCGTTCCCCTGCAGTTTTGGCTCTGCTTTTTCTAGTCTGGGAGAGCACTGTCGCCACTTAGTGGGTCGGTGGAATGGGTTGTACACGTTCGGTGGCTCCAATATTTATATAAGAGATGTAAAAGGGTTAGATGCACATCCCACGGTCAAAAAAAAAAAAACGTCATTTTTGACGTAAAAACACGTCATTGGCAGTCAACCGTTGGATTTTGTTTGACGTAAAAACACGTCATTGGCAGTGAACGTGTTAATAATAAGGATACAGAGGCTGCATTGGAGTCTTTCATGACATTATTTTCTAAAATCTGTGACAAACACGCTCCTATTAGAAAGCTGACTGTAAGAACAACTAAAACCCCATGGCTTGATGAAGAATTAAAAACATGTATGAGACAGAGGGATGCTCTGAAGGAATTGGCGGTGGCCTCTGGTCGTTCTTTAGACTGGCAGGAATACAGAGCTCTTAGGAACAGAACCACAAAATTGAACAGACAGAAGAAAAAAATACATTATCAATTAAAATGTGAAGAATGCAAAAATGACAGCAAGAAACTTTGGAAAACGCTTAATGAGGCTATGGGAAGGGATAAATTTAACAACACACCTTCCTTCATCGAAGTGGAGGGACAATTTATAACAAAACCTATAGAAATAGCAAATTACTTTAATAATTTTTTTTACTAATAAAGTACAAACTATTCGAGATCAGATGAGATCTGTGGATGGGAGACTCTCCGAATCGATAATAAAGAATAAGATTATGAACGACAAAGAATGCAGTTTTGAATTCATGAATATTAATGTAAATGATGTCCAAAATCTTTTGCTTAACTCATTCACCGCCAAAGACGTCTTTGACGTGTTATCAGAAATAGCCCTCCCCGCCAATGACTTGTTTGACGTGTTTTTGTTTTTATTAGTGCAGCGCGTAGTTCAAAGACTTCCCCAGCCTGTGACATGTTATCAGGTCCCTGGCATCTAAGACCACCCGACAACACGTGAACAAACACATACCGCAGCTGTTGTTTTGAAATTGAGCAGGAGGAAAAACAGAAAACGGATAAACGCTTCCTTGTGCAGACAGGAGAAACGCCATTGAAACGCCCCTCGGCGCGCTGCACGAGCTGGTCGCCTTCCTGTGTGCCAGCCCGAAAGAGACGAGACGGAGTCACACGCAGCGGGTCGGTCATGGAGGGGCGAAGCAGAAGGAGTCCAGGCAGTGAGAGGGAATGATAAATCCAACGGGAGAAAGTAATCCAGAGATGTGTTGATCAGCGGAGGAATGAGGAAATGATCGATCAGTTTGACGGGTAATCCAGAGGGTGGTGAGGACGTGTTGAATAGCCGAGGGGAAAACGGGAACGATCAAATAGCAGGGAGGATAGGACAGGGAGACATGGACGAGGACGGGTGGACCAGAACAAAACAAAATAAACACACGAACAGCTAACAAGGCAGAAGCGGCAGTCACAGCAGCAGACGCCAGCAGTACTCAGACCCGGAAACAACGTAACGAAGATAAAAGGGGGATCGTGTGTGTGTGTGTGTGTGTGTGTCTGTCTGTCTGTCTGTGTGTCTATCTGTCTGTCTGTCTGTCTGTCGGTGTGTCTGTCTGTCTGTCTGTCTGTCTGTCTGTCTGTCTGCACACTCACTCACACTGAGTAAACTGTATTGTTGAATGTAAAAAAAAGCACTTCATGTGTATATATATATATATACTGTATATATTTTTTTGTCATTTGTGTCATAACGAATAATATTTACATGTCTGATGTCAATACAGTTCAAAATAAAAGAATTGAGAGCGAGTTCTGCCTGAGATTGTGCCCTTTACAAAAATTGCCTTTTCTCCTGTTTATCTTCTCAGGGAGACCTTTTGGGTGAAAACAGGGTGTATATAAATGGCTATAGGTAGAGTACAGAACATGCTAAAAGCTCACTTTTTTTTCCTGGTGAACCCAGAGACGTACATCTTCATTTTGAGGTATTGCAAATCACTTTGGTGCTAATAGATAATTTACTGTGGGTCTTGAAAGATGACCAACAATTATGAAAATCTTTGGCCTGTGCTAAATATTGGCAGTCCTAAACTGGCCATGAATGAGTTAACATAAAATCTGACAAGCCATGCGGTTTTGACAATCTTGATGCCAGATTACTTAAGCTGGCGGCTAACTTCATTTCAGCACCTTTGTGTCACATATTTAATTTATGTTTTGAGCAAGGTGTGTTTCCACAGTCCTGGAAGATAGCGAAGGTCACTCCGCTGTCAAAAAACAGCAGGGAGTCCTTCTCAGGACCAAACAGTAGGCCTGTGAGCATACTGCCTGTATTAACACGTTCACTGCCAATGACGTGTTTTTACGTCAAACAAAATCCAACGGTTCACTGCCAATGACGTGTTTTTACGTCAAAAATTTTTTTTTTTTTTTTTTTTGACGGTGGGACGTTGATCTAACCCTTTTACGTCTCCTATACCAGAATTGGAGGTATTGAATGTGTATAATCTATTTTACCGACCCACTGAGTGGCGACATGTCTCTCCACAGTAGAAAGAGGCGAGCCAAAACTGGAGGGAAAAGCGCGAGGAAGCCGTTCTCATATTGTAAAATGGATGGCGAAAACGCTTTCACTTTCGCGCTGACGCACAGCGGTGGCAACGGTGGGGGGTTCCAAGAATAGACTGGATGCACACTTTGAAACGGGAGCGTACCTATGTTCCCCGGGTCCTATGTTCCCCGGGTCCTATGTTCCCCGTTTTTCACTAACCCTTACCTAACCTACCCCAGACCCTAACCCAAAACCTAACCTCTCCCACCCCCCACGCCTAAACCTAACCTCCCCCAGACCCTAACCCAAAACCTAACCTCTCCCAGGGAACATAGCGGGGTTCTATGTTCCCCGGTCCCACAAAAACGGGGAACATAGGACCCGGGGAACATAGGACCCGGGGAACATAGGGATGACCCCCTTTGAAACACGCACCATAAATAAGCCCAGAATCGCAAGAGCTTCATCAGAGCTCTCAACCGGACCGCCAAGAAACGAGTGAAACCCATCCAGCGAGCCCCATCCAGACTGCCAGGCAGCAGCCAGGCAGCAGCAACTCGTTTGTCACAGACCCGCTGCAGAGCCAAGGAGGGCGGAGGAGAACGCCCACGGAGGGAGGAGTTGGAAGCAGAGGGGGGTTTCCTGCTGTTATGGAGGAAATTACTGTTCAAAACTATTGTTTAGATGTCTGACGTCTTACTGATGCCAAAAATGAATGGTTAAAGTGACTGTTCTATCGAATTTCACAAAAAGCCGTTTATCTCTGAATAATTTTTCAGACGCTGAAACCATGCTGTATTCAACTGCTAATGCTTACATAACTACTAACTCTACAAACTAACTCTTTTAGACAGAGAAAGCACACATTCTATTAGTTCTTTTGAGATATTGTGTGTTCACAAAATCTTAGCAGAAAAGAATCCTCGGGTCTTGAAAGATAAGCCAGAATCCTCAAAAAAACCCTCTGGCAGAACCTACCTACAGTAAAAAAAAAACGGCTGGCAGTGAATGTGTTAAGCAAACTGTTTGAAAAAATTATATACATGCAGGTACAAGTATATGGCACAGCACTCACATCACTTACTGACAAATGGCTTAAACATATAGACAAGAAGTCAATGGTCGGTGCTGTACTTCTGGACTTTAGCGCAGCGTTTGACATTATTGATCATGAGCTTCTGCTGATGAAACTTGCAGCATATAAATTCAAAGAAAGCTCCATTAAGTTGTTGAGAAATTATTTGGTAAGTAGGTTACAATGCGTAATGTTGGTACACTGTCAGAGATGAGGAACCTCCATGCTGGAGTGCCTCAAGGAAGTTGCCTTGGTCCATTACTGTATTCCATTTTTGTGAACGGTTTACCTCTGATTCTGAATAATGCAGCAATGGAGATCTTTGCAGACGACACTACCATGTATGTAGCGGCAAAGAATCCTGAGTCTGTTAATAAAATGCTGCAGGATGAGTTAAAGATTGTGTCAAACTGGGTAAGTGAAAATAAGTTAAAGTTAAATGTTGGGAAAACCAAGAGTATAATGATTGCATCCAAATACACATTAAGAACAAATCCAAAACTACATCTTACTCTGGATAGTGATGATATCGAACAGGTCAGAGATGCTAAATTATTGGGGGTGGTAATTGATGAAACGCTTTCTTGGTCAAAACAAATTAATTGCATGGTATCTAGAATGAGCAGCACTACTTCAATGATCAGAAGGTGTGCTAATCTGATGTTGACTCGTAGTACAGCTAAACTAGTGACTCAATCTTTAGTCTTATCCCACCTAGACTACTGCCCAACAGTATGGTCCAGTGCCTCTAAACACGACCTGGCCAAACTCCAGCTGGCCCAGAACAGGGCGGCACACCTCACTCTCCGCTGCTCTATGAGGAGCAGTGTAGAGGGGATGCATGCTGCACTGTCATGGATCAAAGTGGAACAAAGAATAGCATGCAGCTTGGTAACCTTTCTGTTTAACATCTGGAACACTGGGAAACCACAGGGCTTACATTCACAACTGTACCCCACTAAGAGTAGACATGGCTATACTACAAGACAGGCAGTAGATGCTCAATTCACTCTACCTCTACCAAAAACCAATGCTCTGAAAAGAACGGTAATGTATAGAGCAGTTGCGTATTGGAATAATCTACCTAGTAATATAACGGTGGCAAGTAACACATTTTTGTTTAAGAAAAAGTTAAAACATGCAGTGATGAATAATGTGATAACTTTGGGTTATTAATTATTGTACACATATGTTGAATTGTATTGTATTGTACTGCAATATGCTATGTTATATTATATAACACTTGTTGGAATTGATCCAAGTTTCCTTAAGGTCAAAGATCATCCTCATAAAAGTAGGAGGGGAAAATGTTTTGCAGACAGATCCCCTGTCCCCATTTGACATTTCTGCTGAGGTCGACACACAAAAGTGTCGACAGTTCAGTTATCTAAAGTAAGATGGACGTTTATTTCCATGCCTAGTGTGGTTAAGAGGTGTTGCGTCGTCTCCCGTCTCAGTAAAGGCGTTGTGGTTAAGGTGCCGTCTTTTAGTCCCCATGAAGACATAAAGAACAGAGGTTAACCCGAGGTTGCACTCTCGCACTCTCCAAAACACACCTGCAAAACAGAGTTTTGCAGACTTTACAAGAAGCATGCATGGTTTAACCACAGGGTTTTTCCACTATTTCAGTTATACGCCTGTGACGTATGAGATGTTGAATGTGTGTGTGTGCATGTGTGTGCGCAGGATGTTCTGAGTGTGTGTGTGCATGTGTGTGCGCAGGATGTTCTGAGTGTGTGCGTGTATGTGTGTGCGCAGGATGTTCTGAGTGTGTGCGTGTATGTGTGTGCGCAGGATGTTCTGTGTGCATGTGTATGTATGTGCACGTACACAGTTTGAGCCACCTGTAAGCACACCCCCCAGGACGGTTGACGGGTGAAGATAAGCGTCCAATGAGAATAGCGAAATTGGCAATCTGCATAGCCACACATGGAGACTCCCCTATTAAGATCCAGCCTCTTTTTTGATTGTATATAACCCAATGCTTGATGAAATAAACTTTGCTTCTTCATCGGAGGAGACCTGAATTCAGTCCAAGGCTTGGTGTCGTCTGTTCTCTTTCACTTTTACTCTCCACCAGAATTAACGAACACGGGAAATTGAGTCATCTTGATTGCAAATCCTTTTTCCATCTATTTGATTGGTCAACTTTGCTAATTTCCAATAGTTGGTGACGCCGACGTTCTCTGAGTAGGAGAGACTTCGATCTTTCTTTGGGCATCAGACCTCTGACAAGGGTGGCCGCCTCGTCCAAGGTAAGCGGAGCCTATTATATTGAAGTCTGCACCTTTGGCATATGTAAATCGGTCTGATGCTCAGAGGTTGATTGAAGGTAGGAATGTGAATTGCCGACATTAAATCTGGAGAATAAATTATATATAGGACATTTTTACCTAACTGAGTAGGAGTAATAGCCTAATATTCCAGGGATAGTGCGGGGGTTTGACCAAGCTACGGGCTTGAAAGACAATCAAACACTAGGAATAGTTCCAGGATAGCGCGGGGGTTTGACCAAGCTACGGGCTTGAAAGACAATCAAACGCTAGGGACATAGGGACAGTTTCACGGGAAAGTGTGGGGGTTTGACCTAACTGAGGGTTTGGAAGAATAATCAAGCACTAGAAACGTTTTGGAGAGTTCCATGAGAAAGTGTGAGGGGTTGACCTGAGGGTTTGGAAGACACTCAAGCACTAGAGACGTTTTTCTGATAATCTGCAAAACTGTATTTGTCTAACCAATTACTGTTGGAGGAATTTCAGAAGTCTGTTGATAGTGCTCTAAGTCAGCACTGACTCTGAAACTGTGTTGTAATTGAAAGTGGAATTTAAAAAAAGAACCTGTTAGCACTCGCTAACACGTGACTACCGGTGAGCACGGTCACAGTGCTGGGTGAACCCCACGCAATGAGCCGGTGAGAGGTGGGTCTGAAGCAATGCGCGAAACCACTAAACTCACTAGAAGCTTGCTCATTGAGCACTAGGTTCTGGGCACTACGTCCCAATTCCACTTTCATTACGGGTGTGGTGTTATTACTCTACAACTCTGTCGGGAGAGATGAATAGCTGGGTTTAGTAATTGTTTCTTTAAGAGGATAAGATTTGAAGTTATTTTTCCTAAAGCGCGAGAATTTTGGATAATAGGAAGATACATTTACAGATCAAAACATAAATTTTTTTTTTTTATTAAAATTTAGAAATCATCCAAATTTATTTTTATTAAGTATTCTAAATACCCAATAACATGTACACATATTGTTCCAAAATCTAGGAATTATTTGGACAACCCTAAGGGGTGAATAATTGAAGTCTAAATAACTGATAAGATAGTGAAAGTGAAATTTGGCACACTGCTACCTGGATACCTTAAGATAGGAGTCTAGCCGAAGGGACAGATTCTGACTAGTGCTAAGGCGTACATAAGCCGATAAGCGTAGATATGCTCTACTGACCAATACAGCTAAGGCGTAGATAAGCCGCTACTGACCAACCCCTGCCGGACACTAGAGCTAAGGCGTAGATAAGCCGATAAGACGTCAATCCGCAGAGATAGTGCAGAAGTAGAAGGATCGGTGGCGTCTACACTAATAAAAATAAAATTTTATTAAAATTTAGAATTCATCCAAATTCATTTTTAATAATTATTTCACATACCTCATAACAACAGATATATTGTGCCAAAATCTAGGGGGAAATAGAATAGTAGAAAGAGTAGAACAATTAAGTCGAAATAATTTGTTCGTTACAGTGGTGTCAGAAAATAATTTTTTTTTTTTTAGAATTCTTCTAAGTTTAGTTTTAATAATTATTTCCAATACCTCATAATATTTATATTGTTCCAAAATATAGGGGAAAACAGGATAGTAGAGAGGGTGGAACAACTGAGTCAAAATAGCTAATAAAAGAGTCAAAAGTCTCTTTCACTCTCAGCCAAAAGTGAAATTTGGCTGGAGTGCATGTAGGTTACGAGTCACACCACCTAGAGGCACCCTGCAAAGACAGCTGGAATTTAGGAACAAGTCATCAAGGTACTATAAACAGTGCATAATAGTCCTGGTGTTAACAATAGGATTCTATTGCTTGTGTGTCTGGACTGAAGCAAGATGAACGAGGAAAAAACTCGTTAGATTTAGGATCAAAACCGCAGGGAGATTGAAGTACATTTTCTGTATAACATAGAGGGATAAATAAATTGTGTAATTAGCCACACTCCTGGATTTGGAGAGGGAGTGCAGTTGGGCTCAAAGTGACAGTTCGATTCTGACAAGGGACGCCTTGTCAGAGTAAAACTGACAATTGACGGGGGTGATTTTATATGCCTGCCTTGATAATTTTTATTAAAATAGGGGGAGTTTTAGAAACCACAATAACAGGGTGGCATGTGTGGAGTATTATTCATTGTGAGAATGCCACGGTAATCGGCTATTTTGAAACACATTCAATAGAGGGTTTTACTGAAAAAATAGTCGAACTTTCAAATTGGATGGATATAGAGTTTTCATTAATAGGACTACTGATTCTCCCGGCGCTTCATTGTATTATAGGAAGACATTAGAAGGGAAAGTAAGTTGTTCTTGAAGAGACATATAACAGAGGGTGCAGTGTTCTAAGAAGGAAGCGGCTGCGGCAAGCGTGGCTCTTGTGGCGACCTTTGATATGGTTATAGGAAGTTGAGAATAGGTTCATTGAGAAAGACTGTACTATTGACAGTGAACTTTGAGATTTTTGACAGAAACCGGAGCGAGTTTAAATAAAATAATTTGAATGCCCTGTTTAGCCATATAAATTAGAACTCAAACAGAATTAGGAGGAATAGGAGTATGAGAGATCGCCTCTGATATACTAAAAATAGAAATGTGGCAGAAACGCTCAATTCTGCTGTTGATGGGGGTGATAAACCCTATCCTAATTGCCTTGCTAGTAACTATCTGGGTCATACTGGATAGATGGTTTAAGCGTAGACATATCGAACAGTCAATATACGCAATTATGAGCCCTGTGAGGATGGCAAGTATCTATGCAAACAGACAGCTCGTGTGATGCTAAAGCAGTTAGCCATTTAGCATGAACTATGCAACAGGTTAAATAATAACAAACTAAATTATATTTTAAGTCCGTCGGGTAAAGTAGCGAAAAGCGCGATAATCACATCAAAGGGGAGAGTTAAGATAGCGAGATTAGCACATTTTAAGCGGAGTGAAAATTTTGCACTATCGGTTAGAAGAATGGAAACGGTGAGAGCTATGGGAGCAGCCTTGTAATGGGGTCCGGGTGGAAATATGTTTCGGGTAAAGTTTTGTTCCGCCTGAGTGAACAAGCGCGTCAAGGGTTTACGAGGGGAATAGATATTGGTTAAAATATAGCATGTACTTAGTAGATAAGGGTTAACGCGTTGGGATAATTGATCAAAGAGGAATAGCGCTAAATACAATCGAGGAACGGTGTTAGAATCTCCGGGTGACATACCCCGGATGTTGATTATATAAGCGGGGTCAAGATTGGCGAGGAGTCGCGTGCGTGCATCTATGATGTGAGCAAAGAAGGCAACTAGAGAGTAGCGGGTGTGGAGTTCCTGATGGCGGAAGTGCCTACAGAATGACGTGGTGTAGTTTTGCTGGTGGAGGCAGAGAACAGGCACAGTTGTACAGGCACAGGAGAGAGGCAGCAGCATGTTTGAGAATAAGGAAACGGAGTGTTTGAGAGAGCGAAGGAATGGAGGGGTTGCAGCGTGTGAATAATCATGTGTGATTGTTATTGTGTTGTAATGATTGATTGGTTGAGGAGTGAATGGAGTGGGAGTTGATCAGTGCTGATTAATGCGGGCTGATCGGTCATTGTTGAATGGAGGAGGAATGGGGTTGAGTATTGATAGTAGGTTTGATTAGTTTAGATCAAAAAGGGGGAACGCGGCTTTCAGTGATCGAAGTTCCCGCCCCATGTGAGAGCATCAGCTGCTAACTGATCAGGCACGGTCGCCCCTGTGCCTCCGGCATTTGTGGTCCTCATTGGGGACTATGCTGCTAAAACTGGAGGCACGGTTTACTTTGTTGGCTGAATGGAGTTGAGTGTTGTATCATTTGGTGAATTGTGGAGTGCATGGGTAAAAAGAGGAACACACAGTGCTTCGTGGGTCCCCTGTGTCCGTTCCCTGTGTGGCTCGGTTAAATCTCAGCAAAAACACATTGTCACATATAATAAGTTATGGAAAATAAAATAGATTGAACCGGGAAATTAATTACAACGGAGGGGAACACTGAATACTGCACATTATATAGTAATACTCACTGAATAGAAAGTTTGCAGAAACTCATAGAAGAACAACAGACATACGATGAGTTTGCTTAGTTGACAAATTTGCATAAATGGAGGCTTTGTTGATTAACTTGAGAATTCCCTCCGTTATCTCAAAAAGAACTAACACAAACCCAGGTAAAATACACTAACATTTTTCCGTTTGAGATGAGCTACACATAGCGAAATTTACACTAGGAGACGGGAAGAGGGTTCAAAATTTTGTCTATGAATTAAGACAATGACTTTTTAGGACAGACTGTCCTTAGGTGCATTTGAAGTATGTAAACAATGTTAACTGTTACTGTTCCATCTAGAGGTCTTGCCAGCCTCCACACACTAGTGAACTGGGAGGTCTAGCCAGCCTCCATGAAGTCTTGAAAGATATCCAGTAGCTCAGTATCACAGACATGTCACAAAACCACAAAGTCAGTACGTTGAAAACGCTGTAAGCTTGAAATGCACCCCAGGAGCCATCTAGTCTAAGGGGAAAGTCATTATAACCAAATGTAAAGGATTGGGGAGGGGGTCACATTTCAAACATCATCTGCAGAAGAGACTTATTGTCGTAATTAAAATAGTTTGTCTGAAAACAGGCACACTGTGAGATAATGCTGGGTGGAGATGTCATACAGGAAACTTTCACCAAAGCACTACACTTAAGCTAGTTCAGTAAATGACTAGAGAGAAAAATCAGTGTCATGTCATGGAGTGAGATTATATTTGTTATAGGTTTGTGTTGATTCTTTTTGAGATCACAAATTCCGATCTTTTGACTACAATTTTAAGGTGCGGCTTTTATTTTTACATAATGGGGATCTAAGTACATTTTCATGCATTCGTTGTATAAATTGGGACAAGAGGGCAGAGTTTGGGAACTGGGGTATGGGAAGAAATAATATGACGAATTAGGAAAGGTTAGCTGATGATGGGTCAAGTGTGTTGATGTTGAGATTTGACTGTGTCTGTTTTTGTACACAGGAAGTGGAGACATCGGGGAACCAGGAGACTGGAAAATTACCTAAGACTGTTAGTTTGGTGGACGGCATGGGCTTTGATGCCTGAGTAGGAGTTTGGAGATATGTCAATCATCTATGCACAAAGAGGGCGGTGCCTCGAGCCGGCCAGGATAGTCAGTATAACAGTTGCGATAATAAGTGAAGGGTACGTTTAAAAATGATTCAAATTGCAATGCTAATGGAGTACAGGCTATGTTACAGAATGAAAGGAAAGATCAGTTTTGCTGCGGATTAGGGAGGGGGATTGGGCCCCCCCGAACCTAGTCCACAACAGGCGGCAGCGGGCCTGCGAAGGTCTGAGGGCACGTTAAATCGCAATATAGTGCTGGGGAGAGGACTGAAGGCCCCCGTGTCTTGAAGTATGAATGAACATACTGCTGTGGTACCGTCTAGTCGGCGTGTTTGTCGCATGTAGGTGTGTGGGCAACACGTGGTACGTGGATGACAGTCCACACCTAGCAGAGTGGGCTTCAGGGATAGGAGTCACTCTGTGAACAGGCTAGGCAGATGTAAACGTGTCAAAGTTCCTATGCCCATAGCAAAGTGGGGTAGGGATCAGACCGTCGGCTTCCAACCGGGTGGCCAATCACCACTACGGGATCCACCTTAGAGGTGGGTTGGCGGTCGCTATCGATCTGGGTCATCTGCCGGTTGGGTCGCAGATGCAGTAAGACCATGTTGGACTGTATGTCAATATGGCCGCGCGCTCAGCTCAATGTACAGTCAGGCCACTACAAGCCAAAAGCGAATGAGTTAGTAGGCAAGTAGTGCTCCTGTGATCGGGGTTTTTGAAAAGAAAACACCGGGAAGCAGGAGACTGAAGATGGCTAAGTGGGGTTGTCGAGGCAGCACACTTGAGTCAGCTTCAGTGGAACGGGGTCTAGCCTGGGACTGCGCCCTGGGAGAGGGAGGTCTGAAGGACTCAAGCGTTGAGTAAGTAGTTATACATCTTTGTTAAAGGTGTATAAAGAGGGATTGATGGGATTTCTCACGTTCCTTTCCTCATTCAGGTATCCGGCTTCGAATGGGACACAGATGCCAATCTCAGGCAGAGATAATGTTATTTTGAATGTTTTTAAGCTTAGTTATGCTCATGTGAAAAATAGGGTTAGGGTTAGGGTTATAAATATAAATTGCTGCAATAGTATGTTCCTCAGTTTTCTGATATCTAATCATGTAATATGTATTTTCATCTTGAAATACATTATGCTAATTCAATTATATATTTTATTATGTTTTAAATATGTTATTTTTGAAATACACATTTTGATGCTCTATTGTTTCATGTGACCTCTGCTCCACTGTCATCGGGCGGAGTTTTGCTGCAAAAATCTCTTGCAGGGTCTCCTGCAAGCGTATGGAGCAACTCACCGGGGCCAAAAGTTCATTCAGGCGTATATCAGTCGCTATCGGAACTAACAGACGTCTGTATGTATTTGATGTGGTTTTGACCGTATGGAAAGAGCGCATCGTGTAGATTATCCAGCAAACGAAGATGTCTCTAAAAAGCCCGTAGAAGAGAGGGGGGGGAGTTTCCACATCCTGCCCACAATAAAACCTGCAGCTACTTGTGTCTAGAGGGTCACCGAAAGATCACTTTTAACAGTTCATTAACTCTCACCTAATTAAGTTAAAATTATGATAAAATAATAGAAAGCATGTGTGTATTAATCTTTTCTTCCATAGGTGAATTGATTTAACAAATAACATATTGTAACGTATCGTGATACGCCAAGGAACGGAGAGTTGTAGTTGGTACAGGTTAAGATGCTTATATTCAGCAGTTGCAGAAGGGAAATCAGAGTGAGGAAGCCTTTAGGGCAGTCCACCAGCAGCTCAAAGCAAAACGCTGGACCAATCGTTGAGAGACAGATGCTGTTGCTAAATCATGGAAGAAATGGAGTCAGACTGGAATGGGAAGAAGAAGGAGATGAACCGGTGTGAGGTAAAGACAGAATAGTGTAGAGAGGGACAGAAATGCCGTGAAGGTGGATCTGGCGGAAGTGGGGGTAACCTTGTGACATGGGGTTACAAGCTTCCTAGATTTGTGCTCCTCACAAAAGATGTAAAAACAGGTGTACCGGCTGGGACCTGAGGTTATGAAAATAATATAGGCAGCTGAGGGAGGCCAACTGGCCTTAGAGCGTGGAAAATATATTGTTTCTTTATCATTTTATACTTTTATAATCTGAAAACAAAAAGCTTGCTAAAACAAAATTAAAGGGAATCTTGTAGGACTCTTGAAAAAGTCAATCTATGCAATATTGAATTTTATAGTTTATAATAGAGTTTTGTTGTTTTTAGGATACATTGAATGTACCACAGACCCACAGGATGCATCAACAAGGTTTCTCCTGAAATAAAAACAGGTCTCCGGGAGTTTTATCCGAGTTGATGTGCTCTTGGGCGAAGTGAACAGTCTAAGATGTATGATGTGGTTGTATGTTTCTATTTTCTTATATTGTTTATGTTATTAACATTGTGTATGTTTTTATATTTTTAATATTTTTATTGGATTGTATTTTATCTTTATTTTTATAATATCTTTTTAATAAGTTTAAAATGCTGCTATAAAATTGAAGGGTTAGGACAAAATACAGGTAAATGATTATTGATTTAGATTGGATAAATTCAACTATTTAGTTACATAAGTAAATTATGTAAACAGGGGGTCTGTTGGAATTGATCCAAGTTTCCTTAAGGTCAAAGATCATCCTCATAAAAGTAGGAGGGGAAAATGTTTTGCAGACAGATCCCCTGTCCCCATTTGACATTTCTGCTGAGGTCGACACACAAAAGTGTCGACAGTTCAGTTATCTAAAGTAAGATGGACGTTTATTTCCATGCCTAGTGTGGTTAAGAGGTGTTGCGTCGTCTCCCGTCTCAGTAAAGGCGTTGTGGTTAAGGTGCCGTCTTTTAGTCCCCATGAAGACATAAAGAACAGAGGTTAACCCGAGGTTGCACTCTCGCACTCTCCAAAACACACCTGCAAAACAGAGTTTTGCAGACGGGCCTTTACAAGAAGCATGCATGGTTTAACCACAGGGTTTTTCCACTATTTCAGTTATACGCCTGTGACGTATGAGATGTTGAATGTGTGTGTGTGCATGTGTGTGCGCAGGATGTTCTGAGTGTGTGTGTGCATGTGTGTGCGCAGGATGTTCTGAGTGTGTGCGTGTATGTGTGTGCGCAGGATGTTCTGAGTGTGTGCGTGTATGTGTGTGCGCAGGATGTTCTGTGTGCATGTGTATGTATGCGCACGTACACAGTTTGAGCCACCTGTAAGCACACCCCCCAGGACGGTTGACGGGTGAAGATAAGCGTCCAATGAGAATAGCGAAATTGGCAATCTGCATAGCCACACATGGAGACTCCCCTATTAAGATCCAGCCTCTTTTTTGATTGTATATAACCCAATGCTTGATGAAATAAACTTTGCTTCTTCATCGGAGGAGACCTGAATTCAGTCCAAGGCTTGGTGTCGTCTGTTCTCTTTCACTTTTACTCTCCACCAGAATTAACGAACACGGGAAATTGAGTCATCTTGATTGCAAATCCTTTTTCCATCTATTTGATTGGTCAACTTTGCTAATTTCCAATACACTACACTGTACTAATTCATGAACTTCTAAAAATGTTTGATTTGTAATAGAGTGAGGTGATTCACTCTCTTTTTGTCTTTGTTGTTATAATTATCAGCAATGTTACTGTATTATGTTTTTTTTATGTTATGTGTTTGGACCCCAGGAAGAGTAGTCTCACCTTGGTGCAGACTAATGGGGATCCACAATAAACAATAAACAATAAACTTCCTGTGAGACGACCGGGACTACACGGTAATGCCATTATAAAAGGCTCATTGAAGATATGGACCCAATTTAGAAATCATTTTGGATTTAAACAGGCCTCGATGCCAATTATGGCAAACCCATTATTTGCATCGTCACTCTTAGATACAGCCTTCCAATCGTGGTATAGTCGGGGGTTGAAATGTGTGAATGACCTGTTTAAAAATAATATTTTCATGTGCTTTGATACTTTGGTAAAGGAGTATGGTATTCCACAATCACACTTTTTGAGGTACTTTCAAGTACGCCATTTTGTAAAGGAAATTGTTACTTCTTTCCCATCCCAGCCTCCCAGTTGGTTGGAGGAATGTGTAAAATTAGATCCTTCTGAAAGGGCATGTATCTCTAGAATATATGACACTCTCTTAGCAGCGACCTCACCCTCTCTTGATCATTTGAAAGAGGCATGGGAGAGAGACTTTGGGGAAGACGTTCCTGATCATGTCTGGCAATACTCAATTGAAATAATACATTCAACATCTATCTGTATTAGGCATGGTTTGCTCCAGTTTAAAGTTTTGCACAGACTCCATCTCTCCAAGTACAAACTCTCCAGAATGTACCCAGAATTGGATCCAACATGCTCCCGGTGTAAACGAGACCCAGCTACACTTATCCATATGTTTTGGTCATGCCCAACCCTGAGTAATTTCTGGGCTAGCATTTTTAAAACCTTTTCTTATGTATGTGAGGGCAAAGTAATACAACCTGACCCCATGATTGCTATTTTTGGAGTGGGCCCGAGTGCTCTGAAGCTCTCTGTGGCCCAGTCGG
Organism: Poromitra crassiceps; assembly: GCF_964638095.1. Taxonomy (NCBI): domain Eukaryota; kingdom Metazoa; phylum Chordata; class Actinopteri; order Beryciformes; family Melamphaidae; genus Poromitra; species Poromitra crassiceps. The sequence continues at coordinate 11,004,778 of NC_139642.1, forward strand.
ATGTGGTGGCCTTTACATCACTCTTGGCTAGACGCCTCATCCTGCTCAATTGGAAGTCGGTTATACCTCCTACACATAAACAATGGGTTGGAGAAGTGATGGCTCATCTAAAACTTGAAAAGTTGAAATACTCAATTCGAGGGTCTGTGCAAAAGTTTTTTAAAGTCTGGCAACCATTTTTAAATTATTTTGAGTCTCAATATGCTACAGCTACAATAGAGTAAAATTATATTCTGTTTACTTTTTTATGCTTCTATAATAAGGTTGTGGAACTGTGTGAGGTAGTGGTCAAAAGTTATATGTTGCTGTTTCGTTTTGTCTTTTTTTTTGTGTGTCTTCATGTGGGAAAGGGGGGGTTACGTTTTGTGAGTTTTTGTTTTGTCTGTTTGAAAAAATCAATCAAAATATTTGAAAAAAAGAAAAGAGCCCTAACAGGCTCAGTAGCTGCTGTAGCACGAACGCTAGTGCACTGTAATAGTTGCTGGTGGAGAGAGGTGGGGCTATGGCGTCATCGGTTCAGGAAAGATGCGTATGGGTTGTAAACACGAAAATGCAAGGGTGGCGTCTTCAGATTTATTCACTCTGGGACCCGGTTTCTAAAATTAGCGTATACTCCCAGAACGTATACTTCCAGAACGCTGGTTCCGTCTGGACGAAACGTCTATATGAGAGAAAACTTTAGCGGATACACCTAAACTCGTCTCCGTGTGGACATGGCCTGACAGGGGAGACAAGACTTGATATAGGCTACACAAGGAGGTTTTTACAAAGTAGACACAGCTGGGGCAGACAGAGGACATGCTACACAGAAATAAATGAACTAGACAAGGCACAAACACACAAAGAAATGTCATCTTTAGACAGTGGATGATGGCCAAAGTCTCGACCATGACAGTACATTAGGATTAGAATTGAGTATTTTTCAGAAAAATTAACCGTTTGATATTTCCACCTATAATAAGGCCTTATATAAAAGGCTGTTATTCACCATACAATAGAATAGTCTCAGCCAACACTGGAATTTTAATGTCTGTAATTAATTATTTAAATCCATGTGGTCATGAATAATGGTCATTTACGGTATTTATTTATTTATTTCTATATGAATAGTTCATTTGCAAAAACAGATTTAAAGCCATTCTTAAAATTAGCCCGATAGACAACACATGCTGATACGCCATAGCCTATCAAAGTGAAAATGATTAGGTGAAAGTTGTAGGCCTAATTATGATCTACAATAGAACAAATGTTAAAAATTAAATACGTTACAAATATATAAATGAAATAAAATGACATAGGCCCAATAAAAGGCAGGATAAATTAACCATTCATAGGCTATATTGCTTTCATTGTACCTTTCCTGTGTTGCAGATGCTGCTTTATCCTCAAAACTGCATGATAATGTCAATGAAATAAAAAGACGAAAGAAATCTATCCTACAATAGGCTATCAAATAACATGGTAATGTCATGTTATGGGCGCTATCGCAATGGGATGTGAGTGCCAAAATGCGACATTTACACTTCAAAGTTGTACTCTGAATGGTGATAAGAACATAATTGACACACATAATTAGCGAGCAGATGACAGAGATGACAGAGAATGTTTAATGGCAGAAATCGGTTCGAATTAAGTAGAGAATCCATGGTGACAGGATGCCTGTGTGTGTGCGCATTTGGCACAGTGGCGAGATGAGGGGATGAAAGGCACACACTGCGCTGTTGACTCAGAAGTGAATACAGTGATTAATACATTATGTTTCAGGTGCAATGTTATAATACACATGCCATTCTGATTATCGCACCAAATCCCCCTTTTCCCCCTCTATCTCTAAATCGGACCACTTTTATTTCCCTTTTTTTCCCTCTGTTGCGCATACTGCATTCACCAGAGCCAGCAACAGCCACTCTCATTTTCTTTTGAATTGATAATCAGGCTCGTTTATATGAGCTGTAACTTCATGTTGTGATTTGCAATGACCATTGGTTGGATTTGAGCATGCAGGGGACGGGATATGGGGCAGATCCCCGTGTGTAATCACTGTGGCAGCTGCTGGTAATGGGGAATTGCATGCAGGTGTGCGCGCCATCGCTGATAGGTTTAGTCATTGTTTTCGACACAGTCCTAGGGATCCTTACTAGGGATTCTACGCAATGTTTGATGATGAGACCCCAGGTCAGACTCAGTTATACGAGGATCACTGGTGATTATACGTTGGTGCACCGGATGCACGTGCAACCCCTAGTGGCCAGATTATTTTTTTCTTTTATTTCTACATAATAAAACTATTTAGATGTCCCGCATTTGCGTGAGATAGAGCGCGAGAGACCGAGGCAAGTAGAGAGGGAGAGAGAGATAAGGAGAGTGAGAGACAGAGAGGGAGAGAGAGAGACATGAGAGTGGGGGAGGGAGAGTGTCATGCCCTCAACATCCTCTGCCTCCTAGTTTCTCTCCCCGCTCCCTTTGTGTTTTGATTACAGGATTGGAGCCAGGTTTGTGGGAGCTGGGCCCCAGCTACCACTCATCACTAATTGTCTGCTCTTCATATACCCGGCCCAGACTCCAAGACAGCACCAGATTGTAGACTCAGCATGTCAGTTAATGTCAATGTCTTGATAACTCTCCAGCCAAGCCTAACCTTTTTCTTTGTTGAAAACAAAAACCTGACTTTGGTCTTCTGCAGATTCCTCCTGCTCTGACTCCTGCTGCCTGTCAGTCCCCTGCTTTCACCTGCCTGGACCTCCGCCATGTTCATTCTGCCGTCTGGACCAAACTCCATGCAATAAATTGACAATTCTGAACTTACCATCTAGCCTCTGTCTGTCTCTGCTCTAGAGTCCCAAATGCCCATGCCTAACAGAGAGAGAGCCACGGCTCTCACCCAGCTGCTTGTTAACTTCACTTAATGACACTACTGCAGCCTGAGAGACTCCCTAGTAAAAAATAATAAGAATACCAATAGCATGCAAATTTATAGGCTACTTAACCATAAAATAGGATACCAATATTAATGCAACAGTGGGCCTGTATCTTCTTTGCACAAAGCTCTCCAATGTTGTTTTAGCACAATTGAAGAGAGCCTCAAATATTTCTCAACAGCATCCTGTCTTTGAGATGTCATTTGCAGATATTTAGTCTCTACGGGGTCAGCTCGCCATTCCGAAGTGTCGGCATTCCGATCATTGACTTCTATGCTTTCGGAGAGGCGGCCCTTTTTATCTCCAAAAAATGTTTCGCCGAGAGGTTAGGTTCTTGGGGAGGTTAGGCTTAGGCGTGGGGGGTGGGAGAGGTTAGGTTTAGGGTTAGGGTCTGGGGGAGGGTTCTTTCGCAATGTGGAGACAGATCTCAATTTTGTCGGAATGCCGGTATTTTGGAGTGCCGACATTTCGGAATGCCGAGGTGTCCCCAGTCTCTACACTGCTGTTACAAAGGACATTTATAAATTCCATAAGCTGCTCTTATTATTCATGTTTTGTTCAAATGAACCAGTAATGTAGCCTACTACAGTTACAGTATGGTTCTACTTCAGTATAAGCTATTAGTACATTGTTCTACTAGAACAGTCTGACTAACTCTAATGCTATGGTTGGAAGGCACTAGTGTTGTCACGGTACCAATAATTCAGTAGTCGGTACCGGTACTAGTGAATTTCCACGGTACTCGGTACCAATTTCGGTACCACGGTAAAAAAAAGAACAGACTGATATTTCTTGAACATATTCTCCTTTTATTAAAGTATGCAACCATTTCCAATTAACAAATGGCATGTAGCCTTCAACTTTAAAACAAAACAATGTGCTTCTGCTTACTACTTCTTACATTCAACTCTGTATGGCAGTGAGTACAGACAGTGGCATGTAGCCCTCAAGTATTTTATTTTATTATTATATTAAATATTATAATTTAATTTATTTCACAGAATTGCTGGAATCCTTTTTTTTCAACGGTGTATATTGGTATTTGATCGATGCATAGGAATTCTGCCAATGCCCTATCACACTTTCTTGCTTCATGTTCTTGTCATATTTCCTCTGCTTTTCAAAAACATCAGGAATTGTCTGCTGGGTGGTCTTTTGGGCTCCGCGACTTGTGCCTTCCTCTTCATCTTCATCTCTCGCATACTGTTAAATGGAAAGTAACGTCAGTGAGATTTACTAAAATAAAGAGATGATAAAGACAACTGCACATACACACATGTAGAGTGCAAGCAATTTTATGTAGCTAGTTTTAATTCACGGACATGTTTCACCCGAAAGAAGCTTGTATTTATTTTGATGCCATGTTGAACTATGGCTAAGTTCGGCTATTAGCCGTGTCCCATAATGATTCCATTACAAACATTGCATTGCACACACGCTACACTATGCTAGCTAACGCTGTACCAGGTATTAGCCGGGTCCCATAATGATTCCATTACTAAACACGTTAACGTTATTACGTTAACGTTAGCCAAACGTTTTTTTGGTTACACAATGCATTGCCAGCTATCTCAAAAACTAATGTGACAGGATAAGGTCCGTTTGATATGTTGTTAAACGTGTTATTTTACACCATTTGAAAGAATTAACCCACCTTGGATTCTTTGAACAGGTCTGGGTGCCTGTCTTTCAGGTGCTTGGCGAGATTGGATGTGTTACCCTGTTTGGTTTGGAACTCCCTTTCACACTTTTTGCAGATGGGGCTTTGGGGACTGATATTTCCAAATGCGACTCTTTGCATTCTTCTTCTCAACAAGTTGAGTTGTTGGAATAGGAGCAGCCGCTCCTGCTGCAGCCGTAGCCATTCTCTTCGCCGCCTGTGCGCACTGCTCGTGTCAACAAGCTGTGAATGACTGTTCGCGATTATTGTGGACGTTCGGGGACACCGTAGTCCCAGAAGTGCGCGGGGCTGTATGCGCAGTATGTATGTGTGTTGCTCAGGCAGACAGGCTAACGTTAGCTGGCGGCTGGGTCCATGAAGCCAAGCCATGGTGGCAAACTAAATAGTCAATTCGGTACCCTCGGTACCATGAAAAACAGGTACCGTTCAGTTACCGAAGTACTGAGTACCGTGACAACACTAGAAGGCACAAACATGCCATGCGTTTCATATCTGAACAGAAGCCATTAATCCCATATCAGCAACCTGTTCTGTTTTATTGTAGCCTACACACTTTAGTCACATGTGTTGCTTACTGTAGGCTATTTACCTAGCCTGGGAGTTGGGACAGTAGACCCTTTTCACGGGGGCCATTTTTTGTCGAAAAGGCAGGGTTAACACAGGTGCAAGCAAAACACTAATGAGGGCTTCAAACTTCCATGATTGGAATTTGGAAACCCTCATTAGTGTTTTGCTTGCACCTGTGTTTATTAGACAATTTTTTTCATCATTGTAAAGCCACAGCACAGTGAAGAGGATATTAATGTGATGTGTGTAGTTCTTCATATCTACTAGCCTCTTCATTTTGCTCTCAGGGTGCATCAGATTCATGCATTTTACTTTAAAATGTACAAAATGTATTTGTCCACAGCCCCCCCTAGTAGTCACACTACTATTTTCATCCTGCAGGTGCTACCCCTGTTTGCAAAGCCTAGAATCGCCTACGTGATGATGGCTACTGGTGTCTTTGCCGCTTTTCCTGTAGCGTTTCAACATAGCTTTAAATACAGCATTGCTTGATTTGAACTCTGGGTCACTTATTATATTGCACTGTGATACATGGCGGTTTATACCTGCTCGGATGCACATTAAACTTGCCACACTGTACTCGCCAGCTTTAGTGGACTGAACCGAGGGGGGTCATCTCACCATTCCAAAGTGTCGGCATTCCGATCATTGACTTCTATGCTTTCGGAGAGGTGGCCCTTTTTTATCTCCAAAAAACTTTTCGCCGAGAGGTTAGGTTTAGGGTTAGGTTCTGGGCGAGGTTAGGCTTAGGCATGGGGGGTGGGAGAGGTTAGGTTTAGGGTCTGGGGGAGGTTAGGTTTAGACATGGGGGCTGGGAGAGGTTAGCTCCAGCCGGTCCCCCGGGTTAGGGTTAGGGTTCTTTCGCAATGGCGAGACAGATCTCAATTTTGTCCGAATGCCGGTATTTCGGAGTGCCGACATTTCGGAATGCCGAGGTGTCCCCGAACCGAGGCATAAAACTCACACAAGGTGTCTCATACTTGCAGAGTATGTCTCCAAGTCTGCCCCTTTCTGTTTTTGGTGAAGAAAGTGTCAGGATATTGACTGCCCATTTTGTTGACTTTTTTGGGTTCATTTCATCCTTTCATCAGTTTGAGCTCTGCGGGTGTCAGTTCCTTATGCCGTTTTCCGTTTGTCTTTTTCTTCTCAATTTCGTTTTCCTCTGCTGCATCCATCGCTGCATCCCGTGCTTCAAAATCGTTGTACTGTCTAAATATATTGAAGTTAACTCATTCATGGCCAGTTTAGGACTGCCAATATTTAGCACAGGCCAAAGATTTTCATAATTGTTGGTCATCTTTCAAGACCCACAGTAAATTATCTATTAGCACCAAAGTGATTTGCAATACCTCAAAATGAAGATGTACGTCTCTGGGTTCACCAGGAAAAAAAAAGTGAGCTTTTAGCATGTTCTGTACTCTACTTATAGCCATTTATATACACCCTGTTTTCACCCAAAAGGTCTCTCTGAGAAAAGAAATTGCAGAAAATGGCATTTATGTACAGCACACAATCTCAGGCAGAACTCGCTCTCAATTCTTTTATTTTGAACTGTATTGACATCAGACATGTAAATATTATTCATTATGACACAAATGACAAAAAAAATATAAATATATATATATATATATATATATATATATGAAGTGCTTTTTTTACATTCAACAATACAGTTTGCTCAGTGTGAGTGACTGTGCAGACAGACAGACAGACAGACACACAGACAGACAGACAGACAGACAGACAGACACACACAGACACAGACACACACACACACACACACACAGAGAGAGAGAGTTCTGTCCACAGCTGCTGCTAGATCGCACCTCCTTCCCCCGCACCTCCTTCCCCCTCCTTCCCCATCAGCGTTTTGCCTCCTCTGCTCGTTTTCCTCCTCTCGTTCGGGCTGGGAGTGGGACGAATGTTGCGACACGACACAGGAACGGGTCCGGCTTGGCTTTGGAACGGGTCCGGCTTGGCTTTGGGACCAGGCGCTGCTGGAACCGGATCGATCATGTTCGTCACGGGTTTGACTAGGGGTTTGACTAGGCAATCCAGGTTCGCCCTGCAGCAGTGCAGCGCGGCGAGGGGCGTTTCAATGGCGTTTTTTCCTCTCTACAAGGAAGCGCGTTTCTCTGTTTTTCCTCCTTTCCTCCTTCTTCCTCGTTTCAAACAACAGCTGCGGTATGTGTTTGATCGCGTGGTGTCGGCTACCCTTTGAGGTTAGGGACCTGTGTCTGTGTGACAGGCTGGGAAAGTGTTTGCTGCACGCGCTGCACTAATAAAACCAAAAACACGTCAAACACGTCTTTGGCGTGGATGGCTATTTCTGATAACACATCAAAGACGTCTTTGGCGGTGAATGAGTTAATCTTAAAATCTGACAAGCTTTGCCAGCTGTGCGCGTGCTGATTGTTTACAGTAAGCTACTTAACACATTCACTGCCAGCCGTTTTTTCAATACTGTAGGTAGGTTCTGCCAAGTTTTTTTTTTGAGGATTATGGCTCATCTTTCAAGAGCCGAGGATTCTTTTCTGCTAAGATTTTGTGAACACAAATGATCTCAAAAGAACTAATAGAATGTGTGCTTTCTCTGTCTAAAAGAGTTAGTTTGTAGAGTTAGTAGTTATGTAGGCATTAGCAGTAGAATACAGCATGGTTTCAGCGTCTGAAAATTTATTCTGAGATAAATGGCTTTTTGTGAAATTCGATAGAACAGTCACTTTAACCATTTATTTTTGGCGTAAGACATCAGACATCTAAACAATAGTTTTGAACAGTAATTTCCGCCATAGCAGCAGGAAACCCCCCTCTCCTTCAAACTCCTCCCTCCGTGGGTGTGTCTCTGGTGGCTTTGCAGCGTTTGTCACAAGCGAGGCTCTGCCTGTCTGTGCTGCCTGGCTGCTGCTCTTTGGGCGAGTCTGCATCAGTCGTTTCGGTTGTGAGCTCAGCTGCAATGAAGCTGCGTGCGATTGTGGGCTTTCTGCCGGTGTTTCAAAGTGTGTTGCACGCATAATCTATTATGCAAATTTGCAATCCCCCACCGCCAGCTCCCAGCGCGATAATGCGCGAAAGCGAAAGCGTTTTCGCCAATCCATTTTACAGTATGAGAGAATGGTTTCCTCGCGCGTTCCCCTGCAGTTTTGGCTCGGCTTTTTCCAGTTTTGGCTCGGCTTTTTCTAGTCTGGAGAGCACTGTCGCCACTTAGTGGGTCGGTGGAATGGGTTGTACACGTTCGGTGGCTCCAATATTTTTATAGGAGACGTGGGGGGCGTTGATCCACGTCCCACCGTCAATTTTTTTTTTTTTTTTTTTAAGACGAGATATCTCGTCATTGGCAGTCAACCGTTGGATTTTTTAAGACGAGATATCTCGTCAATGGCAGTGAACGTGTTAATTATACAGCTGTGCAGGTTGGGCAGCGGATGAATTTACATGTGATTAGACTTGAGCCGGACTATGTGTGCATTATGCGCTTTTAATTCACACCTGCTGGACAATCAGAAACGAGTATTCACCCAGACCATGGTATAACATAAAATATAGTTAATATACCCTAACAGCTAACTAACAGCCCGACCGACCCGGCCCTTAGAGCCAATCACCATTCAAATGTGTATTTAGTCCCATAGATTCTGATTTATGGGTTTTTTCGCCACAAAACACCAAAATCGCTCAAGATATAGATTCACATGATAAAGCAGAATGTTTTCTGTTCATATATTCAACATTCCAATTCATATTTCTAATTTTTAATCAAAGTATAATCAATAAATTAGTGGGTTTAGGGCTGAAATGGCCACTTTTTGCACAGATATATATGTATATTACATGTTAGTTAAGTAAAACGTATTTTCAAAGGTTAGATAATTGAACTCTTGCAAGTGAGGTACAGGAGTTTGGCGCAAAGAATATGGACTACCTTGCACCCAAGGAGCTTTACCAAATTATAATCAATAAATTAGTGGGTTGATATGGAGGGCCGGGACTGCCGTAACAACAAATAAATGAATAAATGTATAAATGAGCAGATAAATACATATATATGTATCATAAATATATGTAGAAATAAATGTAGATGACATAAATGTATATATATGTGTATTTTCCTATTTTTGTACGTTTTATATATTTATTTAATGATTTATTTGTGTATTTATACATTTATACATTTATTTATACATTTATACATTTATACATTTATTTATACATTTATACATTTATTTATACATTTATACATTTATTTATACATTTATACATTTATTTATGGCATTTATTTATGTGTGTTTTATTTTATTTATGTCTGTTTTATTTACCTCCCATTTATTTATGTGCCTTGTATTTAGTGATGTCTCCTTTGTATTTAGTGATGCGTCCTTGCTTCCTTTCCTTTTCTGTATGCATTTCTGCCTACTCAATGCAAATTAGGGGGGCGGCCCGTGCATTTATGCCTGCTGCTCAATGCAGATTAGGGGGCTGGCCGTCATGGGCTCAAGTCTTCGCCTATTGGTTCATCCCACGCACCTCTGAAGACCAGGCAAAAAAAGAAGGATAAGACTCTCGACATCACATAATGTATTTTCTTTAATCTGGTGGAAGCATTTTTCAATCAAAGGTGAAACAGCACAGATATGATGGTTTATAGTGGGACTTACCCTGCCCACCCCATTCACTTCAATAGAACTGACCACACAAAGTCTGGTCAAAATTCGTGTGAGATGACTGTTGTCTCATCCTTCCTTGACTAGTTCCTTGACATTGTGACCGGCTAGGAGGAAGGAACTCAAGAAGGAACTTCACAAAACACTAAGAGTAATATCAGCGTTTGTCGAGTTTAAACAGCCATAAAGTGCAGTTATTGCAGAAATAGTCTCAATAACAACAATTAAACAAGTACAGGAGTATTGCCGCGGAGCTTCGGGGACAAAATGGCTGCTACCTCGCTTCGGGAAGAGATCGCTAGAGAGCTGCGGCGCTTAGCTGAGCTAGCAGAAAGTAATGCTGTCAGTCATGACTATTTATTATCTTCTGTGGACGCTGTGACTGACATTGTTTTTCAAGAAGCTGCATACACGGATACAGACGTTGACACTTTGCTTTTCACTAATCTGGAGGAAGTGTCTCATCGCCTAAACATGTCCATAGTGTCCACTGAAGCTGGGAGAGTTGGGCGCCCTCCTTATATGCTGCCTGTGGAGGCCCTGGAAAGTTATTTGCTTGCGGGTTTGTCTGTCGGTGACATTGCAAGGCTTTTTGGGGTTGGTGAAAGAACTATTCACCGTCGGATGGCAGAGCATGGCATAAGGTGAGTGTGTATTTCATTGTCAGGTAACAGTAGTAGCGGTTAGCTAACCACCATGGCTCACGTCAGCGTTCTTATGGCAGTGCTAGCCCTTGAATGTATGTAACGCTAGTTCTCGGGGAACCTCCCCAGCGCCAGCGAGCAGTTCCTCTCAGGAAGTCCCGAGAAACGTTTTGGTCTGAAAGCACCAGCACAAACATACCCACTCCAATCCGAACGTTAACATTAAACTGTTAAGCTAGTTGACAGCCCAATATGATCATTGACCAACAATGATGTTCTCTAATGCTCGAGCTCACTGATCCAGATAAAGTGGGGGAGTGGGATCAGAGGTGGGAAGTATCCAAGTACATTTAACCCAATTGTACTTCTAAGAGTATTTTTTTTTAATGAATACGTTCTACTCTTAATCAAGTACATTTGCAATAAAATATAATATACTTTTGCTGAGGGCCATTAACAGAGTAGTGAGTAGCGAGAAGTGTGTACACACACACACACACACACACACACACACACACACACACACCACTCTGCAACTTGAATAAGTGGATGTGAAGAACAATGGGACATCCTGACACCTCTCCACAGCTGCCCACCTCAGAGCACCTCCCCATCCCATGTCAGCCTTCCTTATGTTATAAAAGGGATCATATGGGCATTCTCTGTTCTCTCTCTGTTTCAAATTTTGTCCCACTGATGATGTCATCAGTGATGTCATAAATCGCAGATTATGTCATAAGTGTGTGATGTCATCATTGATGTCACTTTAGCAATGTGCATAGTGACATCACAGATGATGTCATAAGACACTGAATATGTCATCAGTGATGTCATAGATAGATAGATAGATGATAGATGCAAACTTAAGGGGCACACACATACACCCGCGCGCATGTAAACTTAAGGGCAATAACATTTTGTGAGCAACACACACACACACACACACCCCCCGCACGCGCGCCAATAGAGCAGGTGAGGCCACACGTATGCGAGCTGCAGGGCAGGCGCAGCGGGCAGGCGCAGCGGGCAAGCCTAGGAACCAAGTGCACATATGCGAGCTGCAGGGTCAGCTCGGCCAGCTGCAGGGCAGACGAGTCCACGCAGCAGGCGAGCCTAGCTAGTGTGTCAAAGGGCGCAAGATCGAAATGTTCCTGCATGTAGTGGATGTGTGAATAGTGAAGATCACTACTAGTGGTCTAGTAGTCCCTGAAAGTTTATCCCAGTAATTTACTGGGGACTATGTCTGAAAGGGGCTTAAATATTGGGCGAGTCTATGAGCCTACCTATTAAGCAAGTTAACATTAGAATGATCGAGGGCTACTGGCGTTAATCCAAACTTTAACTTGGCGACATAAACATTAAATTGCCTTGGCCCTAGCTTAGTTCCTGTTGCAGTGTTTGCTAAAACAATATGCTGACAGGAAATAAGATAGGTTTCCCTACACCATTCCGTGAAAACTGTCTACAGTAGTAGTGAGATGTTTAACGATTTTAGGTTACAAAATTGGTTGAGACTGAAGATCCAAAGCCATTTTTCCAACTGACCAAATGGCTGAAATCTTGTTCTTTAGGGTATCCGATTTGTTCAGCAACATCGACGATGACGAGTTGGATGCAGTGGTGCAGGAGATCCTGAGTCATCATCCTAATACAGGGGTCAAGATGATGTTGGGCCATCTGAATGCCCGAGGCATACGGATCCAAAGTAAGTGACCTACTGTGTTGATAACTGCATTGATTAACACTGTAGGCCTTACGTGATATCGATGGGGTTGTCACTGACTCATTTACATGTAATTTAGCTATTTGAGCATCATGTCCACATTACTATTGACTGTTCATCTTCCACATCAATGTTTGTCATCACTGCTGTTGCTATTCATCAATCGCAAAGGCAAAAAAAAGGATGGCCTTGGCTGTATGTTTAAAGCCCTACTTTAAATATGGGTTACATCTTTCCCTTTGTGAAGTCCTAATTGTCTAGCATTTCAGTTTGTGCAATGTTGACACATTTACAGTGTTTATAATTGTAACCTGTCCATTACAAGTGATTGTGATATTTGTGTGTATCATGGTTTTAACTCTGTAATCTCTGTTTTTAAAGGAAGACGAGTGCAAGAAGCTCAGCGCCGCGTTGACCCAGAGGGAGTTGTTCTGCGCACTCTCCAACTCCAGACAGTCAGACGCAGAAGATATTCTGTTCCAGCTCCTAACAGCTTGTGGCATATAGATGGCAACCATAAACTTATAAGGTCAGACTTAAATAATGAATATTTGTCTTATATGTGGAATTACTTTTCCACTGATATGATACAGCAGAAGATATAGGAGTTACAGTTATAACATGATACGTCACCAGACGCATTACAGATTATCTTGTCTTTTACATACACATGTGCTGGCTTGGCTCTACTCTCTTTGACTAAGTCTGCGCGGCTGCCCAGCATGGCTGGGATTTGCATTTCCATTACAACTCGCTTGAAGGTGTGTCTTTAACGCGTGGATTCTACTGGGAGTGGCGCCATTCAGTCTGCGACACAGCCGCCAGATCTGATCGCAGCCACTCAAGACAATGCTTGTGATTCCACCAGATGCACCATGTTTCAGAAGCAGCTCTCCATTAAAAATATGTGCCTAGTCTATTTTTGACAGACACCAAATTGAGTCATGTCAAGCTGCACAGAGCAGTTCGACCTGGAAGGAAGTCAGACACAGGAACGGCATAGGGCATCCATTCAACTTTCAAAATAAAGCACCCTCTGCAGACTCCCGATGATTGTTAATAGCGAATCTCCTTGCTCCTGATCATTTATCACATCACCACATCAACATCAGAACCAGGGTACCCGCGGGGTATTAAAAAAGCATTAAATTTAATATTCTCAAAATAAGGCGTTAAAGTTGAAGTGAACCGGAGGCGAATGCAATAGCACGAGCGTCGGAGACTCAAACAAATCTTGTCTGAGATGACAGGGTTGAGAGGCAGACCACAAGCCGCACAATGCCGGGTGTTGATGATTTGATTTGACAATTCTGGGGACTGGCTTTGCCATTGGCCAATCACGGCGTGTTGCACCCCCAAATCGAGTGTGATTCAGCGTGTTGTCGTGCTACGTGAGTGGGATCCGCGGAGTACCAGGCAGCCAGCTGCTTCGTGCGGAGCGAGCGGACAATCCGATGCATGGGTGCTGCCCATCCGCCTGGAATCTCTGAGGGAAGACCCTGACAACCGCAGGATCTCAAGCGCGCGCCTTTATCGATATTGCTGTAAATACGATATTCCTGGAATGCGCGTTTTTAACGAGCCAGTTACATTTCTTTGCATACTTGGACATTACCGTTTTTGTTTTTTGTTCATGTTTCATACAATTGGCCAAGGTAGTAGTTAGTTTATGGGATAGGAATTCTGCCAGATGACAGGTACTAGGTGCCATTTTCTCTTTCTTTTGGAAGAGAAAATTATCCTGAAATGAAGGTTTGATTGACAGCTGCCATGTCGTGATATGATTGGTTGAAATGGGGTAGAAATTTGTTAGTACTACTAGGTGACGTCAGCAAACTGTAGATTACTGTTATCAATGAAATCTTGAAAAATTAACCTTTGATGTGAAAAAGTGTGAAAAACTAAAGAAATAAGATTGTTGTCATTTTCTTTGGATACATTATTAAATAGGTGCACTGCATACCCAGGTATTTGAACTAAAAGAAAATAAAAGTCATTTTTGGGTTCAGCTCGACTTTAAAAGTAGTGAATTTTGTTTACAAAGTCTAGAATTTCATCTACAGGTGTTAAATTTGTCCATGTCCCTTCATAGCGACAAGAGGGTTTTTATTAGATTGGAATTTAAGTTATTTCAGTGATGTAATTTGTGCATGAATGACATCAATGATCCACAACTTTACTCAAATTTACTGTCAAACTAAATGAATACCTGCAAAATTGTTTACAGTTTTCGCATATACTACTGATTTTCTAATTATAAAAAGCTGGTTGGGAATCGGTGGAGTGTTCCAGCTAGGAAACCATAGGTATCTCACAAAGTGACACTGTGCATGCCCCATACCATGACCTGCCCTTGGCTGCACCGTGAGAGAGAGAGAAAGAGAGAGAGAGGGGAGGGGATGGGGGTCCTCACGGGTTGGCGAGACATCACCGCAACCCGCTGGGAGGTGGCTCCTGTGTGCTTTCGCCTGACATAATTTCAGATGCTGCTATACTTTCTCACTGTGGATGAGCTTGGATTGTGGCATTGTTATTGCAGTAACACCACTTTGCAATTTATTCAATTACAGATGGCGAATTGTGGTTCATGGGGGCATTGACGGCTTTAGCCGTCTTATTGTTTACCTGAATGCTGCTACCAACAACCGTGCCTCAACAGTTCTCAGCAGCTTCCTTGAGGCAGTCAATGCCTATGGAGTGCCATCACGTGTGCGTTCTGATAAAGGAGGGGAGAATGTCCAAGTGGCAGACTTCATGGTGTCCACCAGAGGCCCAAATGGGAATTCTCATCTCACTGGAAGAAGCACACACAACCAGAGGTATTGGCCTTTTGTAAATTTGTTGCATGTTTTTCTCATGCTCTTTCTACTTGACCTTGGTTTTGGCCAACAAAAGATAACAGTAGCTTGACAAAAGCTATTTTTCATCCTTTTTTTATGCCTCCACCGGCAATAGCCAGGCCGGGGGCATTATGGATTTGGGTTGTCCGTCCGTCCGTACATTCATCCGATGTTTGTTAACGCGATATCTGACAAACGCATTGATGCAATTTCATGAAATTTGCCGGAAATGTGGTCTCAAGGATGAACTGATTACATTTGGGTGGTCATAGGTCAAAGTTCAAGGTCACCGTGACCTCACGAACGCCATTCCCAAGTTTGTTTCGGGTGCAGCGTAACACCTTGACAAAATTTATTCTCATTTGGCTCAAACATCAAAGTCTGGACAGACATGCATGTCGACTGCTCACTTGTTGGCAGAGGCATATCTCCGCAGTGCGGCCATTCTAGGTTTATTTTTATTTTTTACTTTCAGCACATGTTTTATGTGCAAAACAGATAGCATTATAACTGTAGTTCTGGTTATTACTTTGGTCACCAAGTTCATTGCTGTGGTTGCTGAATAATTTTAGAATAGTTGCATCAAAAGAGTTGTCAGTGTACACAATTTTGTGTTATACTGACATTGGGGGGGAAGCAAAAAGGCAGCACTCAAAAGTATTTTTATGTCTTTAAATGAACCCTGGGTCAACACATCAATGCTGAACCGCATCCGTTGATTTGCTGACCACCTTTCTTGTTAATGTTTCTTTTCTCTCTATCAAGGATAGAGAGATTATGGAGAGATGTCTTTGGAGGAGTGTTGGATCTGTTCTACACAACTTTCTACAATCTGGAGACAGAGGGCCTACTCAACCCAGACAATGAGATCCAACTGTATGCACTGCACTGGGTATTTCTTCTGCAAATCAATAGGCATCTGCAGTTGTTCAAGGGGGGCTGGAACCACCATCGCCTGCGTACCGAGGGGAATCGGTCACCAATCCACCTATGGTCTCAAAACCAGCGTGAGGGTCAAGACCCCCCCCAGGTTTGTACTAGAAACCAATCTCAAGGTTCGAGGTCAAGGTTTGTGACAAGACACAAAATCCATATATCAGTGGTTCCCAGGAGTTTGTGTTAATGAGGTTTTCCAACTTCCAATCCATTTAGGGGATCCAGTGCCGGGGCCCTCGTTAATGTTTTGCTTGCACCTGTGTTACTTCCTGCCTTTTAGAAACAAAATGGGTGAATTGGGTGGGAAGTTCAAGCAGGACTAACCCCCAAAACACTTTTTTTCAGCTTTTAACCAATATGGCTTTTGGGGTGGTGTGTGAAGGATTCTGGTCAAAATCTCTACATTTAAGACCAAACTGTTACAATTGTACAAAGTGTATCATGTTCAGCAGCAAGTTAGTTATGTGTCATGGCAGTAAAACGCCACAGAATTACCAAATTGATATAACTTTTAACCATTTCGAGCAACACTGTTTCCATACAGACCACCAGCGTTGGTTAGTTGTTTATAACGTCACTCTATTTATAACGTACCTCTGATACCCTCTGATATACTCTGATATAACGTTTTTCCTCTATGCGGAGGAAAAGTGTCATGGCGCTGTTTCCGGTTTATAATTCCGGTCTGAGCACAGCCAAAGAGTATAGTCAGACAAGAGGAGAGGCTCTTCTGCCTCTTTCCTTCTTTTTGGCCAGCGCACGCAGTGGCACAGGCCCTATAACAGGGTTTGTCCACCCAATTTACAAGCCCATTTGGGAGACCATTTGGTCCCACTCAGAAACCATAAGACCTGCCGCTGCCGAACTAGGTAGGTAGGTTCACAGAGTCACCTTTTACTACTAATTTTGTCCAAGCTTCACCAAACCACAGTTCCAAGTTCAAGTTCAAGTTTATTTGTCATATGTATAAATACAGTGTATAAATACAATGAAATTCTTTATGCTCTGAGCACCCTCAGCCTTAAACACACAAGGACATGGTCACAAAGACCGACCGACAGAAAAAGGGTGTAGACCTACATAACTATGTAGGCTACTAGGGATGTTCATTTAGAAAAATTTCCAAAATCGATAATCGGTGAAAATTAACGATCAATTATTGATTATCAATCATATTAACACATTGAGTGCCAGCCGTTTTTTCAATCCTGTAGGTAAGTTGTGCCAGGTTTTTTTTTGAGGATTCTGGCTCATTTTACAAGAGCCGAGGATTATTTTCTGTTAAGACTTCGTGAACACCAATCATCTAAAAATAACTAATAGAATGTGTGCTTTCTCTGTCTAAAAGAGTTAGTTTGCAGAGTTTTACTTCGTTTCGAACTCAAGCTCTCACTAGTGCCTTAAACGCTGCAACACAGCCCTATGGAAGACTGTTATTTTGCTCCAAAATTACTTTTCATTAAAACCTGACCACCCACCCGTAGGTGGCGTGGTACCCCCTGGGACTGACACGGATCCACGTGACTACGTCACGTCCTGCCAGTCCAGGGAAATCACTTCCGCTTTCTTCCACCCGCTAGTGAAGACGTGTTTTGTGAAAGCTCCGACGGTTAACAAGGAGTTATATTATATAGCTTTAGATACTAGGCTCGTCCCGGCTGACTTGCCCACCTCAAGAGGGTCGCGTGGACGGGATAAAGCAGGCTTTGGAGACCGACCCTGTACCCTTCACCCTGCGGCGTCGGAACAAGTCATCTAAAGCTAAGAGTATCTTCCTTAGTTAACTGTTTATTGCTATCGCCGTGTAGCTCTACTGCTATCGCCGTATAGTGGTTATTGCTGCCGCTGTGAGCTTTGCTTCGCTCCCCTGACTGGGGCAGCGTTTTCGTTTGAGGGCCGATTTAGGTCCGCGCTCAAACTGTTAAGCTTTGCATACGTGCAAATAGCTTGTACCACGTAGCACAGGAACAAAGAGGCTAAGTAGCCCAGTTGTTGCAGATAGCTACCTTGGCACCCGTGCGGGTAGTTTTCGTGTGCTAGGTACTTTAGGCGCCGGCTTTAAAGCGCGCGCGTTAGATAGTTAGCTAGTTTGCTCAGTGCAGCTAGCCTGGACTACCTTGTAAACAGCTAGGTGCTGTATTAGCTGTGAGGCTACGCTGGCCGGTTACGACCAGCACAATTAATTTGATGTGTGCATGCAGCTGTGACCTACATAAATGTAGTGTAGCTTTACTGGCGTCTGGGATTTTAGCTGGGCGATTCGCTAGCTAGGTGAGCCCGCCCCGCACCTTGTGGGGGCCGCTTCTCTCAGTACTTACGCCATCTTAAGGCCCAATTATACTCCATTTTCATCCGTAACTAAGAGCGTCTGTTCAAACGGTGTAATCGTCACTGTCCACATGCTTCCATGCGTCTTTCACGTTGGTATCATGTTAAGTAATACATCCACCACAGTAGAGAGTCAAATGCATGAGTGTGTGTGTGATTTCCTCCGTTTCATGCGTATCTGTAAGCTTTCAGATGACGGACAGAAAACGGACGAAATGAACGCAGAGTACGGACACTGTCCGTCTCCGTCTTTAACGTTGAGTATAATTGGGCCTTTAGCCAGCTTGCTTGTCTGCTAAGTGTTGCTTGCCTCGTGCAATTAGCATCTACTAGATTGCAACTCCCTTTGAGGAGTTTCTTCTGAGATTGACTAGCTTCACGGGCCGCTGGCCTTTGCTTGCGGTCACGCTTGCTCCCCCGTGTTACTCAGGGTAGAGACGCGCTACACCGGCCTGTACGCAGGCTTGTGTTAGCGCACGCTTGTTTCAGTGCTTATGCTAGCTTAGCTAGTGGCTTCCACGTCTGTTCTCTCGGGTTAACAGGTTGTGGGTATTGGTGCCCCCCCTTCGGGATGGGCTATTGCCGCTTACGTTACCATTGCACGCGCACGTTCGCTAGCCTCCGGGTTGCTTACTGTCTAGCCTGTGCTTCTCGCTAGCTTGCTTAAGCAGTACTCCCGCTAATAGGGTGCGCCCTGCGGGAGCTTGCTATTAGTGGTTAGCTTCCTGCTTCCTCTTGCTACTGAGCAGGGAAGGTCAGGGAGGGGATGGGCCGTGTGTAAAACTACTTGGCCGAGTATGAATCGGCACGTTAAGTGCGTGTTCGGCCTTGGGCACGAGCACGCTGCACAGGCGCCTTGAACCTTCGGTTTTGTCCGCAGCTAAGCTCTTTAGAGCTGACCAATGTCCGCTCTCAAAGAAGTGTTAAAGCTAGCGTGCCTTGCATAGGTGCAGATAGCAATATTAGTAGTTTAGCACAGAACGATAGCATTTTGCAGATAGCTGGCGTGCACCCGTGCAGTTAGTACCTGTGTGCTAAGTACATTGGGCGCGAGATACCTCCGCTACAATAGACATACTGCTCCTTGCTGGCGCTACGCGTCCAGCAGGGCGTACAGCTCGCCAAGGTCTGGGCTCAGTGCCAGCCTTTGGCTTGTAGCTCTAAGGACAAGCCCACCGCCCTTGGTGCCCAAGGCCCGGGGTGGTTGGGAGCTCTCCATGGGTCGCACTCCCTTGTTGGGGCGCCCCCTGCAAGTGCAGGGAGCCTGGCTGGGGGCACAGTGCACCTTGGTCCATGGCCACGGCCTGGCCTCGGTTGGCAGCAGGCAAGCCTACCGGTTGGCTCACCAAGGCTGGGCTTAGTTCCAGCCTGCGGCTTGTAGCTTTGGACCCACCGTCCTCGGTGCCCATGGCCCGAGTTCGGTCGGGAGCTCGCCCAGGGTCTCATACCCAGCATCAAGGCTCGCCTTGGTCCATGGCTACGGCCTGGCCTCGGCTAGAGGCTCCTAGGACAGCCCACCATCAATGGCGCCAACAGCTCATTGCTGGTCGGGAGCTCGCCTGGGGGCCGCACTGTCGGACAAGTCCACGTGCGTCTCGAGAGAGAACGTTACCTCCGCAGTCCCCCCCAGCCTGCGAAAGGCGCACGGCAGGGAAGGGGGAAGGGGGGGGTTACTTCGGTACAACAGCGCGTCAGTTGGCGGAGCTTGCGTAAGAAGTTCTCCCCCAGCATGCACAGCTTCTACGGAACTGTCCATGCGGCGGGGGGGCGTAGCCTCTCACGTCCCGCCCCCCCATCAGGGCACCGGATCGAAAGGTCCCGGGGCCCAGCAATATGCTCATGACTATATTTCAGGGATCATTTCTATAGTTTCTAACTTGAGAAATGTGTTTCTAAAAATGTTCAGTCTCGCTATCCACGATGATGAGACGGTGATACTTTTTTCTGAGCGCGAAGCGGGCAGAGAGACTTGATTCAGTTCATATGCTCTCTGCTTTTGATGACCGTTCACTGTCTCCTATGGGGACATTGAGGGAGAGAGTATGATCCGAGTGGTGGAACGGGTTCCGCTCCGTTGGCCACAAGAGACCATCTTGTCCAACAGGCTCGATGCCTGGGAGCATCTATGTTCCCCCGTCCCCATTACGGCGCACCCTCCAGAGGGGATACGCGCTACAGTTTGCCCACCCACGTTCGACGGGACCCCCGATCTGGCCGTGGAGGAGGAGGCCATGGACGGCTCCATGCGTCCAAAATTGGACCTTCGGCGTCTCAAAAACCAAGACGCTGAGGAAGTCCCGTCCCGAATGCTCTCTTCCCCGCCTGTTCAAGTTGAGACAGGGGGATTTCTTACTTCCAGGGATCTGGAAGGTGCGGTCTTCCATGTCCACATGGTCAGGAGACACAGGAAATACCTGAGGTTCTCCTTCCTGGGGAAGGCTTACGAGTTCTGTGGCTTGCCATTCGGCATGTCTTTGAGCCCGCGAACCCTCACGGTGTGCGTGGAGGCAGCCGTGGCTCCCCTCCGCGCGAGGGGGATCCGCGTCTTCCTATATCTCAACGTCGTTCTCTTAGCGGCCGACTCGAGGGTTGGTGCCGCGAAACATACCAAGGTGGTGACCGATCACCGGCAAACCTTAGGGTTTTTGGTGAACCGGCAGAAGAGTTGCCTCGTCCCAGCGCAGGCGGCGACCTTCCTGGGGCTCGAGCTATACTTCCTCCGAGCCTTTCGCCAGAGCGACAGGCTCGCACGGTTTGGACAGCAAGCCAAGGACGTTAGGTCTGTGCCCTCGGTGTCAGTGCATCAGTGCACAGTGATGTTGGGCCTGATGGCCTCAGCACTGCATGTGCTCCCGCTAGGGAGGCTACACATGCCCTCGTGGTCCAAATATGGTTCTCAGGCTTCGCCTGGACTCGGCCGGGGACCGTCATCGCAGGGTTCCTCTGACAGGTCAGGCCTGGCGGGCGATGGCTATATGGGCGGACCCCCGTTACCTCTCGAGAGGTACTCGGTGGGGCCCTGTCCCGCTCAGGATGGTGATTCGCACAGACGCCTCCCTCTGGGGAGGGGGTGCGATTTGCGGGCATTTTTCGGCAAACGGCCGGTGGGAGGCTCAGGAGCTTCGCCACATAAACGTGCTAGAGCTGAAGGCGATTCGCCGGGCTCTGCCTCAGGACAAGCCCACCATCAATGGCGCCATGGGCCCATCGTTGGTTGGGAGCTCTCTTGGGGACCGCACTGCCGGACAAGTCCGCGTGCGGCCAGACTCGAAAGAGAACGTTGCCTCCGCAGTCCCCCCGGCATGCGGAGGTAACACTTCCAGCGGCTCACACATGGGCACCATGTGCTGATTCGCTCGGACAATAGGGCAGCGATCGCCCACCTGAACAAACAGGGCGGTGTGCGGTCGGGGGCGCTGAACCATAGCGGGGATTCACCTGTGGGTGTATCCCCGTCTCCTTTCAGTGTCAGCGGTCTATCTGCCGGGACGGCGGAGTTACGACCGGCCTGCTGTCTCGAGGCAATCCCCGTTATACGGAGTGGTGCCTCCACCCTCGGGTGATGGAACAGGTTTGGGCCAGGGTTGGTCGCGCCTGCGTCGATCTCTCGCATCGCGGCGCGCGACACACTGCCCACTGTGGTTCTCGATCCAGGAGGACAGCCCCCGTTAGGTCATGACGCGCTAAAAGCGCACGCGTGGCTGAGGGAGGGGCTCTATGCGTTTCCCCCGACCCCCCCTGATCCGTCAGGTGTTGGACAGGGTGAGGGAACAGCGCCTCCGGCTCGTTTTAGTCTGTTTGGCACAGGCAGACATGGTTTGCGGACCTGGTCTCCCTGGCGCAAGATCCGCCCTGGGCATTGCCGGTACGGGCCGATCTCCTATCCCAGGCGGAGGGGGAGGTGTTCCACCCCTCCCCAGGCAGGTGGAAGCTAGCGGTCTGGCTCCTGAACCGGACCAGTTGCTAGCCCAGGGTTTGCCTGATAATGTGGGATGCACTATGCAGCAAGTAAGGGCGTGGATCCAGTGAACTGCAGTGTGCGACCAGTTCTCCGTCTCCTTCAGAGCCTGCTTGACGCGGGTCAGTCCCCGCAGTCGTTTAAGGTGTACGTAGCCGCGATTCTGCTTGCCATAGGGGAATTGAAGGGAGCCCCGTGGGGGCGTACCCTTTGGTCTTGCACCTCATGAAGGGGGCGCGTAAACTGCGCCCGCCGTCGCGGTGCGTTTTTCCCCCCAAATCGGACCTGGTTACGGTGCTGGACGGGCTAACGGGTCATCCGTTTGAGCCCTTGGACTCCGCCGATTTAAGGGTTCTGTCTTTAGAGACCGCGCTGCTGCTGGCCTTGTCGTCAGGAAAGAGAGTTGGTGACCTGATTGCCCTCTCGGTGCAGCAGGCCTGTGTGGTAATGATGGGCGCAGGGTTACGTTGCGACCTAACCCGGCTTACCAACCTAGGATTATTGATGTCAGCTTTAGGTCTATGGTCATAGACTTATCAGCATTCTGTCCCCCGCCGTTCAGTTAGAGACGGGCGAGGAGAGACGTTTGCTCATGCTGTGCCCCGTAAGGGCGCTCTCGGCCTATGTGGCCAGGACGCGTTCTTTACGCATTACAGATCAGCTGTTGGTTTGCTTTGGGCAAAGGGCCCAGGGCGGGCCCCTTTCCAAGGATCGCTTATCACACTGGATAGTGGAGGCGATCGCGTTGGCATACTCTGCCGTGGGCAAGGTTCCCCAGGAGGGTATCAAGGCGCTTTCTACGCGAGGTGTTGCGACATCCTCTGCGTTGTTGCGCGGTGTGTCGGTGGAGGACATGTGTGCCGCGGCCTCATGGTCCTCTCATCACACTTTTGTCAGGTACTACAGTCTCGACGTGTCCGGTGCGCAGTTCGCGCACGCGGTGCTGTCGGTGGCAAGAAAGTAGTATCGTTGCCACTCTAATATGTCAGACGGTTAGGCATAAACGTTGCCATATGGCCGTGGTTCACCGGTGCCGTTCGGGTCGCCCTGTGGGGTGCTCCCGGCAGCAAGGTCGGTTGAATGGAGGCACTAGTGAGAGCTTGAGTTCGAAACGAAGTAAAACGTTAGGGTTGTGCTACAACCCAGGTTTTACGAGTGAGAACGAGAGCTCTCACTACCCAGCCTTGCTGTGTCGATGCGTCACGGGGTGCGTCGGATCTCAGCGGGCTGGAAGAAATTAGAGTGATTTCCCTGGACTGGCAGGACGTGACGTAGTCACGTGGATCCGTGTCAGTCCCAGGGGGTACCACGCCACCTACGGGTGGGTGGTCAGGTTTTAATGAAAAGTAATTTTGGAGCAAAATAACAGTCTTCCATAGGGCTGCGTTGCAGCGTTTAAGGCACTAGTGAGAGCTCTCGTTCTCACTCGTAAAACCTGGGTTGTAGCACAACCCTAACGTTAGTAGTTATGTAGATATTAGCCGTTGAGTACAGCATGGTTTTAGCGTCTGAGACAGCAAGCTGAGATAATCGCAGTTTTGTGAAATTCAATCAAACAGCAGAACAGTCACCTGCCTGTGATTGTGGGTGCCCTTGGGCGAGTCTGTATACTGTATTGTGTGTGTGTGTGTGTGTGTGTGTGTGTGTGTGTGTGTGTTCGCGCGTTGCTCCGCGGCTCTGGGGGGAGGGGATCTCTGTCCGTTCTTTGCCCCCGCGGCGTGTCTGTCTCCCGCTCTGTGTGCTCTCTCTCTCTCTCTCTCTCTCTCTCTCTCTCTCCTCTCTCTCTCTCTCTCTCTCGGGACTGGGGGGAGGGGGAGAGAGAGGGAGAGAGTGTGTGTGTGTCTCCGGGCTCCTCCCTCCGTCTGTGCTGCGGGGGGAGGATTCTCCGTAAAGCTGCCCCATCCGCACAAAGGTAACACGCTGACGGCTAGGCTGACCGCCCACACAGCGGCGATGGCCCACATCACTCTCAACGGCCGGCGGACAGACTGAAAGCAGTAAGCTTTTGCGATTCTGGTCTTATTTATGCGCGGGGGTGCTCGAGTGTGTGTGTGTGCGCGCGCGCGCATGTGTGTGTGTGTGTGTGTGTGTGTGTGTGGGGGATCGAGGGAGTTTTCGCCCAGCTGCTTCCTTGAAAATTACACTGGCTTTCTCCAGCACGCTGGCTGGCTGTGGCTGGCTGTGCCTTCCTCTCTGTCTTGGAAGAGAACTGTCGCCACTTAGTGGTCGGTAAAATAGATTATACACATTCTCTTCCTCCCAATATTGATATAGAAGACGTAAAAGGGGTTGATTGATGTCCCACCGTCAAAAAAAAAAATGTTTATGTAAGACGAGATAGCTCGTCTATGGCACTCAACCGTTGGATTATGTAAGACGAGATATCTCGGCTATGGCACTCAACGTACTTAGAAAATTTAAATTTTTTTTTTTTTTTTTTTTTTTACAAAATGAATGCCTATGGCAGAAAATACGAAAGACAACGTGTTCTCCTCAATGAACTCTTTATTTCAATGTGTCTCCTCCAACACTGCTGTGCCCGGCGCATGCCGGTGTGAATTTCCCATGTTTAAAACAGTTTTGTTGGCACAAAGGCCCGTGCCCAGCCAGAAAACTAGAGACTATATGAAGCTCCACCTCACGTTAGTCGGCTGTGCAATGGAGTGGGGCGAGGAGGAACGAATTCCACCCAAACTTAGTCCAATTTTCTTTTTTTTCTTTTTTTTTTAATAATTAAAAAATCGATCCAAATGCCACAGGATCGATTCCAATCCTTAACGATCAATTATCGATTTTCGATAATTGATGAACATCCCTATATGATATAACATCCCTTGTTTCTAATTAAGCAGCATGCCGTTTTGTCACATATCTGGGGGGTTAGTCCCCCTTTAAAAATAAATTGATAATATATAAATAATATTTAAAAACAATATGCTCATCTAATTTTAATGGTAAATGTCCCATTAGGTTGACATGGAGTACGGCATTGACTGGGAAAGTACACCTGGTCACCACCCTGAAGGAGTGCCAGTGCCAGAGGTTCAACTCCAACGGCCTTTGAATGAAGTGGAATTGCAGAGATTGCCAGATCCACAAGGCTCTTTTTCCAATGTGTTGAATGTGTACAGTCAGACGATTGCCACGCTGACTGACATATTTGGAGATGTTTGAAAGGTAACGATCTACCGTACTAAACAATTCCAGTTATTGTTGTAATTTTAGTTCTTTCTTTGGAGGCCTTTTATGAATATAATAAAATATCTGCGTCCATATGTTTGCTGCAGGTGGCCCTCTCCCCCTGCCCTCCAAGAGGAGCGGACACTGGGCATCAGTGCCCCTCTCACCCTGCCCATCAAGAGGAGTGGACACTCTCCCCCTGCCCATCAAGAGGAGCGGACACTGGGCATCAGTACCCCTCTCCCCATGCCCTCCGAGAGGAGCGGACACTGGGCATCAGTGCCCCTCTCACCCTGCCCATCAAGAGGAGTGGACACTCTCCCCCTGCCCATCAAGAGGAGCGGACACTGGGCATCAGTACCCCTCTCCCCATGCCCTCCGAGAGGAGCGGACACTGGGCATCAGTGCCCCTCTCACCCTGCCCATCAAGAGGAGTGGACACTCTCCCCCTGCCCATCAAGAGGAGCGGACACTGGGCATCAGTACCCCTCTCCCCATGCCCACCGAGAGGAGCGGACACTGGGAACCGAATCCAAGCCATTAATTAATTAATTGTACAGCCTTAATGCTATTTGTCATTTAATTAGCCTGTAATTTGTCATTTACAGTTGAAGTAGTAGGCCTATTGTTTTTGGGGATGTTTTGGGAGTTAGGTGGTCCCTGATTTTACTTTGATTGGTTAAGTGGTCCTTGGTCTGGAAAAGTTTGAGAAACACTGCCCAAAGCGTACTCCTCGAGTTTGAAGTCGGTCGGACGAACGGTTCTCAAGATAAACCACTTTTTGTGTTTGCAGTAGGTGGCGCTGAGCCGAATTGCATGAAATGCGGCACTGCACTGTCGAGATCCCATCAGTGTACTCCCCAAATTTGAAGTTGATCGGGGGAACGGTTCTTGAGATAAAATGTTTTTTTTTGCCAGTAGGTGGCGCTATGCTGAATTGCATGAAAATAGGGCACTACACTCCGCCAGGTCCCCCTTGGCACACTCCCAAAGTTTCAAGTCGAGACACTCCTGTCATCATAGTGTAGATTTCCTGTTGATCAACTACAGTAAATGATTGATTCTTGTTTCAGCACTAGCTAACACCAATTAAATTACACTTATGTGTGTGTTGCTGTCTGTTGTAGTGTAAAACGACTAAAGGGAGAGCAGGTGGTTACATGAAAGTGAGTGAGAAAAGGAGAAGATACTGAATAATCCTAATGTTAATTTAAAATCAAATATTCTTCTAAATATGGATAAAAGTCTCAAAAAACATCACATTTTCTTCCATTCCTTACAGCACCCCCTACTTAATAATAGTTCCAGCGCGGCTGCGAAAATGTGGTGGCGCGTGTCAAGTGTACATATAATGGCTCGGGGAACGGTCCGGCCCCCGGTCCCTTAAGTTTCTGACAATGTGGCCCCCTGAACAATTTAGTTGAATAGCCCTGTGCTACAGTATATGAACTACAAACTGGGCCTTATACAACCCGAAGCGGCCCTCATGATGGTTCTGCCTGGCCCAGAGGTCTTATTTCAACTAACCCTAACCCTTCACACAGGATGCCAAAGCAACGCCAAAGCCACACAGTTTAATTTAGTTTAGCTTGTTAACAGGTGAGACCGTTCACACAAGCCATATACATGTGTGTATATATATATATATATATATTTATATATACATACGTACATACATACATACAGTACATAGCCTACATACATATGTATATATTCTGGTAATGGCTTTGCAGCCAGTATAAGTCAAGTCTTACTCTCACGCATGGAATAATTTTCAATAAAATCTCCCAAATGTGTACTGTTTCTGTTGGGTATATGTTTCTGTTTGGGTTAATAACACACAAAACTTACTTAAAACATCAGGTTCAGTTCCACCCATCATTTAGTCTTAATTCCAGGCCAAAGCTGACTAAGTCGTTTTATAAATGTTTTTATGAGTGCATTTAGATAGCTGTCATGGATGGGGTGACGTGTGTGTGGTCAGGTTGGGGTCGTGGTGCGGTGTGTGTGTGTGTGTGTTTGATTGTATGGCACAGTGGACACAGATGTCCCCAACTCTGAATGAATTCCAGTGTCCCTGATCTGTCATTAACTCTTTTGCATAACTCAAACGGGTATGAACACTCATGTTCCTACATACTCCCTGGATCTGTAGATCCATTGGTAAATATTGGCATAATTAGGGTCTAAAAATTCCTCTTCAGATCATCATTAACCAAAAATACAATATTATCATTCCTTTAAATCAGAGGTTTTCAAAGTGCAGTGTCAGGGTAGGCTTATTGAATGGAAGTGAAAAAATATGACATTGGATAGCTCATACAAATGCCTTCAGCCAGACAAATGTACACAAATGTATGTTGTTTAGTCTGGAGGTTTCAAACTGCAATAGCAGGCTATCTGGGCTCAATTGTTGAGTGTCTATGGGATCTAATAAGATAATCATGATCCCATAGGCATCCAGGACCCACAGTCTCAGACTTTGAAAACCCCTGCTTTAAATCCACCCTCTCTTCTGATCCAGCAGTTCTAAGTCCACGTTGGGCACTGGGAATATCCACACAGTATTGCACAGAACATAATCTGATTCTGTGATTGGCTGTAGGCCTTGTGTTAATTGCAATTTAGTCAACTCCTGTGTTTATTGGCTGGTCAATCATTCTATTGACCTATAGAAATGCAACATTTGTACTCCACCCCTCTGCGCCACCCTGACCAATTCAGTTGCCAAGATTACACGTGGATTGGTGCTAGATACTGCACAGTAGCTTACCTTTGAATTGTACATCATAGGCTACTTATATTAGCTCAAATCAGTTTTTTTTCCTTTTTCAAGTGTGCGTCCTTGAAAACTTACACTACACTAAGTAGATTGTAATAGTAGGTGTTTCTTGTTTGTTTGTCATGCCCACGTTTTGGGTTTATGGATTCGTTCGACCTTCGACACCATGCTGCGCTGCACGTGTTTCCATATGGCTTCGATGGAAAATGCGCATCGCCATGCACTGTTGAATATTTGCCTGTGTTCATTACATGTAAGTAGCTGACTCACACCTTTAACATGCCTGGTTTCGTTTGTGCATTCATCATGTGGTATGATGTATGAGGGAAAAGCTTTATTGGGTCCACAAATTCTGCGGCCTTCACGTCTCTTTCCAGATAGGAGCGCCGGGGTAGAAGTTTTGAAACGCCTAATAGCCTACTGGGGCACTCTGTATTTGTGGGGGGGGGGGGAGGGCATCAACTAATCGTCTCGAGCTTGCTATTAATCTCTCCAAGCACTGAACGCTACTTTATGCATTGGACCAGCTGTGGGAGAAACTGCAGAAATTGTACATTTCATGTCCGTCTTTCTGCTCATGTGTGCAGTGCAGCTCGCTCGCTCTCTGTCCCGTCACTGAAAATTTCATTCCAAAGTGATGTCTGTCTATCTCTCCTCCACTCCATTTCAGCACCGCGGACAGCACCGCACGGTCCTATGCAAACAGCCCAGACGCATCTGTTTCTGTCTGACATTTAGTCAGCTGCAAATATGGTTTGACCCTAAAAAAAATTGTAACAAAAGGTTTCTCAATGGTTTATTGTAGTATCAGGTGTAACATATCAAAAGTCTACCAAAATCTGACCACTAGAAAGGTCTAATCTTCAAGATGGCCGCTGCCAGTTCCTTAAAAGACCATTACTCCTTCATTATTCATCCTAGACAAGTCATTTTGGTGCCTAACCCCATGTTTTGGTGATCTAGGAATCCAATTAGCATATATAAATTATAGTGAAGTGATTACAAGTACAAGTATATATTAAAGCAATTGGTTATAAGCATATTTATGTTAAAAGTGAAGAAAATGTTCCAATAGCCTATAATTGGACATTTCTCCTTTTTCCACGTGCCATAATGCATGGTGATTTCACTTATAATTCACATTCTGTTGAAGCTTTCAGGAGATTTATTTTGATACCAATAAGGAATAAATTAATTATTACTGTGTGGCAAGCCTCTTTTAGGCTACTGTCAGTTAGAGTTTACCTGGTGCGCACCAAGCATCAATCACTCGATCAGCGTGAGCCACGAGAGGAACCTCCATAAAATAGCGTACACTAGTAACAAGTAATCAGAATGACTGATAGACTACAGCACAGCTGCTGAAATAGCCGTTATGCAACGGGGGAAACTCACTCGATTTCCCGGTTATAGGCGACTGGAAGTTGATAGTGGTAATTAACACATGCATTACAGTATTAATTAATGCTAGGTGTTGATGAGGAATTAATCCATGATGATATAGGCATAGCTTACTTAATTAATAGTAATTCATATATGACTCAGTGTGTTCATCAAACATACCTTTCATTAGTTGATGATGAGTTAAGCATCAATGAATGGCTTAATTCATCGTGAGTTAAGCATCAATCCATGCACGTGTGCACCAGTATTGTAAAGTGTTACCGACATTCTCCTACTGTTCCAAAGTAGAATTGCAGCCTAAGTGAGGGGACAAAAAGGGCAAAGCCTTACCACGGCAGGCATAAAAAAAATAATGATCCCATAGGCATCGGGGTGGGAGGGAGGGGTGGGGGCGCATTTTTCCAAACTTTGTCTGGGGGGAGGCCCACAGTCGCAGACTTTGACAACCCCTGGCCTATTTGATGTTGTTTTTGATATGTAGTTTCATCATGCAATGGGTTGTTCACCTTTCTTACTGCTGTTGTACCACAAACCCTATTCAGATAGCCTAGTAGTAGGCCAATGGTATTCATTTGGCAATGTTCTTAATTCTATAATGATAAATGGGTATTAATTTGGAATAGTAAGCCTACTTTATTACTTAATAACTACCACTATTATGCTTCTGCTGGTTGATAATAGGTGTTGGGAAGATAGTAGCATTGCATAATTTGTCAGGTCCTGTACTTGCTTATTATCTTTCACTCACTCATAACACACAATCAATTGTCCGTTAGGGGACTCATCCTATGTGAACCTTTGGCCTGCAGCTCGGATGCTCGCAGCCAAGAGGTGAAGAGAGGGAGCGCTGCCTGGGTTTCTCCATGAAGAGGCAGCCAAGGATGCACGAGCAACAGATGGAGTGATTTAAGTAGGTATTACAGCAGTGACAATGGCTACTTAGTAACCGGAGTACAATTATTACTATTATGATTATGGTGGTTGATAATAGGGCATAGGCATAGACAGTAGTATTGTATGATTGGTAAGTGTATATTGTAATTTGGACCTGGACATTTCCACACAAACACACTCATAGTCCAATGCTTTTTCTGACCACACTATATGTAATGTTTTCTAGCAAAGCTGAAAGGTCCACAATGAGAGCCGGTGACAGCTGTCCAGGTTCATCTGTTGAGTATTGGTCCAAGAAAGATACTGGCGCGACGGATAAAGATCCTGGTGCCACGGATGGACATCGGATATCTTCTGAGATAAGTGTTTCCTAACAGTTAACAGGGACCACACCCACTCACATAAATGGATGGCCCCCAGAAAAGGTCCAGTGAATGGGCCTTCCCCAAATCTGCTTTACTGAGCCTACATTATGTATGCTCTCAGATGTTATAGTTTATAAAATGTCTGGAAAGGTGAAAATGTGGATGTCTCTCCCAAAGCCCTAGATGCCATCCTCAAATGTCTAGTTTTATCCACAATCAAAATATATTTAGTTTACTGCCATAGAGTAAATGGACCAAAAAATATTCACATTTAATGAGCTGGAAGAAGAAAAATTAAACTTTAAAGCCTCAATCAGTAACTTTTTCAGCTTAATATAACAGCTTTTTAGTCATTGAAGATGGTACAGTGCCTTATGACAGGGAGAATGTCACCTCTATTGGTCCCACACCGCCCTCCAAGGAGGGCACAGACACGACCTGTAGAAACATCTCTTAAGTGTACAGTAG
Organism: Poromitra crassiceps; assembly: GCF_964638095.1. Classification (NCBI taxonomy): domain Eukaryota; kingdom Metazoa; phylum Chordata; class Actinopteri; order Beryciformes; family Melamphaidae; genus Poromitra; species Poromitra crassiceps. Next base: position 11,036,127 of record NC_139642.1, read on the forward strand.
GGCAGCTTCTAGAGATTTTTTTAATAACGTCTTATGATAGAGAATTAGTTCAAATCGCCTTAAATATAGCTGTAGAAAAGCCAATCTGCAATCACTCCCTTCAATTGCCAATATACGATTTGATCGCAAATCGCAGCAGCCCTAGTACACAGGGATGCAAACACCTGAGTACACAATGTATTAGTACAATAATGGAGAACTTTAGACATTCAAATTTTAAATTGTTTGCTTTACCTCTGGTGTGATTGCAGCGTCAGACCTTTGGGAGTAGGACTGGCACAGCATTTGGCCTGGTACTGAAAAATTCCCCGACACGTCTTTCATGCCTCTCATCTGTTTTACCTGCTGGGTTGTCCTTCCAATAGAGAGCCACAGGGATGACGTATTTTTGTAGTCAGAACGCGCCCTGTCAATCTGCTACTTGGAAGTGCGCTGGGATCTGCGCTCCCCAGCATATTGCCAGCATTTAATTGCCAAGAAAACACACTATATGGACACATGGCCATAGAGTAAATAGAACCAAAAATAATCACATTTATAAGCTGAAATCAGAAAATGTAAACTTTAATAAAAGGCCAGACAGGGACATCATTGAACAATCTCATGTCATAACACAGCAGGCTACTACATCTTGGTCTCAGGGGAGGGTCAGTGAATGGAAGTAAAACAAAAACAAAAAATCCATTAATTATTGTTTATTGTAAACAAATGCCTTCAGACAGACCTTTTCTATGTATTTGGTTTAGTCCAGAGCTGTCAAACATATGGCCCAGGGGCCACAACCTGGCCCGCCAGAGGGTCCAGTACAAGCCTCAGGACCTGTATTTCTTGCGACTCAAATTTCAGATGAACAGGAAACTTGAAACTAGAGGAAAAAATGCAACTACAGATCCTTCCCAAAATTATTGAATATCATGGAAATAACATTGATAACCGTGGGCTTCAGCGGATTGTCAAGCAAAGACGATTTGGCGGATATTCAGAGGGAGTGGACTGAGGCTGAAGTCAGTCATAACTGAGAAGTAACTGGGGGGGAGGGGGGGACATAAAAATACAACAACTGAGAACTAACTGCTGTTTTTCTTCATACTATTCTAATTTCGAGAAATACTGTTTTTGGGGGTTTTCTGGAGTTGTAGGCCAAAATTATGAAAAATGAAACAAAAAGGCTAGAAATATTTCACTTTGTGTGTAATTAATCTATAATCTATGAAAGTTTCACTTTTTGAAAGGAATTATGTGGGGGAAAAAATAATTTCCGTGATATTCTACTTTTTTGGAAAGGCTCTCTCCCAACCCAATGAAATAATTAGTATCTTAAGTGCTCATCAAGTTTCAAGAACCTGATGTCTCAGGACCTGCATTTTCTGAGACCCTAATTTCATATGAACATGAAACATTAAATAAAAAAGTGCAACAAGGTCTAAAAACCCAATGAAATAAAAAATATACATCTAAAGTGATTCTCATAGCTCAACAAAGTTTCAAGAACGCGATGTCTTTAACTAAAACAAAGTTAGGGTGAAATACCGGGCTAAGTCAAGACACAAACAGGTCCCAACCCACCAATTGAGAACCCTGGTCTGAAGTATGTCAAACAGCAACATCTGGATCTTATGGCTCTATTGCCGTTCAAAACTGACCGAGCCCCAAAATCTTGCAAGAAGATATGCTCGCCATCAGGTCACGGTGGAATTGTTCATAAGTTGAACCATTTTTCGACAGCTTGAGAAGCAGAAAGCAAGTCGATGAACGTGGTAGGTCACAATCAATGATTTCCACCTCCAGGTCTTGGGTTCGGACACCCCAGCCAGTCCAGAATGCCAGCAGCTCCCTCAGCACTTCCGGTGTACCTTTAAAAACATACATATAGTACACACACAAACACACAGCACATCAGAATATGGTTGCATATCTATTCTTATCAAAACATGATGGCATCACTCAATGGCATGGTGGCATCAGTAGTGACATCACACAGATTGATCAAGTGATATCATTCACTGATATCACTGATTGTGTCACCCACTGGTGATCAGTGATCCGTGAAGAAGAGGGGGCTGAACACTGCTCCTGATGTTGCTTTACAGAGTGAATAATCTTGAGCCGCTGTTTCTATACAATGTTATGTTGGGTCCCTGTATTTGATGGAATTGGACCTGGGGTGTCCTTGAGGAGTCACTGAACTTGCTGCATTTACATGGCGCCTACTGTGTGGCAACGATATGATATCTGATATGATATGAATATTATTCATATCAAAAAAGTTAAACAAAAAGAAACAAATGTAAGGGGTGGTTGAGTTGGGAAACGCACCGGTGTGTATGAATGTCCGGAGGAAACCCAGTATTCTGTGGTGGTCCTCCAGGGTGAGGATGTCATCATCAATGTCCTCCTCCCTTGGCCAGTTGATGTTGTCCAGTATCATCTATCAAATACATTCATCAATAAAATACCTAGAATCCTTAAGGAACACTCTGCCGATTTTCAAATCGTTTTGTATTACTTTGTGTCGTACTGTTTGTAATGACATTGTGGCTTAGCTGCAAGCAAAAAATCCTATTAATGAAAATAAACTTTAGACACATTCAAATTTTAAATTGTTTGCTGTACCTCTGGTGTGATTGCAGCGTCACAGGTCCTTGGCAGTAGGACTGGCACAGCATCTGGCCTGGAACTGAAAAATTCCCAGACACGTGTGTCTTTCAGGCCTCTCCTCATCTGTTTCACCTGCTGGGTTGTCCTTCCGATTATCTAGCAAATGTACAAAAACAAAATGACTGGGGCTGCAAGGATATCGGAGGATAAAAAAAGATCACTGACACCTGTCGTGAAGGAGGAACTGCTTGTTTGCGGAACAATTTGAATTTAAAAGTATGGTGACATTTTTCAAAAAGTACGTTTGAAATCCTCTCAATGTGAACGGAACAAAACATGTAACAAAAAGTTATGTGGTTAAAGGGGGGACTAACCCCCGCAGATTTCTGGCAAAACTGCATTCTGCTTGATTTGAAAAAACAAGGAAAGAAACAGAAGAGCGTATCCTCCTCCAAAATACAGAATTCAGAACAATTCTAAGGGGAAAAAACAGAATTTGAGATTTGTTCCTTTTCTTCTCTGTTGTACCGTATTCGTACCGAACCGTGACACCCGTAGTGTACTACCAAAGGGGTCATCCCTATGTTCCCCGGGTCCTATGTTCCCCGGGTCCTATGTTCCCCGCTTTTCCCAAATAGGGTCCTATGTTCCCCGCTATGTTCCCTGGGAGAGGTTAGGTTTTGGGTTAGGGTCTGGGGGAGGTTAGGTTTAGGCGTTGGGGGTGGGAGAGGTTAGGTTTTGGGTTAGGGTCTGGGGGAGGTTAGGTTTAGGGTTAGTGAAAAACGGGGAATATAGAACCCGGGGAACATAGAACCCGGGGAACATAGACATGATCCCCTACCAAATGTACTAGGTGAGACCCTTTCATAAAAGAAATATCTTAACAATTTGCAATAGGTATCATTACATTGCATAAGATAATATATAGCTTACAGCATGGGATAGTATTTTGTCCCTCAGCCACCACCGGTTATTCTGTGTCACACCAGGCAGGTCCCAGGGCACACACCAAGAGTTGATTTTGGACTTCTCATCTTCAGAGAGGTCCTGGTCTCCTTCCAACTGATGAGTGAAATCGGGAGAGAAAAATTAAGAATATTTGCTATATATAGGTAATGATGATATAGGCAATCATGTGGAAAAAGCAACACGTAAAAACAACTTTAAAGACAATTTCACACTAACCAACTTCAAGATGTCCCGGACTTCGATGTCCACGCAGTCAGCCTCTGTTATTGTGGCCGTCTCTGCGTCCCCCCCAAACAGTACATGCACAATTGGAGGGCTCAGACCAACCAGACATGGCGCCCCAATTAAAAAACTGTGGCCAATGATCCGCCCAACCACCACAAAGAAGTCACTCTCCACAAGTGTCTTTGATGTTGAAGGAGTCAGGTGGTCCTGCTCTCCCTCAAACAGCAGTGTCTTGGTTTCTAGGGGGGGGGAATGATTTAGAATTATCGATAAGAGCTTCATAACTTCACTTCTACTGCAAGGATGTAAGTCCAAATATTTGCATACTTGGTTGATCATCTTCCAATCTGAACCCATTTTGGAGCTTTCCCATGACCCAGTCCATGACGTGTCTGGTGACGCCCTCTCCCACAGCATTATCACCTTGTAAAACACACAATTTTATTTCAGTAAATAGTTCCGAGTTCATCAACCTACCAATTGGATGACATTAAAAGTCAGCGCACCCATAGCTAGCTCAATCTAAAATAAGAAGGCACTCAGTAGAGTGCATACCTCCACCAATACTATGCAATTGGAGAGATAATTCATACAGTAAACAATATGCTTCGTAGAGTTTGAGCAGTAAATGATGTATACCAATCAAATTGCAATGCAGTGGTTTTGTCCAGTCCACCCGTGGTTTTTTGTAGAAAGTGAAAATGGCTTGATTCCTTTCCACTTCACTATCACGTAGATTCAGGGTGAACTTCAGTGTTTCTTTCTCCTGGTTTGCCTCGCGTACAGATGAAACATACAGCTTAGCTGCCTTGGCCGGATCAGATTCTGTAACCCAAGCTTAACAGAGACACATTATTTATGTGTACAGTATGTGTACACAGTAACAACATGACATGTCTTTCGAACAGGGCATATGTAGGAATCCCAAAGTTAAATTCAATACCTTTCAAGAGGTTTCCAATGTTTTAAGGCGTCAACGCCACTTTCGTCAGATCGGTGACGATACAATATTTTATAGAATATTTGGAAAACAATACGATATTTGCAGGTATCACAAAGTCTGCAGTGATAAGATATCGATTCTATTCAGAGGTCTGGGATAGATATGAGACAATATCATATGCTAATTTAACACAATCAGCACAATAGCTACAGAATTGGAAACATCTCAAATGGCGATAAGACTTTAATACTTTTTAAAGGCGTTAATTTTCCAGAAAATTAGGTAATACTTTTCAAGACCCTGTGTAACCTGTGTAAGGTGGTGGACCACTATCAGGCGCCAGGACAGCTTCAATGCACCTTTGGAAAACATATTGCAAATGTCAGAACACCATTCTTCCAAGAGATACTGTGCAGAGAGGGATATTTAGTTGGGCTGCAGAGCATAAAGCCCTAATTTCATCAGCACCACTGGCATATAGAAATTAGAGACTCATGACTCTATGCCAATTAGCACTGAGATTGAGGCAGCAATGCAACAAGATTAAAAAGAGAACAATGCAAAGTAGAAGTATTTTTAGCCATGTAGGCGGTGAACTGTTAACCGCTCGACTGCCCGTTCTTTTTTGTGTGTGTGCCACAATTACTTTGTCTGTGGAGTGTACACTTTTCTCTTTAACCTGTCTATGTGCTTTACCATCTTGAGAGGTGCCATGTTCCAGGGGGTGATCCAGAAAGGGAAAGTGCTGTTGAGGGTCCTCAACTGCAAAAGGGCCAGCTAAAATGACAAACATCACAAATAAGGCCTTTGACATGTAGGCCTCAAAATAGCTTTTTAAACTTTGTTCCCCTCTTGAGTGCCTGATCGCAGGGTACCCCCAGGGTTCTCATTTTTTTTAAAGTATGTTTATTCAGTTTTTAGTTAGCAGAGGGACAAAGACAAACCCTACACACACATACTGTATATATATACAGATATTATATATGCCTAACTGCCTATAGATATATGTGTGTGTATATATATATATATATATATACACAATATGTATATAGATATATCTACATATAGTTAACTTGTCCTTGTGCTTTACCTTGTGGAGATGTGGCGGCGGATTCCGGGACCTCACCCGGAAAGGGGACGTTCTGTTGCAGATCCTCAACTGCAGAATGGACTGTTCAAACACACACACATAAACGCCACAGGAGACATAGGGTATTATTTATGTTAAAATCAAGAGCTGAATGCTTGGCTGTTTTCCTTAATGATTTAACTAATTACCAATTGAGCCAGGCCTACCTACAAATCTGATACAAAGGTTACTTGAAGATCTGATTATTTCCCCTTGGAACAGAGGAGGAATGTTGTTCACTCACAATGCTTCCTCGGGGAACTCTGTTCCCAGGCGTTCAACCTCATTCCCAGTGGGAATTTCCCACCAATGCTTATATCAACAATCGAGTTACTGGATGCAACTCTCAAAGTACAAACCCGTATCATAATCGGTCTCCAGATTCCTCGTGAGATCTACCACTGGTGGAGAGGTGGAGTGTTGTGAGTCCTCCAATGCAGAAGGCCCAGCTAAAAGAACAAAACATCTCAAATAAGCTTGTGCCAGTCTGTTATCTGTAACTTCAAGCTGTATTTGTCAAATATTCTGACTGCCCAAATGAAACATCATTTGAACTTGATGGACAATATTTAATCGGCACACAATGAAATATCTTATGAACCTGTTGCTGGACATCTTAGGAACTCAATGTCGGACATTATTTAATCAGTTTTTGCATGCAACTGTCAAATTTGGGGGGCACTTTAAAATATAGTAATTAGTGCTAGAGTTGCTAACGCATAGTATGAAAAACAGCACTGTTTGTGTGAGTCTGTTCTTCATCGTTGTCTTCTGGCAACCAGCTTGCAGGTGCTGATTGTGTTCGAGATGGAAATGTAATGAAAATAAAATGTTTAAAATATTGGGGTCAATTTTTGACCCTGGATTATGGTTTTTAGGTGCATTCTAAGAATTATTGGGGGCATTTATGCCCTTGCCCCTGGCGAAATTCCTACAATGAGTTCAAACCATAGCAGGACATCTTAGGAACTCGATGTCGGACACTATCAGCTTTTGCATGCAACTGTCAAGTACAAACCCTAGCAGGACATCTTAGGAACTTGATGTCGAACACTATTAAATCAGTTTTTGCATGCAACTGTCAAGTACAAACCCCAGCAGGACATCTTAGGAACTCGATGTCTGACATTATTAAATCACCACTTTTTGCATGCAACTGTCAAGTACAAACCCCCATCTGAGCCTGTCAGTCGATTCACAGGGACAGCTGCATCACCAGTCTCTCTGGCATTCTCCCTTAAGAATTGATTTGAAAGTTATGTTTCTTGCAATTGTCTAATCATAGCTAAGGGGCAATACAAAGTAACTTCATCCCCTTGCTGCTGTGGCTCTACTGGCATGATGGATGGCATCCACAAGTACAATATTAGTATTATTTTAGAATATAAATGGCATTTTTCTAAATGATGTAGTGGGCAGATTGGGCCTCAGACCTGGGGTCAAGTTAGTCTTTAAATTGGCTATAATCATCATCAGTATATAAATGGGAGCTGGGGCCCTGTTTGTTTGTTTCTCTGTCCCACTATGATTGTCCCACTATGATGTTATAAATCCCACTGTGACATCATCCTTGATGTCATAAGTCATACATCCTACTGTGACATCTTCAGGCCCACCTGCAGTACCTCACAGTTTGGGAATCACTGCTATAGCCTAGTTTATTTTTTCCCAGCCCGAGCTCTGCCCACCCAGCCAATTAAGATAAAATCTCAGCCCATGCCGACCCAAATCCATACGAAAATACCTGTCGGGTTCGGGCTGACATTGAGAACTCTAATTGTTATACATTTAGTAGAAGATTACTCAAATGTAATGCAAATAGATGGAACAGCTGCATTTAACAAATGAGCTAGCCTTTGTTGATGTAGAAGTCGGCATACTTCATATTTAATTGACATCTGACTGGAATAGGTTGCAGTTAATAACTGTTCAGAAAATAAAGACAGTTTGCTGGTAAAGAAACGTCTACATAATGACTATTTTCAAATATGGAGCAGTACCGTCTACAGGTCTGGTTGTGCTCTCTCATTTGTGAAAAGGCAAATTCCTCTCCGCACACAAGACATGGGATCTGGGGGCCAATGTCAACAGGTTCATGATTCCCTTCCTAGATGGACAAAGGAATAACACATCTGGACATTTACACAACACCTAACAGCCAATCAAAATGTATTGAAATACTAAACTGACCACATGCCCCATGTCAAAGGATTTTGGCATTAAAATTTGGAGGAGCAAAGGGATGAAATCTAAAACTTGACTGGTTCACATGATTTGGTAACTTATTAGTTTACATCAAATATGTGTATACCATATCTGTCTAAGTTGCCATGGTGTTTACAGCTTATGAAAGCACAGTGAGTGTTTGACCTAATTGTGACCGTTGTAAAAATAGTAATTGCGTTAGTTATGTAGTGATCTACACTCAAAAAGGTTACTGCAACAGCATTACTGAGACATGAAGTATTACCTGAACCACACTCAGACTGCACTGAAGGGGGCGGACATAGATCGTGGCATTGTGGATGAGGAGACTTGGATCCTTGAGATGCTGTACTGTGTAGCCCTCATTAGGGCAAGGGAGTAGAGTAAGGAGACGACTCCGTGTGGTCCCGGAGATCCTCAAAAATTTGAATCCCCCTGCATCTCTCATCTTCGGATATGACGCAATGATGAAATCTCTGAAATCCTGCGGGCTGCGTAGGTCACCTGAAAAATTAGCATAATTAGAAAAATAATTTAAACAATTGTTCCCGTTTAATCGCTGTGAAGTCAGTTTCATTTGGGGGGTTTTCGTGATTATTGTCAAAAAGTGTGGTGCGCCGTGTAAAAAACCACCCTCTGCTTTTTCCTCACCTCGCGCAACCTGCCCATGACCCTTCCCACATAATAAATAACCCACCGCCATGCAAATGTTCAGCCCAATCCCACCTGGGGTGTGGGCATGAGGGGTTTTGCAGGACTTTCCAGGAGTCAATTAGATTTGACGTGAGGTCCACTTTCTCAGGAGTTGGGCCATGTAATGAGTGATTAATCTGAATTAGACTTTAAAATTTGATTAAAAACAAAACAAAAAAAACAATAGTTATGCCATGAAACTTCTGATTTATTGGCCATATACTACTAACAACGGGTTTGTCCTCCCTACTAGAAACTGTGAAACAGTATAAAAACACACCAGCAAATGGCATACCTTGAAAGCACAAACGCTTCTCTCCCAACCCTGCACGTCGGAGACGCTCCTTCTCTATCCTTGGCGGGACAGAAATTGCATCTTTCCGTGCAAGGCAACAAAATGTGTGTGTGTATGATGACACCACCGCATGGACCCTTCTTGAACTTGAACTTGGTGGCTGCCTTGACCTGGTGCTGTATGCAGCAAATAGTCTTGACACTTCAACTAGAAAGAGGGGAATAATATATTAAACGGTTGCTAGGATCAGTCAGATCAGGAACAAAGACCATGACAATATATTTTAAGACCTCAACGCCACTATCGTCACATCAGCGATAGGGGTTGTAAATCACAAGTTTCTATATAATATTTAGAATATCAAAAATAAGGAATGACATTTGAATGCGATTAAAGGGGAAGATTTACAACCCTAATCAGAAAAAGATAATGTATAAAGTGGAGTAGAGCTGCATGGACATTAAAGTCAAATCTATACATCAGCTCACCATAGAAGTGCACCTCTATGGTATATAATATGGGGTATCTTGTTCAAAATAAAAGGATAGGGACGAGAGACACTCTAACTCTAACTAATTTTCAGAATTAGCTCACTCCCAAATTAGGATTATGGGGAGTTGGTTTAGTTAATAGGCATTACAGCAATAATTATAATAGAATGCTATGTTATGTATACTGGAAGATGTGTGAAGAGTGCTCACGGACGCTTTTGCCTGACAGATGACAATGTGGCACAGCTGGACAGGAGTTTGATCTTATGCCTGGAGAGAATCTGGCAGACTCAATGAACTCAGAAAAATTGTGAGGAAGGAACATGGATATCTTGATCAAATACAGATGAGTATCACCAGTATTGTGACCTACTAACTGTGTTGTGCCATTGTCTTATGGGATGCTGTCAAAGTGGAATAAAATTGAACTCTTGGACTGTCTGAAGGATATACTAGACTTTGCGAAGAACTGCCGGACTTACGTTTTCACAAAGAGGCCGTTAAGAATGGTCTTGCGAACTGGTTGCCATTTCTTAGAAAAGACAACTCGAACTGTCAAAATGGTCACAAGGTCCTTGTCACACGGGACTATATGGGGCACAATCTTCTTCACAGTGGATTATTTTATCTTTCAGATTTATGTGATGTCACATGTTTTGTTTCATGTCAAGTTATGTGAATTCAATTTATAGTTGAATCCAGATGTTTGAGTGGTTGATTTCCTATGTTTTATTTTGGTCTGAGTTTTGAACTGACAGACGTGACGTATCGCCAGACCCAGGATATTTTACTACAGGCCTGCATGTATCCTGGTTCTAGTGATAATGGTCAGGTGTTTTGGGTATTTTCAGAGATTAATTATTTGGTGGTTTGGTTCCAGTTATCCACCTTACTTTTGGCGGCCATTTTGCCTGATGGGTGCTTCTTCCGGTGTGATCCTCCCAGCCTTGTTGCCGACAGCAAAACTTTGGTATGTTACATACTTATTGGCCAAGTTATGTTCAATTCAGCCAGTGTACAAGGGAGTGTAGGCGGCCATCTTTTCAAATCAAGTAGAATACCGTTTTAGGAAATGGCAAGCTGCAACAATAAGTCACGTTAAACCGGACCTTGTACCCACAATTATTTTTTACAGTGGGGCATTCAAAAATAAGGTGGATACAGTATGTGAATTCAGATTATATTTGATTTAAGATGTTTTTGGTTGATGTGATTAATTTGAGATTTTTTGCCTGTCTAAATCTATATCCATCCACAAGAGCGTCTCGCAGATGTGGACAGAGATTGATTTCCTTTTAAAATGCTGGTGTGAAACTATTAGTGTAAACATTTGCCATAGCTTACCATCAACAGGGTGTCGGACCTGAGTGACGCCGTCTGGCATTCCTGGTCTTGACGCTGCTGTTAACACCTTGATTGCCAGCGACGAGTGTACTCGTCAAACACAATCCAGCTGTTAACTGCCAGCGACGAGTGTACTCGTCAAAAAAAATCGTTTTTTTTTTTTTGACGGTGGGGCGTTGATCAATCCCTTTTACGTCTCCTATACAATTATTGGAGGTATTGAATGTGTATAATCTATTTTACCGACCCACTAAGTGTTGACAGTGCTCCCCCAGACGAGCGAAATCAAAGAAAAAGGGAGCAAGCCATTCAAGGAAATGGCGAGGCGATTTTACAGTATTACATTCTCATGAAAATGGTTGGGGGAAAACGCTCTCGTTTTCGCGCTGATTGCTGGCGATGCGGGATTGCAAATTTACATAATACATTACAGGTGGAACACACTTTGAAACACGCAGCATAAATATGACCAGAATCGCAAAAGCTTCTCTCAACCAAAACTCCCAAGAAGCGAGCGAGTCCATGCCGACTTCCTCAAACAGCAGCCTGCAGACAGGCACAGGACAGCAGCAAAAGCACTGAGACTGTGACGGCCGCTGCAGCCAAGAAGAGGGAGGAGTTGAAGCAACTCTGCCTCTCGCTCTCTCCCTCTCTCTCTCTCTCTCTCGCTCTCTCTCTCTCCCTCCCTCCCTCTCTCTCTCTCTCTCTCTCTCTCCCTCTCCCCCTCTCACTAGGATTAAACCTAGTGCGTCTCCCTCCCGAGAGGGAGGGAGAGAGAGAGAGAGGGAGGGAGAGCGAGAGGGAGGGAGAGAGAGAGAGAGAGAGAGAGAGAGGGAGGGAGAGCGAGGGGAAGGGAGAGAGAGAGAGAGCGAGAGGGGGAGGGAGAGAGAGAGAGAGAGAGAGAGCCAAAAATGAATGGTTAAAGTGACAGTTCTATCGAATTTCACAAAAAGCCGTTTATCTCTGAATATTTTTTCTGATGCTAAAACCATGCTGTATTCAACTGCTAATGCTTACATAACTACTAACTCTACAAACTAACTCTTTTAGACAGAGAAAGTACACATTCTATTAGTACTTTTGAGATATTGTATGTTCACAAACTCCAAGCAGAAAATAATCCTCGGCGCTTGTAAAATGAGCCACAATCCTCAAAAAACGGCTTGGCAGAAGCTACCTACAGCAAGAAAAAAACGGCTGGCAGTCAATGTGTTAATATCGACATGAATACATTAGGATGCAGCAACAAGTCTGTAGCAATGTGTTTGTCTTGCAAATGGTGCACAGCTGGACAGACATGATCCATTGATTATCAAAGACACTCTTGACCAGCTTGAAACAGTTTATTTCCTTTATTTAGACAGGTCTCATTCTCAAAAAGACTGGTCGGACAGCAACAGCAATAGGCCTACAACACAAAGTTACAGACAGGACATTCAACCCAGTGAGAAGGTAAAAACATAACATTAGTGCAAATGTGCCAAAGTGATACACTGCATGAAATACGCCATGCTCATTTTCATATTTACGAACCCTGACTCGCTATGTCTCTATAGCTAGCCGGCTTAGCTTACCATCCAGAGGAGGTTGGCCCTGGGTAGCGGAGTTTGATGCCCCTGGCCTGGCTGCTGCTGTAAAGATCAACATGAATATATTAGGAAAGATGCAGCAACAAATGTCATGGGAGCTAACGCAGGCTGATGACGTCAGAGCGAACATCATGAACCGCCTCCGTCCATTTATTTCACACATTGCTGCTGTCGGGTGGAAACCTTGTAGCTCCAAATTTGTCAAATTTCTTTTTATTTCAGAAATTGAGAAATGGATTGAGTGGGTACCCAGGGCAGGGCTGAAAATTCACTTTGCAAACTGGGGGGGAATTCCCCCCTTATGTTCTTCAGATATTGGGGGGGGGGGGGATTTCTGCTTCTCCTGTCCAAACATAATTTCACATTTTTGTATATAAAAAAGGATGTTCACCTGTAGTTTATGCACACCTGAGTCTAAATTGCTTTTGTCATTGTGTTTTATCTGCAGACTAAGCAGTCATCGGCTTTCGGTTCTATCAAAGCCTTTATTTTTTGTATTGAGTGATGCACTACTAACACACTCATATCATATCAGAAGTGTTCACAATAGTGATGTCAGTTAGATTTGGTTACATCTGCCTTTCTTACTGTCATGTTAGTGAATGGGCAGGCATGGGAAGTTTGTCCCACTATAATTTATAGTCTAAACCATTATCTGTGTCGTTCCACTTTATTGAAAATGTTTCCACCTGATTAAAGAAAATACATTATGTGATGTTGACTGATGTTTTTATGTATTGCATCAAATAGTACGTTGTCTTTAATCAGGTAGAAGCATTTCTCAATCCAAAGTGAAAGGACACAGATATTATCTTTAGCGTTCGCTCCCGTTAGCCACCGTAACGTTAGCTGCTGTTGTGTCATCGACCAACACAAAACCTGGACGTTTCATTTTGGGTAAAACATGAGTTTTTTTTTTATGGATTACGCCACCTCTGGGAATATGAAGTTCTTTGAATGCGGGGACATTTCACAAGAAGCGGTTTGCTGCTTGCCGAGTGAAGCTACTTCAGCAAAACAGTCCGTTGTCAAATCCGTCCGACCAGTCAGCCGTATTCAACAACGTTGGTTCCGCAAGCAATTGCGCGACTTCTCCCGCATTATAAATTACAAATCTGCGGGAATTGACACAAATATGCGCGATTCTCGCAATCCAGAGCCGAATTTTAAGCCCAGGGGTACCCAAAATAACCTGTGAAAGTTCCAGGTAGTTTGGACCAGTGAAAGATGTTATAAATCTGGTGCCGTTATGCGGGAAATTTGATTTGAAGTCAGCCATATTTAGCTAGCCAAGCTAACTACCCAGTCTGGGTAAATAGCTATATATCTGAGACCAAGATTTGGACAAAGCACTTTAAGTAGCTAATTTGGTCAACACGTGTTTCCCCAGCTGGACTGTTCTAGCTAGAAGATAGTAGCATTAACACGCGGGAATTGTGTTTTCAGAGCATAGCTATGTGCTCTCTAGCTAGCTAAGCTAACTAGCATTAACAAGCTGGGTAGCGACTAGCCCTTCTGTGTACGAGGGCTAGTCGGGGATATGCCGCTACGTTAAAGCCAGCTACCAAACGTTATAGACACATTTGAAATATCCATGCCACTTAACCCTAGTCAATCTGTGGGCTAGCTAACGCTAACTTACCGGATTGGCTCCTCACTCCATGAGGCCCTTGGTGGCTCTGAGCCCGAGGTGGCTCCGAGGTGGCTCCGAGCTGGACGCTGTGTATAAGAAATAGCTAGGTTAATAACAAATGGACGCGAGGAAGGGGGGGGGTACATTTTAGATCTCATAACGTTACTTACAGCGATCCCGTTCTTCCAATTGCTCAAGCCTGTTTGCCGCCTCTCTAAGCAGCTCAGATACGCTGCGTCTTCCAGTGCTGGCCATCGTGTCTTGGTCGCTGTGAGTGTGACGCAAAAATATTCCCCGCATTCTTCTTCTCGTTTTTAAGATTGGTGGTTAGCAAACAACGGATTGATGCAATACCGCCACCAACTGGTATGAGGTGTCGATCAGAATCTATTAGCCTGTTATTGTTGTTCGAAGATACTCAAATATGAATCAATAACACTTATCTCCTGATTTATTTTGCTAAGTATCTACTAACTCAAAGTTTACTCTTACCACTCTGAAGTCCCGTACCAGCTTTCACCTTTCAGCCTCGTATCTCTGACAGTGTATGAGGGTAGCCTATATATCCAGCTACTAGCCTACCCCTATTGTTTATTCTACTATTCATTTTATTGTGTTCATTTCATTGTGTTCTACAGGCATTCTTTTACTTTACTTTTTACTATACTCCATTTCCCTGTGGTGCTGTTGCATTTGTATATTGTGTGTGTTTTAAGTAGCCTACATTCTATAATCCATTGCATCACTTCTACCAACCTGTGAATCCTGTAGTGACACTAATGAATGGAGAAGAGTATTGATGTTTTGCATGATTTTTATTTTTACTTTTATTTCGGGTCTGCAGTGATAGTAGACAGACAGAAACGTGTTGATAACACAGTGCACCTTCTATGTCTGTATTTTGCAGAATGCCAAGTAGCCTAAAGAGAAAATAATCATTCCAACGCACACTGACTGGAGTTTTCCTTCATCAAGTGTGTAACAGTAGCATTACATGTTCTACTGTTTCTTCTTGCCCCCAGTCACATCTGCCTGTATTGTTTTCTACAATGAATAGTGAACTGTTTAATCCAGTGTGTCCAAACCTGAGTCTTGATATAATTGTCTCATCTCTCCTGTTCCTTCCTGCGCCTCTCATTTCTCCCACTTCCCTTTGCATACTGTAAAACCACTGTCCTTTCCTCTCTTCCTCCCATTGCTTTTGCCACCTTCCCCTCAACCTCTGTTTAATATGGCCATGACTTCTGTTTTGTTCTTCGTTAACTGCGAGGTGAATGTGTTTATTTTTTTTGGAGCCTCCTTTGCAATCTTATCTACCATCTCATTTCCTCTGAAATCTTCATGGTCTGGAATCCATACAAATGTAACTGTAAGACCCATCATGCCAATTCATTGCACTTCAATCAAAATCTCTGGTCTGCTGTCTGAATGACTGTACTGTAAACTGGCTAGTGAATCTGAACCCATGGTTGATCTCAACGGTCTTGTATCTTCTATCCACTGTACTGCCATCAACATTGCACTAATTTCTGCTGCGTACAACGATACACCCTCACTGATCCTTTTCCATACTTTAACCTTAAATTCCGGAACAAAAAATAATATCCCTACTTTATTAACCACACTCTTTGATGCATCTGTATAGATATGTGGTATTCATATGTCAGGCATGTCCAAAGTCCGGCCCGGGGGCCAGATGTGGCCCTTTGACTGATCTTAAGTGGCCCTTTGCTTGTCTCTCAAAATATACTATGTGGCCCTCCACACAGTATTGGTTAATCAAGCAAGTTCAATTCGCATTTTTTCTGTTCACCTAATGACAACAGCACTATCATACAGTTTGTAGACAAGCACCATAGGAACAGCACAGGCAGAACTAATGTTTTCAGATGATAAACACAATTCTTTACTGTACAATTGCATTGTATGTGATTTTGATTTGTATAACCCATATGATGCGAGAAGCAGCTGGCCGGCCCCCCGGTAATTTCACATTATCTAATCTGGCCCCCATTAAAAAAAGTTTGGACACCCCTGCTCTATGTGAATCACAAATAAACTCCGTCCCTATCCTTATTGGAGAACACTTCTTTCAAGTTCCCGGCACTCCCGATGCTTCTAGGTGTATTACTTCCCTCTGCAGGACTAGGAGGAACCCGTCATAAAGTTACATGGCTATGTTCAAGACATGAAAACACCAGTGCATGTACAATTTTCCCTTCCCTTGTTTTATTATCACATCACAATGAAGTCTACTTCATTTGAATTGTCTTATAAAGGACATAAGTCAGATATCATTTCGTTAACACCAATTGATGCATTATGACCACAGGTCTAATTCAACTGAATGCAAAGTTGTTGATTTATAATCTGTCTCCCTGGTATTTGTCCTGCTTATGTGCGTGCACACTGAATTATAATTTGAGACTCGTTTAATTTGTTTAGAAAAATTATGATTTTAACTGGATGTGAATTGCAACACATTGAACAGTTGAATGTACACAACGATGGTAGATCAAAAATACAAAGCAACGAAATGATGGAAATGTTGTGGACTTTTGTCATTTTTCTTCACCCAGTGAAACTGGCTGTCAGCTAATTCTTACAGAATCACAGTTAGTGATAGATCACAGTGCAGCGGCTAGCTTGTGGACAGAGCAGAGTGTACTCAGCATCAATCTGTATACATTATGGTATTTCACATTGAAAATGGTCTCCAGTCAAACTGTAAGCAACTGTCAGTTGGTGAAGTTCCACCTCCACATAGCCATGATGATCCTGTCCATCAGGAAAAGGGAATCCTTCACTAAGGCAGGTAGTAGCAGGGGAGTTCCTTGCTCCAGTCTTTCACTGTGGAGAGTCATTGTTTTCCAGCGCTCCTGGATGCAGTGGTTATTCTTACATGCAAACTCCCAAGGCTGGCACTGTGGAGGGGGGAGGTAGGAGGGGTTGGCTATGGAGGGATAAAAAAGGGAGAGAGAATACGGAAGAGAGCATGAGTGAAAGAGACACATAAAATGAATATAACAGAGAAACAGGGGAGGAAGTAGAAGTGACAAAATAAACTTTTGAATTACTAATTTTTTCAACAAGAAAAACAGGGGCTTTTTGGAAAGCATGAGTCAAAACTGCTGAGTGAGGAAAGAAACAAGCTCTTATCAGAGCCTGAAGTTGAGGCAAATGGTCAGTGCACACTACACAGGGATTAAAGTTAAAAAATTGACTTAAGATATAAAATATTCTTTTTTCAGTGCAAAGCGCTCATCAATGTTAGTGGGGCCAGGCAGTCAGTCAGTCAAATCTAGCAGAGGGCGGACTTTCCTTCCTGTTTTGATGTGGTGGGAATGGTGGGACAGAGGAAACAAGAGATGAAAAGGTGATATTAGCAGTCTTAACCCTGTTGCACATGCAGCCCTGTGCGACCTCAGTGCTCCACAGGTGCACCAAGCTGTTTGGCCCAATGCTATCTGCCTAGGCTTTTTTGAAGTGGATGTGCCTGTACCGACGCTTCTGTGTGATTGTCCCCTAACACCACAACGTAAAGCAACATGTGTATTCAGCTTGGTGAGAAGGAGCTACAGTTCCAGTTGGTCCAGAGGCCATGGATCATGGTTAGCTTCTCACCAAGTTTAAAAGAAATGTTAATGTCCCATTCACTACAATATGTACATAGTATACATTGCATATGTCTATGTATTTTTAAAGTATAGAGTATTATACTGACTTCTGGGCTACTGGCCAGCTACAGGACTAGCTGGCCAAGTTTTGTTTTCCATCTTGTCTTCGTAGTACTGCTTTTACTCTGTTTGTTGTAAGTATCCTTTGTGCTCATTGCATTTTACTATTTCTTATCTTTTTACTTTTGTATTTTACTACTGCTTTTTACTCTGTTTTGGATGTAATGTATAATGTGTCTGGACCCCAGGAAGACTAGTGGTCGTCTTGGTGGCAGCTAATGGGGATCCTTTTAAATAAACAAATAAACATTGAAGCATCCTTTAAATTGAAGCAACCACATAACATGACCCACTATTGTCTTACCATGCGATTCTGTCTCTGTCAATTTAGAACTGTTGCAAGATAATAATCAATTGTAACGCGTGCAAAATATAGAAAATAGTGTGTGACATGCAATCTATTTTTTTTAATCTATTTGAGCGTCACTCTTCTTCTTTGAAATATAGATTTCAATTTCCAGTTCTGTCCAATGCATGCCACACCCTGAGATAGAGTTTCAACATACAAAGAAAGAACTGGTTCCTGGAATGATTAGAGATTTATTTTACTGACTAACCTGGAAGATTTGAGGCCTGACTGGAGGTGGTGAGAGGGTGGGTCAGGGACTCTGCTCTGCTGGCTCTGCTGTTTGAGCCGGTAAAGCTGGAACAGCTGTATTCTACTGCAGATCAGATGCTGGCCCAGGTGTCCTCCAGGTGTGTGGCTCTGTTAATCAGATCAGTGCATGTATTCAGAAGTTACAGGACTGATGGCTGTCTATAGGATACTTTTTAAATGACTATATTCAGTTTAACTCAAAGATAATAGGTTGCACCACTGCTAATTATTTAGCTAAAGCTAACATTTACAGTTAGTCAAACAATAGATGGTGACATACCTTCACTCTCCTTGCCCTGCTAGGTAGAACTAGTTAGACTAGACTGTATGCCCTGCACTACAGCACTCAAGCTACACAAAACATGCTGTGAGACAGTCACAGTAAGCTTGATAGTGACTGCATGAAAACTGTTACCTGACACAACCTGAAATCATTAGTGTACACTATGCTACACTGTACTACACACCACAACAGAGGAGTTAGCTTACAGTAACATTTTGACAGCTAGCCTACACTACTACTGTACACATCACTCAGCACAGTGCATGATGAATACGAGTAGTAGTTAACGTTTTGACAGCTTAGCACACAAGTAATTTCAGATGACCTGATAGCTTTGACCAGCTAACGTTACACAATAACATACAGCAAACAGATATACAGACAGTATATTGCTATATGACCAGTAGCTCTTTTCTAAACAAAAATAAGGAGCAACACGAACAGCCAATACTATCAAATACTTTAGTCATGGTGCCATCATATCTTACAGCTAATCTAACGTTACAGGCACAGTCGTAAACAGGGGGTACCAGCAGGCCAGGGGACACAGAGATCGATCGATCAGATCTATTGCAGTCACTGTATTTCACAACACATCGGCTCTCTAAAGTACAACAAAGCAACGTCAGGTTAATTCACAAATGGTCATATTATGGCGAAATATAAGATACATTACTTCCAAAACTGTCCAGATTGTCTCCTTCCTTCTGCCATCTTCGCAAAGTGAACAGATTCTGAGACGTGCGGTCACGGTGCCTCTTGTAGCGATCTCTTCTTGAAGCGAGGTAGCCATTTTGTCCCCGAAACTCCGCGGTTGCGGCAATACTCCTGTACTTGTTTAATTGTTGTTATTGAGTCTATTTCTGCAATAACTGCACTTTATGGCTGTTTAAACTCGACAAACGCTGACATTACTCTCCGAAGCAGACATGGCAAGGAGGCGACCATTAGTGTTTTGTGAAGTTCCTTCCGGTCACAATGTCAAGGAACTAGTCAAGGAAGGATGAGACAACAGTCATCTCACACGAATTTTGACCAGACTTTGTGTGGTCAGTTCTATTGAAGTGAATGGGGTGGGCAGGGTAAGTCCCACTATAAACCATCATATCTGTGCTGTTTCACCTTTGATTGAAAAATGCTTCCACCAGATTAAAGAAAATACATTATGTGATGTCGAGAGTCTTATCCTTCTTTTTTTGCCTGGTCTTCAGAGGTGCGTGGGATGAACCAATAGGCGAAGACTTGAGCCCATGACGGCCAGCCCCCTAATCTGCATTGAGCAGCAGGCATAAATGCACGGGCCGCCCCCCTAATTTGCATTGAGTAGGCAGAAATGCATACAGAAAAGGAAAGGAAGCAAGGACGCATCACTAAATACAAAGGAGACATCACTAAATACAAGGCACATAAATAAATGGGAGGTAAATAAAACAGACATAAATAAAATAAAACACACATAAATAAATGCCATAAATAAATGTATAAATGTATAAATAAATGTATAAATGTATAAATAAATGTATAAATGTATAAATAAATGTATAAATGTATAAATACACAAATAAATCATTAAAGAAATATATAAAACGTACAAAAATAGGAAAATACACATATATATACATTTATGTCATCTACATTTATTTCTACATATATTTATGATACATATATATGTATTTATCTGCTCATTTATACATGTATTCATTTATTTGTTGTTACGGCAGTCCCGGCCCTCCATAGGTTTAGGGCTGAAATTGCTACTTTTTGCACAGATACAGTATATATGTATATTACATGTTAGTTAAGTAAGATGTATTTTTAAAGGTTAGATAATTGAACTCTTGCCAGATGAGCTACTGGAGTTTGGCGCAAAGAATATGGACTACCTTGCCTCAAAGGCGCTACTTAACCGTGTTGCTTGTGAATTAGGGCTATACAAATAAACTTGACTTGACTTGACATGATGGGGAGGCTCGGGGGGGGGGGGGAGTTGGCATGTTTTCATTTGAATTTTTCTCATAGATACAAACTCAAGCGTGGTGTTATGTTGGAATGTTTCTCTCTTTTCTTATGATAGATAAAGACTCTTGGTTGATGGTAGCTTGTTTTCATGATACTGTGAGGGCAGGTGTAATTATTTGGCATGTGGTAAACAAAAAATAGTTATTTATTTTCATTTCTTCTACAGTCATGGGTAAAGCAAAGACCACGGCCCGCTGCCCGATCCCCGACTGTCCAACAAAAGACAAAGCATATCAGTATGTTGCGAAACACCTGAAGGAGAAACACAACATTGAAAACCTCCAGGAGAGAGACATACTGACTAAATTGGCCTCAAGTAGCCAGCAAGTGCTTTGAAAAGCTGGTCATATCAAAGATCCGCCCCACACTCCCCCCGGACCACGACCCGCTACAATTCGCATACCGGCCCAACAGGAGCACAGCGGATGCAGTAGCACACGTGCTCCACACCGCCCTGTCCCACCTGGAGGGGAAGGACACCTACGTAAGAATGCTGTTCGTGGACTACAGCTCAGCATTCAACACCATAGTACCCTCCAGGCTGGTATGCAAGCTCAAGGAACTGGGACTTAACACAGCAATGTGCGACTGGATCCTGGATTTCCTGACAGACCGCCGCCAGGTGGTGAGGGTGGGCAACCTCACCTCCTCCCCACTGACCATCAGCATAGGAGCGCCCCAGGGGTGCGTCTCCAGCCCCTTCTGGTATGACCTCTACACCCACGACTGCGTGGCGACTCAAACCTCTAACACCATCGTGAAGTTTGCAGACGACACAGCAGTCGTGGGGCTGATCTCGGGGAGCGACGAGACGGCCTACAGAGAGGAGGTGGGGGCCCTGGAACAATGGTGCCAGGACAACCACCTCTCTCTGAACATCTCCAAGACCAAGGAGATCATTGTAGACTACAGGAGGGGGGGGGGCGCACCCCCCCCAATCACCATCAACGGCACAGTGGTGGAAAGGGTGGACAGCTTCAAGTACCTGGGAGTCAATATCCAGCAGGACCTGACATGGGCCGGCCACACCGCCACTGTCGTCAAAAAGGCCCAACAGCGAATACACGGACTCAAGCGCCTGAAGAAATTTGGGCTAAGGAAAGAAATCCTCAGGGACTTCTACAGAGGCACCATTGAAAGCCTGCTGACTGGCGGCTTCACCACCTGGTACGGGAACTGTACCACCATGGACCGCAGGGCGCTACGGAGAGTGAGACGCGCGGCACAGCACGTAACAGAATGTGAGTTGCCAGATCTGCATGAACTGTATAAACAGCGGTGCCTCAGGAGGTCCCTGAAGATCATCAAAGACACAAACCATCCCCACAACAGCCTGTTCTCCCTGCTACCCTCAGGGAGAAGATACAGGGTTCCGAAAGCACGCACAAATCGCTTGAGGAACAGTTTCTTCCCGCAGGCCACGAGACTCCTTAACATACACAAATAGTGTAGTAGCCGCACTGTACCGTACTGTAGCTGCTACCACTACGTATGTCTAACGTTTAATTGTATGTTTAACACATTGAGTGCCAGCCGTTTTTTCAATCCTGTAGGTAAGTTGTGCCAGGTTTTTTTTTGAGGATTCTGGCTCATTTTACAAGAGCCGAGGATTATTTTCTGTTAAGACTTCGTGAACACCAATCATCTAAAAATAACTAATAGAATGTGTGCTTTCTCTGTCTAAAAGAGTTAGTTTGCAGAGTTAGTAGTTATGTAGATATTAGCCGTTGAGTACAGCATGGTTTCAGAGATTTTCAGAGAGTTTGGAGATAAATGGATTTTTAGAACCACCTCACGTGCCTGTGATTATGGGTGCCCTTGGGCAAGTCTGTATACTGTATTGTGTGTGTGTGTGTGTGTGTGTGTGTGTGTGTGTGTGTTCGCGCGTTGCTCCGCGGCTCTGAGAGGAAGAGATCTCTGTCCGTTCTTTGCCCCCACAGCGTGTCTGTCTCCCACTCTGTGTGCTCTCTCTCTCCTCTCTCTCTCTCTCTCTCTCTCTCTCTCCTCTCTCTCTCTCGGGACTAGAGAGAGAGAGAGAGAGAGAGAGAGAGAGAGTGTGTCTGTGTCTCCAAACTCCTCCCTCCGTCTGTGCTGCGGAGGGAGGAGGCTCCGCGGCCGCTCTCGGCAGTCTGGACTGTAAAAACTGGCTCGTTCGTTTCTTCAGGTGTCGGCTGAGAGCTTTGAAGAAGCTTTTGCGATTCTGGTCTTATTTATGCGCAAAGGTACTCGAGTGTGTGTGTGTGCGCGCGCGCGCGTGTGTGTGTGTGTGTGTGTGTGTGTGTGTGTGTGTGAAATCGAAAGAGTTTTCGGCCAGCTATTTCCTTAAAAATTAGACTGGCTTTCCAGCGGACCCGTGGCTGTGGCTTTCTCTGTCTGGAGAGAACTGTCGCCACTTAGTGGTCGGTAAAATAGATTATACACATTCTCTTCCTCCAATATTGATATAGAAGACGTAAAAGGGGTTGATTGATGTCCCACCGTCAAAAAAAAAAAATGTTTATGTAAGACGAGATATCTCGTCTTTGGCACTCAACGGGTGGATTATGTAAGACGAGATATCTCGTCCATGGCACTCAAGGTGTTAATAAGGAATATGCTATTTGCACCTGTATGTCAAATACGCCGAATTTAAAATGCCGAGTTTAATTGTATGTTTAATAAGGAATATGTTATTTGCACCTGTATGTCAAATACGCAGAATTTAAAATGTTTAAGCACGTCTAAAGTATGCACCCGACACGTGCACCTATGTGCAGTGAATATGCCACTGTCTCTGACTTGTCTTATCACTATACTGCCTTATGCTTGTTGTGTCTCTTGTTGTTTTTGCACCCATATGCCCTGTTATATTTGTTATATTTGTACTATTTGCACTATGTTGTAAACGGAGTCCACAGCACAAGAATTTCACACGTGATACTTGTACCATGGAGTGACAATAAAAATCTTGAATCTTGAATCTTGAATTTTTCTCATAGATACAAACTCAAGCGTGGTGTTATGTTGGAATGTTTCTCTCTTTTCTTATGATAGATAAAGACTCTTGGTTGATGGTAGCTTGTTTTCATGATACTGTGAGGGCAGGTGTAATTATTTGGCATGTGGTAAACAAAAAATAGTTATTTATTTTCATTTCTTCTACAGTCATGGGTAAAGCAAAGACCACGGCCCGCTGCCCGATCCCCGACTGTCCAACAAAAGACAAAGCATATCAGTATGTTGCGAAACACCTGAAGGAGAAACACAACATTGAAAACCTCCAGGAGAGAGACATACTGACTAAATTGGCCTCGGGCCACACACTTCTGGCCAAAGGGAGGTGCACGGTCTGTGGCAAGGAGGTGGGTTTCCTGCGGAAGCATTACCCGACGCACAGGGCAGACATGCCAGAAGTGGAGCTGGAGCGGCATGTGGCAAATGCCAAAAGAATGGTCACCCTCGACCAACTTGCCGAACTGCGGGCCTCCAACCCCAACCCCCCCCCCATGGTTTCAACCCTGGACATGGAGGAGGAACACGGCTCCGAGCAAGATGGAGAAGATGGAGATGGCCCACCCTGCCAGGACCCCAGATGCATTGCCCAAAGGGAGGAAATTCGCAGGGTGCAGTTCCGCATCAAGCGGCTCACCAACTGTCCAAAGGTGCTGCAGGAGCGTGGTGGGGCTCCTGCCTCTCGGCCCTCCTCCAATGAGGGATCGCCAGATCCGGCTGCTGCCTGCCTGCCCCCCTCTGCCTCTGATGCTGCCACTCTGCCCTCCTCCCCTGAGGCAGAGGGAAGAGGGAGGAAGAGGGTGAGGAAACGCAAGCATCTTGAGCCAAGGCAGATGGGAGGCAACACTTCTGCCGGGTCCCCTCCTGCCCCTTCCGCTGTGAGTATATTGTCTATAGCCAGACAACATTGTTTGTCTTTTTTTTTTACAACATAATGACTATGGAATATAACAACTGTTCTTACACGTACCTGGTGTAAGGAATTTAGATAGAAATATGGGTTTTGATATCCCTATTGATTCAATAGGCTAATACCTGGTAATATCAGTATGTGTTTATCAGGCTGATATACTTACCTCATACCTGAGAAAGATATTATTTAATGCACAGCTGCCTCCGCTGCTGCAAGAGGAGGTCGTCTTTGATGAAGGGAGTCTGCCTTTTTTTATGGGTGACGTGAGTAAAACGTTTTACTGCCAGACAACATTGTTTATCTTTTTTACAACATACTTAACTCATTGAGTGCCATGGACGTCTTTCGACGTCCAATTAAATAGTGACGTAGAGTGCCAAGGATGTCTTTCGACGTCCAATGCGTTTTTTGACGGTGGGACGTCGATCAGAGCCTTCTGCATCTCCTGTACAAATATTGTAGCTATTGGAGGTCTATAACCTATTTTACAAACCCATTAGGTGGCGACAGTGCTCTCCAGATTAGAGACAGGTCCTGAGAAACAGGAGGAAAAAGCCGTGATCAAAGAGAAACCGATGCATGCTGCAGCCAGAGCCATATAGATTGCTCTGTCTGCAGCTGACGTCGGGCTGCGAACAGGAGTCAATCCGCGCACACAACTGAGCCCCTCTGTCTCTGTCTGTCTGTCTGTCTGTATAGTTTCTCCACACGATTAGCCACCAGAAAAGCAGCACCCGACGCCAAACCATTCAGCAGTCCGGTTTGGCTCTTCCCTATCGCGCTGGGAGCCGCCCGGCACACACAAACGGAGCACTCCGAAAATAGAGTGGGTGCGTGTTGGCTGTGTGTTACGTGTGGGGAGGAGTTTGCAGCTGAGGAGGGGAGGGGGGGAGAGGGGGGTGGGGCACGCAGGGCATCACACAACTACACCACGTCACTACATCAGAAAATATTATCTTCAGACTCAGTGAATGTGCTTGAAATGCTGCATTTCACAAAAGGCGGAATATCTCAGCTAATAATTTGAAACGCCTGTATTTGCTCAAAACGACCTATCTTCTCCGGCTCATAACTAAAGAACGGAAAATGGTATCAATAAACTTTTTTTTGCTGATGATACAATAGAGCCAGTTCGTTCTTTGTGCGTGTTCGGTGTTTACATAGTAATATCACACAATATTCTGTGGGCCTCGAGAAATCACTGAAAACGCTCTGAAAACTCTGGCACTGGGAGCTTCCGTTCTCCAAAAGTGGCTGGCACTCAATGAGTTAATGAATATTGAATATAAAGAATGTTGTTACACATAGCTGATATACTTACCATATAGTGTGATAACTGTGTGCAACATTGCATTTCTTGTGATTGTGTGTCAGTATGAGGATGATGAAGGCACGGACTACGTCGACAAGATCATCTCATCTTTAAATTTGTGGGAGGTGGAGGCTCTGGATCCCGTCCTGGCTACGCCTCAGGCTCCGGCTCCCGCCCTGGCTCCGGCTCTAGCTCCGGCTCTAGCTCCGGCTGCAGCTCCGGCTTTAGCTCCGGCTGCAGCTCCGGCTTCAGCTCCGGCTCCGTCTCCACCTCCGGGACCGTCTCAAGCTCCAACTACGGACAAACAAGTGAGTGGGTTTGGAGGAGGCGTGCTCTAAAGTGGTCCCAAGTCTCTACGACCTTCTCTTCTCGGGCCAAAATGCATTATTTCCCCGCATTTCGGGCAAATTTATAAAGGGACAAATGCCACTTTTATATAGCCATTCTTAACAATCATTTATTTCTGATAAGCAGCCCAAGCAGCAGTCCCAGGGGATCCAACTGACCATGGAGATGAGGGAGATCTTCGGCGGCAGAGGAAAGGGGTCCAAGATGAGAAATGTTCTGCTCCCAGACTCAACCAGTGAGAAACATCACACTGTGTGTTTACTAATGTGTAATGCTACGTTAGCTGTAAATAACTCATTTATCATGTCTTCACAGAGAAATTCATGGTGTAATACAGGGAGTACCTGAGAGGAGACTCCGTGACCTTGACACCCAAAATGGTTGAGAACGCGATGACCGCATACGGGCACGTAAAGGCCTGGCTAGCCTATATGATGATGGGGTGGAAAACCCGCGACTGGTGGTCATGGCAGTTTTTAAACAACCGAGCGCGCCTGAGAAGGTAAATGTAGTTATGATATCAAGAATGAACTAACTGGTTACAACATAATCCCAATATTGATTAACACAAACTTATCTTCCCACAGCATGTGCATTGTCATGCGAGAGCTAGACTGGAGCCCCCCCACCCAGGTCAAGTACCTGGGAGAGATTGTGGGCTTTCTTGAGTATTTGAAGGTCATGAAAACCCCAGCTACACGCCTCAAAGAGGGAGAGATTACCATGCTGGTCACTGAGGCAAAGCGGCTCATCAAATTGATTGGGAGGAAGCTGTCATTGCACCAAGTCCAGGTGAAGGCCCGCAAGGAGGAGCGCTTAATCAGCAAAGAGGCCCTGAGGACCTGTATGGACAAGGCCAGGGAAGCCATTCCCACGTTACTGGGTGAGTTCTCATTCTAGATCCTGTTTGTGTGTCTGTGTGTGTACACTTACCT
Organism: Poromitra crassiceps; assembly: GCF_964638095.1. Taxonomy (NCBI): domain Eukaryota; kingdom Metazoa; phylum Chordata; class Actinopteri; order Beryciformes; family Melamphaidae; genus Poromitra; species Poromitra crassiceps. Next base: position 11,063,377 of record NC_139642.1, read on the forward strand.
ATTATACCTACCTTATACCTTGAGAAACAAAGTTCTTATACATTTTTCTAACCGACCTACTTTCTCCTACTCGACTCATACTTCATTGGATGGCTAAGAATCTGTTCCCCCTCATTCTCGTTTCTCTCCACACAACCTGCTCTCTTTGGCTGTATTCTTATTTCAGCCAAAATCAGGGAGGAGCCACACCCACACAGCATCAGGGGCAAGGGGTGGGACACCATCTACCAGTTCTACGGATACCTCGCTGCATACATCTGCTGCCTCTATGGGTGCCGGTCGGGGATTCTTACCAAAATGTCCGCGGAGGAGGTCCGCCACCCGCTTGGGAACCCCGACAGCGGCTTCTGCATCAATGTAAGTTTAAAAATGGATGTAAAACAGTATCAAATGCCTTTTGTTGTTGATGATGTATAATGATCATTAAGGTTTTGTCTGTTGGATGTGTTTGTCTCTTTGTCTGTTGCAGGTTGTCAAGGTCAAGGTCAAGGTAAACTTTATTATCCCATAGGGAAATTCAGGTGGTCAAAGGTGCAAGCATGAAAACATATAGAAACATAATAATAAACCATAAATCACATGAGGACATCGAAGGTGCAAAAATAAAGCATATAAAAGCATAAAAACAATAAATCACAAGACCTAAAAATTTCAGTTTTGTGCACTACATGTCTCCATGTACGTACACACACACACACACACACACACACACACACACACACACACACACACACACACACACACACACACAAAATAAAACATGAGGCTACAGTGCACTGTGCATACAGGTAGTTATCATCGCCCTAACATACTAAAAAGGAGGGAAAAGAAGCAAAAAACAGGCTATTAAGTTTTGCGTTTACTTTTTGTGCTGTCTTGTTCATTCAGCATTCTGATTGCAGATGGAATAAAGGACTTGCTGAACCTTGTGGTTCTAATTTTCCTTTGCAGCATCCTTCCTTTGCCCCGATGGCTGAGTTGGAACTTGCTGTGTAAGGGGTGAGCAGGGTCATGGATGATGCGCTCGGCCTTGCCCAGAATGAGATCTTTGCACAGCTGGGCAGCAGACGTCTGATCACATCCGATGACCCTGCTTGCCAGCTTAATCATGCGCTGCAGCTTAGCTTGATCTTGGTTGCGCATGTTCCCAAACACACAGATCAGGCCAAAGGACAGGATGCTCTCAAGGATGGCCTTATAAAACAGTTGCAGGATGTAACGGTCAACATTAAACAGTTTCAGTTTTCGTAAGAAAAACAATCGCTGATGCAGCTTTTTGACCTTGGCAGTAGCACATTCATTGAACTTCAGCTGGTCATCGATTTCTATCCCTAGATATTTATAGGTCCTAACTCTTTCAATCAGTGCCTCGTTAACAAGGGTGGGTGGAACTTCTCCTCCACTCCGCCTGAAGTCTATGACCATTTCCTTTGTTTTGGTCACATTGACCTGAAGGAAGTTGTCAGAGCACCATTTGCTGAAGTGCTCCACCTCTTCTTCAAAGCTACTCAGGGAGGCATCGTCCGATTTGAGGAACCCCACCAGGGCTGTGTCGTCTGCATACTTAAAGTAAGTGTGAGTGGAGCCTAAAGCTCGACACTCATTGGTGTACAATATGTACAGTATGGAAGACAAAACACAGCCCTGGGGGGCTCCTGTGTTGATTAATTTTAGAAGAGAAACCGCTACGTTAAAACGGACCTGCTGAGAGCGGTTCAAAAGAAAGTCATTAATCCAAATAATAAGCCTAGGATTCACATTATAATCCATCAGCTTGCTCACCAGCAGGTGAGGTTGAATGGTGTTGAACGCACTGCTGAAATCAATGAACACTATTTTCACAAAACTGTGAGGTTGTTCTAAGTGTTCATATATGCTGTTGGTCATTGTCAGCAGTGCATCATCCACCCCCCGCTCTGGCCGGTACGCAAACTGGTAGGGATCTAAGGATGTTGAGACTTCATTGAGGAGATGTTTCAGGACAATTTTTTCGAGACATTTCATGGGAACAGAGGTTAATGCAACCGGCCGCAGGTCATTCATCTCTTTAGGCCTGTTGTTCTTCGGCACAGGTATTATTAAAGAGCGTTTCCACTGGTCTGGGATTACCCCTGTATCCAGGGAGCGCTGAAACAGCTTTTGAAAAGGAAAAGCAAGTGAGTCAGCGCATGATCTCAGGACCTTGCAGCTAATGCCATCTGGACCCTGAGATTTGTTGATGTTAACACGCAAAAACTGCCTTTTGACCTCGTCCAGAGTAATTGTGATTTCATTAGCTGGAAGACCTGTGAGTTTATCAGCTGCTTCAGCCTGCTGTGTTGAATAATCAACAGAATCAAATCTACAGTAAAAACTGTTTAAATCATTGGCAAAAACAAAGTCATCATCGACAGTCATGGTGTGCCTTTTGGGTTTATAATCTGTCATAATTTGTAGACCTTGCCAGGCTTTCTTTGAGTCGTGGTGATTAAAAAGAGACTGTATCTTGTCTCTATAGGCAGCCTTGCATTCTGTTATTTTTTTCCTAATTTTACTTTGTACAATTTTAATTTCCTCTTTACTGCCCCCGGAGCTGAACAGCCTCTTTTTCTGATTCAGCAGTTCTTTCAGTTCTGGAGTGACCCAAGGTTTATTATTTGGGTATAGTTTTACTGTTTTTTTGGGGATAATTAAGTCCTCACAAAACGTGATATAACTTGATACAGCGAACGCTGCATCATTAAGATCCTCACATGAGTCCATTATGATCTCCCACTCCGTGCGGTGTAGACAGTCATTCAAAGCGGCAGTTGCCTCGCTAGTCCAGCACTTGGCTTCAATTTTGCGTGTCTTTTCTCGGCGCAGCCGGGGTTGGTAGGCAGGGATGAGCCGAATCATACTGTGGTCTGAGCTCCCTAGCCCTGGTAGAGCCTTGGCGTAATAGGCTTTATCCACGTTCCCATAGCAGCGGTCGAGGCAGGCATCCCCCCGAGTGGGGCATGTCACATATTGATGGTATGCCGGTAGAAGTTCAGTCAGACTGCACATATTAAAATCCCCGAGAATTAATTTGGCCGCATCAGGCGACTTTGCTTCAGCCTGTGCTACCAGGTCGCCTATGATGCTGGCGGCTTCCTTGACGTCAGCTGAGGGAGCAATGTAGACGACAAAAATACATGTAGAGAACAAGACTGTCCGCTCACACGGATATGCCCAGCTCTACTTCTTAACAGAGGAATATCGGTGGTTCCAGGACTGGTTGGAACTGAGGGAGAGGGGCGCCCCTCCTAGCCAATACTTCCTGAACAGCGGGGGCAGCGGCTCATGCAAGAGTCTCATCCGATACTTCCGCAGGGTGTGGCGCGAGATGGGGCTCCCGGGAAGGCCCAGCTTCCTGGACATCCGTACTGCGGTCTGCACATATGTGAGTTAAACATATGTCAGCTATGACACTTGGTTCCTATGGGGTGCGAGTTGATGTAAAGTGGAACCAGGCTTTGACCAGTCTCTTCTTTTGTTTTCAGAACTACACAGAAACTGACCCCGCCCTCAGAGTGGAAGTAGCGCAGTTCATGAGCCATGACATTGAGTCCCAGCGGCGATTCTATGCCATGTACAAGACCGTTGGGCGGGCACAGAGGATGCGGGAGATTTTCCAGCATATATCTGCTGCAAAGGAGCGGCAGGAGACAATCGCCGCCCTGGCGCCTGAGGAGCCATCCACCCTGTCCACCTCGTCACCACCAACCCCATCCACCTCGTCGCCACCAACCCCGTCCACCTCGTCGCCACCAACCCGCCCAAGGGCCCGGGTCTGCGACAAAGGGCCAACAGGTAGGCGACGCGGCTCACCCTCCCTGACAAGACAAGACCTCGGCAAAGAGTGGTCCTACGAGACCCCCGCCTCCCCTCCCAAGACCACAAATCCGAGCTGGGGTATATACTACCCATTGAAGACCCGCACAACCCCAAAGAAGAAACCCCAACAGAAGGATCCTGCCGACAGCCCGCGCCGCCCTAGCCACTTCCTGTCTCGACAGCGCCGCAACCCCCGACAATGGGTGCCCTCTGCCCCAACCAGCCCAGAGAGCAGCCATGCAGAGACCTCTGGAACCTCTGGAGCTGAAATGGTAAGTCAAATCATGTATGATAATGCATCAGTCTCTCCTAACAGTGCCCACAACAAGTTCACAACATTATTTTTGTCTTGTTTTGTGCAATACACAGACACCGGTAAAACAAAAACAAGCACATGTCAGCCCAGCTAAAAGACACCGAACCAAGAGGACCCTAACCCTAACCCCCGAGATGCAGGAAAAATACTGCTCCCCCAAGAAACGTCTTCTCATGAAGCGGCTGTCGGTGGTGTTGAAGCCGTTGGGGAGACAGCTTAGGTCACGGCTGGTATGCGACCCGCCCTCCTGCACTCTTCCAGCTGCTGAGACTGGCACCCCCTTCTCCACTCCTGCACCTCCTGACGCCCCTATCACATCACCTGCCACCCCCTCCTCCACAGCTCCCCCTCCTGATGCCCCTCCCACATGACCTGCCACCCCCTCCTCCACAGCTCCCCCTCCTGACGCCCCTATCACATCACCTGCCTCCCCCTCCTGACGCCCCTCCCACATCACCTGCCACCCCCTCCTCCACTGCTCCTCCTCCTGACGCCCATCCCACATCACCTGCCCCCGCCTCATCCACTCCTCCACCTCCTGACACCTGACCACTCCTACCTCCCCATATTTTAGGAATTGTGATTCACTGTTTTTTATTTGATTGATTGATTGATTGAAGTGTTTATTTCGAATATGAAAGCAAAATAATAAAATAAAAGCCATTTCAGAAACTAAGAAAAATAGAATATATACATATTCGAAAAGGAGTGGGAAGAAGTAAAACTTATTAACTCCCACCCCTTCTCCATAAATAATAAATAATAACAAGCTTCCTGGTCTAACCCTGTCTATATACTACTGTGTAATATTTACTAGTAATTCTGTTTCAGATTATATAATAATATGAAAATATAAATATAATATATACACATCATACAATAACATGTATACATATATACATATTAATATACACACACATTCATATATTTCAAGTGCCAGTTTACATTCCACTGTTATTGTTTTTGTGAGTCACATATTTTTATTTTAGGCACATAACTGTTTCAGTTATTTAAACTTTTATTCTGTGATTTTGGAGTAATAATCACTGCTTTATTTTATCCCTGGGGGGACAAATTTGTACGGTTAATAACAAAAACAACAAGAAAAAACAAAAAATGCACTTGCAGAACAAAAAAAAAAAAAAAAAAAACTCCACAAGGACACTGCCTTGACGTGGCGTGGCGGTTTAATGCCTGTGTGATCCCAGAGGCTCTGGAGAATGGTAATCCAATCTCCCTAACATATTTTCAATTTGGTGCGCGTTCAGGCTAGGACAATATTTTAGGGGTGTGGCGACGCACTTGCTGTAAGCGTAGCTCCACCCACTTTGCCGCACAGCCAGGCCACCTTTCGAAGCCTACTCCCTGCGAATCCTAGCCTAAACAGACCTACGCCATGCAAGTTAGGCCCTGACACAGCTCAAATCCTGTCTCAATAACTCAGAAATCTATGATTTAACCCAAATGTGACACTGGACGCTATGGGACACACAGCAGGACACACGGCAGAAGACCCATTCTTGCTACAGGCTAACTACACAACCTACTCTACAATGTCAAACAGTGTTTATGGCCCTGGGTTCAACGAGTGAATTTGACTGAATTTCTCTATGTGACATGGTATGGCGATTCTCTGGACGACAACTTGCTCCACTCCCCGCCATTTTGAAAGGCTGAGTGGGAGCGCTCTCATCTTCTAGTATGTTATAGGTGGCGGTCATGTGACTACATGTGGTTGATTTGGTGCAAATCTGAGCTACACTACACCCCGGCACACCTCAAAATGTAGGAAAAGAAATAAACTCTGTTTTCGGGCGGTTTGATCTTTGACACGCCCTTTAGGTAACTCTATTAACTAACTAACTATTATTATATATATATATTATATATTATATATATATATATTATATTATATGTTTTTTTACTTTCTTTATGCAAAGAAATGCTATGCTTTCTTTATAATATGTTATGACATGTTCACTCTTCAGTTGGACATTGCATCTTCGTTGAAAAGGTAAGAAACTTTCTTGCTTCTCACTTCTTCTTATTATTATATATATATATTATATTATATGTTTTTTTACTTTCTTTATGCAAAGAAATGCTATGCTTTCTTTATAACATGTTATGACATGTTCACTCTTCAGTTGGACATTGCATCTTCGTTGAAAAGGTAAGAAACTTTCTTGCTTCTCACTTCTTCTTCTTATTATATATATATATTATATTATATGTTTTTTTTTACTTTCTTTATGCATTTGACCAATTGAAAGGACTATAACATGTAAGGGAACACACACTTCCATTAGCTCAACTTTCTTCCATTTGGTCAACTAGATTCGACTTGAAGAATTTTACAATAGATTAAAGGAACACTCCGCCCATTTTCAACCAGCTTTGTATCATTAGAACATCAGTAGTATATCAGAAAACTGTAAACCGTTTTGAAGTCTGTGATTTAATTTGACAGTTATTGAGTGTTAAAGTGTGGACCAGTGACACTAACTCAAATTAAAAACTCATTAACTCAAATCAACTCTCAATAACTGTCAAACTAGATGAATAATGAATAGTTTGACAGTTATTGAGAGTTGATTTGAGTTAATGAGTTATTAATTTGAGTTAGTGTGGACCAGTGATGTCACTGGTCACACACACACACACACACACACACACACACACACACACACACACACACACACACACACACACACACACACAATACAGAGTTGGCTGCAGAATTTTTTTTTTTTTCTTTAGTTTCAAGTCTTGACATATCAGTGGGGACTGAGTTACCATGTTTTGGTTTGCATTTCTCTCAAAGATACAAACTTAGGAGTGGTGTTATAGCATGTTATATGCATTTACTCTTTTCTTATCTCATCATAGATACAGACTCATGGGTGATGTTAGCTTGTTTTCATGATAGTGTTTTATTTGGCATGTGGTAAACAAAAAATAGTTATTTATTTTCATTTCTTCTACAGTCATGGGTAAAGGAAAACAAACGGCCCGCTGCCCGATCCCGGACTGTGCAACAAAGGACAAACGATATCATTATGTTGCAAAACATCTTAAAGAAAAACATAAGATTCTAAACCTCCAGGAGAGAGAGATCCTCACAAAATTGGCCTCGGGCCACACACTTTTAGAGAAAGGGAGCTGCACAGTCTGTGGTAAGGAGGTGGGTTTCCTCCGGAAGCACTACCCAAAGCACACGGCAGAGGTCCCAGATTTGGAGAGGCATGTGGCAGATGCCAAAAGACTGGTCACCCTGGACCAACTCGCCGACCTGCGCGCCTCCAACCCCAACCCCCCCATGGTGTCAACCCTGGACACAGATAGTGCTTCCGGAGGAAACTTCCAGCAAGACGGAGCAAGAAGGAGCACAGCGGAGCACGACGCAGAAGCTGGAGAAGGCCCACCCTGCCAGGACGGCAGATGCTTAGCCAAAACAGAGGAACTTTTCAGGCTGCAAGTCCAGATAAAGCAGCTCACAAACTCTGTCTCTCTGCCCCCCTCTGCCTCTCGGCCCTCCTCCAGTGAGGGATCACCAGCTCCGGCTGCTGCCTGCCTGCCCCCCTCTGCCTCTCCTGCTGCCTCTCTGCCCTCCTCCCCTGAGGCAGAGGGAAGGGGGAGGAAGAGGGCGAGGAAGGATAACAATGTTGAGCCAAGGAAGATAGGGCGGAAGGAAATAAGCGGCAACACCTCCGCCGGGTCCCCTCCTGCCCCTTTTGCTGTGAGTATATTGTCTATATGTTGTATAGCCAGACAACATTGTTTGTCTTTTTTTACAACATATTGATTATGGAATATAACAACTGTTCTTACACAGACCTGGTAATATCAGTATGTGTTTATCAGGCTGATATACTTACCTCATACCTGAGAAACAAAACAGTTATACATTGATTCTTTAATGCACAGCTGCCTCCGCTGCTGGAAGAGGAGGTTTTCTTTGATGAAGGGAGTCCGCATTTTCTTAATGGTGACGTGAGTAAAACGTTTTACTGCCAGACAACATTGTTTGTCTTTTTTACAACATACTTAATGAATATTGAATATAAAGAATGTTGTTACACATAGCTGATATACTTAACATATAGTGTGATAACTGTGTGTAATATTGCATTTCTTGTGATTGTGTGTCAGTTTGAGGATGATGACTACATCTCAAACATCATAGAAAATTTGGATTTGTGGGAGGTGGAGGCTCCGACTCCCGCCCTGGCTCCGGCTCCCGCCCTGGCTCCGGCTCCACCTCAGGCTCCGGCTCCAGCTCCGGCTCCGGATCCCGCCCTGGCTCCGGCTCCCGCCCTGGCCCTGGCTCCGCCTCAGGCTCCAGCTCTGGCTCAGGCTCCAGCTCCGGCTCCGGATCCCGCCCTGGCTCCGGCTCCCGCCCTGGCCCTGGCTCCGCCTCAGGCTCCAGCTCCGGCTCAGGCTCCAGCTCCGGCTCCGGATCCCGCCCTGGCTCCAGCTCCCGCCCTGACTCCGGCTCCGCCTCAGGCTCCAGCTGTTATTCTCAAGTGGTCCGAAGTATGTGAGACCTTTGACAATGACGACACAGACCACATTGACAAGGTACTGGCATGTTTGGTAATGGCTGGAATGGAAACCGCCCTCCTGCCCTCTTCCAGCCTCTGAGCAAGGTCCCACATCACCTGCCAGCCCCTCCTCCAATCCTCCCCCTCCTGACACCCCTCCCACATCACCTGCCACCCCCTCCTCCACAGCTCCCCCTCCTGATGCCCCTATCACATCACCTGCCACCCCCTCATCCCCCTCCTGACGCCCCTCCCACATCACCTGCCACCCCCTCCTGACGCCCCTATCACATCACCTGCCACCCCCTCCTCCCCCTCCTGACGCCCCTCCCACATCACCTGCCACCCCCTCCTCCACTGCTCCCCCTCCTGACGCCCATCCCACATCACCTGCCCCCGCCTCATCCACTCCTCTACCTCCTGACACCTGACCACTCCTACCTCCCCATATTTTTGCAATTGTGATTCAGTTTTTTATTTATAGTGCCAGTTTATATTCTACTGTTATTGTTTTTTTGTGAGTCACATATTCTTATTTTAGGCACAAGTGTGAGAAATACTCACTGCTTTATTTTATCCCTGGGGGGACAAATTTGTACGGTTAAAAACAAAACAACAAGAAAAAACAAAAAAACATGAAAAAACAAAAAATGCACTTGCAGAACAAAAAAAAAAAAAAAAAAAAAAAAAAAACTCCACAAGGACACTGCCTTGACGTGGCGTGGCGGCTTAATGCCTGTGTGATCCCAGAGGCTCTGGAGAATGGTAATCCAATCTCCAGAGACTCTGGGATCACCCAGGCTAACTAAAGTGTACAAAATAACCAATTACATTTTTTTCAGGTGGAAGTTGAAGCATTATCTATGAAAGGTGAGTGGGAAAACATTTGGGGTGGGCTCCACCAGAGTGAGGACATGCCTAGGACTCATTGCGAAGCCTACTCTCTGCAAATTTTAGGCAAATCGGAGTTATGCTGTCCAAGTTAGAGTCCAAAACAGCTGAAATATTGTCGAAATCCAGAGATTTCTGCCGATTTACAGCTGTGGTCGAGTCTAGCTCGCAACTTGCTCCACTCCCCGCCATTTTGAAAGGCTGAGTGCGAGCGCTCTCATCTTCTAGTATGTTATAGGTGGCGGCCATGCGAGTATATGTGCTTGATTTGGTGCAGATCGCACTTAGTCTTTCAAAATGGCGGGCACTGGAACAAGTTGTCGTCCACAAAATCGCCATACCATGTCACATAGAACAATTCAGTCAAATTCACTCATTGAACGGAGGGCTATAAACAGTTTGACATTGTAAAGTGGGTCATGTAGTTAGCCTGTAGCAAGAATGGGTCTTCTGCCGTGTGTCCTGCTGTGTGTCCCATGGCGTCCAGTGTCACATTTGGGTTAAATCATAGATTTCTGAGTTATTGAGACAGGATTTCAGCTGTGTCAGGGCCTAACTTGCATGGCGTAGGTCTGTTTAGGCTAGGATTCGCAGGGAGTAGGCTTCGAAAGGTGGCCTGGCTGTGCGGCAAAGTGGGTGGAGCTACGCTTACAGCAAGTGCAACTTCACGCCCCTCAAATATGGTCAATTTGAGGAATCTGAAGGTTACAACCTACGGTTGATTGCTATTTGCCTGCCATTTTGAAAGGCTGAGTGCGAGCGCTCTCATCTTCTAGTATGTTATAGGTGGCGGCCATGCGAGTATATGTGCTTGATTTGGTGCAGATCGCACTTACAGTAGTCTTTCAAAATGAATTTCAAATGGGCCCAGGCCACACCTGGCCCTCACTCCTGTCCTTGAAATAACACCATGGCAAGACCTCTGTCCATGGGAAGCCTGTTTCAGCGCAGCACCTGACCAGTTTCACTTTTCAGTGCTGCGTTCTCACGTTCAACTGCTCCTCCACTCTGCAGATGACAAACACAGTGGGTTTTCAAATCAATACCATAGTAATCTCCTATTTGGCTGATTACTTGATTGACAAAATGTGCTCCATTATCACTGCTAATCATCCTAGGTCTTCCCCACCTTGGAATGGTTTCAGTGATCATGGCTTTTACTACTGCCTGAGCATCATTTTTTTTATACATAAAGTATGAGTCAGTTGGTGGTTTGCAATGATTTTTTTTTTTTTTTTTCAAACCTATTGTATTTCAAACAGCTGTGCAGTGTACTGTGTGTGTTGTGTATACTTTCTCAAGCCTATCTATTGTATTTTGAACAGCTGTAGCGTGTAAGCGTGTGCGTGTGTGTGTTTACACTTTCCTGCTTGTGTCCATGCAGTGAAGGCCCTCTCTCTGTCCCCGGCACAGCGCCACACCCCCTTCCAGTCAGTTGAATTCATTTTGGTATGAATCCTCTCCGTCGCTATTGACACTGTCCAGGTTGAAATTGTCCATTCAGGGCATCAGGACACTCGTTCTTCCAATGCCCATAGCGGCCACACAGAGCGCATTGGTCACGTGCTAGGCGCGGACGTCGCTCTCTCTCCTGTCGACCCCTGCCACCAAACTGTCCATCTGTTCCTCTCCCTCGGCCCCTGCCATCGCTCTGCTGCATGTTGCTGTTGTGGAGGAATATCAACATTTCCTCGTGCAGGGCGTTCACTCGCTTAAAAGTCTCAGTGAGGCGAACAAGAAGTTGCATGCACGTATTCATCATGCTCTCTGCTTGGTCTCTGACAACTTTCTCACGTTGAAACCTCATGCCCTCTGTCCAGAGGAGTTCTGCATCATGAGGGAAAAAGCGGACTTGGCTTTCGTGGACCGGGGGGTTCTGCATCCGCTGGTGGCTGTGCGGGTATCGACGCATCTGCCTCCGCTCCCGGCGCACCTGTCTGGCCCTGGAGAGCTGCTTCATCTCGGTCTGCTACTGCTGGGGTGTGGCGTGGCCGAGTCCAGACAGAGTCCTTCAAAGACACAATAAAAGACACTAGCGGAAATTAGCTGTCCTCATACAATACACAGAAATATGTATATGTATGTAGATGTATACACTTTGTAGTAAGAAAGTGTTCAGGACAACAATGTATAATGAAATAACAAAATAAATGTATGTATCGTGTTGTATTGCTTTTGGCTTTAACAGCAATATAGGGAAGATTATTATTTCTGTTTCCTCTCTTTTTTTTTCTTTTTTTTTTTTTATGGCAAGTTAGACCATAGATGTTATACAGTCTACATATATATATGTGGCTCCCAATGTGGAAATGTTGGTACCAATCAATCAAAACATATATATATATATATATATATATGTTTTAACTGATGTGGTTTGGTGCAGGCTACTGTGTGTGTGTGTGTGTGTGTGTGTGTGTGTGTGTGTGTGTGTGTGTGTGTGTGTGTGTGTGTGTGTCTTAGACCACGGCGCTCAAAACAAACAGTAAACCCACCATGGATTTGCAAAACAAATAAACACACCCTCTTATGTTGCCGGCCGGCTTACTCAAACACTTATGAAACCTTAAAACCCAAATAAAAGTAGGTTTTGTGAATTTTATACCTCCTCTCACAGAACTCAGGTCTGGGTATGTGTTTTTTCCCCCCTTTATACTGCAGTTTTAGACGCTAAGTAATACCTTTCAACCCGCGTCTTACTGTTTGTCCGTCGATCAAACAGGCCGGTTTTTTTCTCTAAACCTTGCCCAAAAAGAGTCGGCTCTAGTAAGCTCCCCTTACGCGTGCGCCCTCTCCTAACGCAACGCCTCACCCTCTAGGCAGTGAGTATATCCGTACGGCAATAGTGAGTTTTATCTAATATTATCTCATGCGAGCATCCCCAGGACACATCGCACTCCCCTCAAAGGCAAAAGATTGCCCAGGCAGAAGTTACTTCCGTTTTCCACTACACAATCCCCCAGACCTGTACCTTTTAGCAGAAATTACAATTGTCTATGTTTTAAAACCAATTGTATAACAGTATTCAGCTAAATAAAATTTTTGCATAATTGGTCAATCAACAACAATGCATTCCACACTTCTCACCGGATTTTTTTTTGTAGATCTCAGTCACCGGGCAGGGCTGCGCGGGCGGGCCGACCCCTCCACTCGTGAGCTAAGTCGAGGTTCGAGGTCCTGACAACAGGAGATGATCAATCAGTCGACTCCCCGCTTACAGCCCGGTCCAGCGAAAAGATTACAATCCCGGGCAGAGCCCCCAAGTTGTTGTGGAAAATTAAAATGAAATGCCTTGTTGATGCACCAATAAATTAGTTGCTCGTTTGTAATGAATAAAGATTTGTTTATTTCAATCCTCAGAACTCTGCAGAGTGTCACAACATCAAAATCATTGTGCCCCGAACATAAACATTTCATGTCAGATATAGTCAGCCCAGCCCCTTGGCTCAGATGACTGGTGACTGGTTCAATCCCACGGGATATTTCCCATGGAGACAAAATAAGACCCTGGTCCTTACAACAAACTAAAACAAAATCTTCTCTACACCAGGAAGACAAAATACTATGTTATCCACTCCTCTCCAGCTGGGTTTGCCTTTTAAACATAACAAACTGCTTCCCAGCTAAAGTAGTTGAGTGCCTCAGAATTTATCCATGCATGTCAACTAGCTCATAATTAAACAGAGTCTACTATAATCAACAATCAATTAATAAGCAGTCAATCAATTATTTTACCCTGACAGTCACTACGGAAGAAACTCTTCCTCCCCGCCGGTCAGCAAAACAGCGTAATTTTCATGGGATACGACAAGGAAAAATTACCCAGGCTAGGCACCAAACGGCCCGTTAAGCAACTGGACAGCTCCACAAGAGTAACGCCGGGATTGCACTGGTTGCATTGCGTTGCGTTGCAGCTGTTCTCCGGTTTTGCTCCGTGCTCTGTGCTGCGCCAACACTAACCGGCTGCGTGCAGAGCACGTCACGGCTCTGCTCCGCCAGACAGCTAGAGTGACGAGACCCACAGGTTATCACTGTAAAATCGAGCGAGACAATTTGTATGTGGGATAAATACAACGACAAACAGGCAGAAGATCATTGTTCCCAACTGGAGGAGCAGAGGAGGGGTGGGTGTTGTCCTTGTAAAAAGGATGTGTTGTGTCATATATTATTTTGTGGTTTTCCACTTCAATTATGAACTTTTCCTCATACATATTTGTCCTCTGGCTTGATATTGAATGCTGTAAACACCTCTGCCCTGTTGATTTCATGCCTGGCTCCGCCCAACTTGCTGCGGCTTTGCTCCGTCATCCGTGAAAAATATAACCCTTGCGTATCTTTTTCGGAGAGCTCCGGATCGTCGGAGCTGGGACGGAGTAGACACGCAACGCAGTGGAGTAGGTGGGAGTTGACACAATGATTAGAGTGGAAACGTATTGGCTCCGATGCCGTACCGCAGGGCCCACCTAGGCACGGCGTCGGCAGCAGCTAAACACTTTAAGGCCAGTCACAAAGCAAACAGGGTAGACTATATATGTAAGAGATGCAGGAAGTTCAATGCAAATCTCAGGAAGATAGCCTGCCATGTCCCTAGCTGCGGGAGTCACAAACCCGTCAGGAAGGCTAAAGGGGATCAAGAATGTAGACTTTGTGAGAGGACATTCACGACCAAGGCTGGGCTCTCACTCCACAAAAGAAGGAGTCACACTGGCACACAGTTCTCGCCCTCCCCCAGCACCAGCAAATCAGTACCCAGTTCCTCCAGGGTTAGATGGCAAAAGGATGAGGTGAAAGTACTACAAGGAATCCTGGCTGAGCAGGGGGGCAACCCGGGCATTTATAAAAAAAATCAGGGAGATACTGCCTAGGTTTTCTCTAGAACAGGTTAGAAACAAGGCTAAGGGGGTCAGGAGGGCCATGGGGAAAAGTGGAGCTCCAGATAGAGAAGAGAAGGATAAGGGGGACCTCCTAAAGGATCTATTAAACCCCGTACTCACCAAGGAACCCCCCGATGTAGCGGAAGGGCTTTTTAGGGCAATACTATTAGGTCCCGATAGGTTTGACCCAGGGCTCTTCACAAGTCCCCTTCCGTCCTGTAAGGAGATCAACCGGGTTCTAAAGGGCTTATTTAGAAAGCTGAATCCCCCTGAGGGTACGGTTGAACTGACCGAGCGGCAAACAAAACTCGCCATAGGGGCTACCTCAGTTTCGTTGTAATCGTACAATGAAAGGAAATTCAATTCAATTCAATTCAATCTGGGGTTTTCCGGTGTTGGAGCACACCGCAATACAGACCGATGAGGATGTATTGTTTCACATGGAGCAGACCGCTGACAAACAATTGAGTCGTGAAAAGTAATAAATATACATTTAATTGCTGAGATATGTTGCTTGCCTTTTTTTTTTCACTGAAATGTTTTGTGTAAATGAGTCACTATGTATAGTATAGTATTTGAGCTCTTCACAGAAAACAGAGAGACACATGACATAGAGCATCCCGAGTATGTCCGTTACACTCAGGGTTTACATTTCATTTAATTCCATTTTGTCCAATATTAAAATATTCCAGAATTGCATCTTGTATTAAAAATAAATATTATTTCCATCTAACACGTTTAGCCTGATTTTGTTTGTGTTATTGTAAAAACTTAGCGGCCGCTAAGCCTTCTGGGAAATATCCGATGAAGGGAGGGGAGGGGTGGATGGGAAGAGTCAGCTGTGGAGCCCTGAGGATGTTGTACACGCTGTTCTCCATGTCCACTTGTTGCTGACGGTGGTAATAGAGGAGCATTATATTTTGCTGCAAGAGCCCTAACAGGCTCAGTAGCTGCTGTAGCTGTAATTGTTGCTGGCGGAGAGACGTGGGGCTATGGCGTCATCGGTTCAGGAAAGATGCGTATGGGTTGTAAACACGGAAATGCAAGGGTGCAGCGTCTTCAGATTTATTGACTCTGGGACCCGGTTTAAAAAATTAGCGCATACTCCCAGAACGTATACTCCCAGAACGCTGGTTCCGTCTGGACGAAACGTCTATACGAGAAAAAACTTTAGCGGATACACCTAAACTTGTCTCCGTGTGGACATGGCCTGACAGGGGAGACAAGACTTGATATAGGCTACACAAGGAGGTGATTACAAAGTAGACACAGCTGGGGCAGACAGAGGACATGGCACACATAAATAAATTAACTAGACAAGGCACAAACACACAAAGAAATGTAATCTTTAGACACTGGATGATGGCCAAAGTCTCGACCATGACAGTACATTAGGATTAGATTTGAGTATTTTTCAGAAAAATAAACAGTTTGATATTTCCGCCTATAATAAGGCCTTATATAAAAGGCTGTTAACACATTGAGTGCCAGCGACGCCATATGGCGTCATTAGAAATTTACCGTAGAGTGCCAGCGACGCCAAATGGCGTCAATAACTCGAAATTGTTTTTTTGACGGGGGGGTGTCCATCTCAGCTTCTTACATCGCCTCTTACAATATGAGAGCTATTGAATGTGTCTAACCTATTTTACAGAACCCTTAGGTGGCGACAGCGCTCTCCAGATGAGAGAACGTGGAGTAAAACACAGAAGAAGTCGTTGGGGAAAAGGAAATCGCATCGCATCCGTCCATATGCAGCTGCTTCATTTAAGCATAATGTTTAGCTGTGCCCCTGCAGCAGCCAATCTGCTATCACAATTGAGCACCTCGGTGTCCGCTGCAACAGCCCATTCGCATGATCAGCCGTGGATTTGTTATTATTCTCAACTGGAAGCATGGGAGCTGGTACACGCGGCTGTAAAAAAGCTGGATCTAGCAGACTTTTTCAGTGCTGAGCACACGCACAGCAAAGCCGAGCAGAGCAGAGAGACACTCCTCCCACAACGGGGGGGGGGGGGGAGGAGGAGGGGGGGAGGTGGGGCACGCAGAGCAGCACACAGCACTGACCCAGACAGACCCAGACAGCAGGACAGGGTTGGCAAACGCAAGCCAGAATATCCGATGTCCACCAGCAGCAAATCAAGATCAGCAAGAAGCTGCAACCAGCAGCGCACGCAGGGGCCAGCGCTGCTGGTTGCAGCTAAAAATATTATTCTTCCAAACAAAATTCCCTGGACTTCACTGTTTTATTGAAGGAAATTATTTTTGAGGTGTGACTACATCAGAAAATTAGCTTCAGAGTCAGTGATGTGTTTGAAATGTTTAATTTCACAAAAGGGCCATTATCTCAGCTTCTAAAAAAAAACTGCTCTGTTTTGTTAAATCAAGCTATCTTCTCCGGCTGATAACTAAAGAACGGAAAATGGGATCAATAAACTTTTTTTTGCAGGTGATAGAAGAGAGTCTCATCGTTATTTGTGCGTGTTCAGTGTTTACATAGTAATTATTAAAGAAATTATATGACTGTTTTAAAATGCATTGCGGCCTATGTGGCACAGTACAGCACCTTTTGCCCAAGGGCCGTGGCACTCAAAGTGTTAATCACCATGGAATAGAATAGTCTCAGCCAACACTGGAATTTTAATGTCGGGGACACCTCGGCATTCCGAAATGTCGGCACTCCGAAATACTCGCCATTGCGAAAGAACCCTAACCCTAACCCTAACCCGGAGGACCGGCTGGAGCTAACCTCTCCCGGCCCCCACGTCTAAACCTAACCTCCCCCAGACCCTAACCCTAAACCTAACCTCTCCCACCCCCCACGCCTAAGCCTAACCTAGAATATTACACAGATCATACAGAAGGTGTTGGGATACGACTTTCCAAGAGAACCACAGGTTGTGTATTTAGGGCTAATTGAAGAAAGTATCCCTCTGGATGACCTTTATTTGTTAAAGATTATGACGCTGGCCGGGAAAAAAGCCATCACAAGGAGCTGGTTAAAGGAAGACCCCCCGGGGGTAGAAATATGGAAGAACATTGTGGAGGAGATCCACTCCATGGAAGAACTGACTTGTCGCCTGAGAATGAAGGCTAGAACCCACGACTACCGTTGGGTGAAGTGGGTAGTTTACTGGACACAAAATGACTGAAGGCCCTAATTAAACCATCTAAGTAGGTCGAAGAAGAGGAGAGTTAACAGAGATACCCCCCCTAGTGTGCTCTTGTTTATTTGTTTGTTTCATGTCTGTCCTTAAATGTTCAACACTGTTAGGTTTTCAAAATATGTTTTTGTTGTTATATTTGTCTGTTGTGTAAATTGTTATGTATGTGTGTGGAAAAAAGGAAAATAAAGAGTATAAAAAAAATCCATGTGGTCATGAATAATGGTCATTTACGGTATTTCTTTCTTTCTCTCTATATGAATAGTTCATTTGCAAAAACAGATTTAAAGCCATTCTTAAAATTAGCCCAATAGACAACACATGCTGATACGCCATAGCCTATCAAAGTGAAAATGATTAGGTGAAAGTTGTAGGCCTAATTATGATCTACAATAGAACTATTGTTAAAAATTAAATGCGATACAAATATATAAATGAAATAAAATGACATAGGCCCAATAAAAGGCAGGATAAATGAACCATTCATAGGCTATATTGCTTTCATTGTACCTTTCCTGTGTTCTCTGACTTAGCCTATAGGGAGATGCTGCTTTATCCTCAAAACTGCATGATAATGTCAATGGAATAAAAAGAAGAAAGAAATCTATCCTACAATAGGCTATCAAATAACATGGTGATGTCATGTTATGGGCGTGATCGCAATGGGGTGTGAGTGCCAAAATGCGACATTTACACTTCAAAGTTGTACTCTGAATGGTGATAAGAACATAATTGACACACATAATTAGCAAGCAGATGACAGAGATTACAGAGAATGTTTAATGGCAGAAATCGGTTCGAATTAAGTAGAGAATCCATGGTGACAGGATGCCTGTGTGTGTGCGCATTTGGCACAGCGGCGAGATAAGGGGATGAAAGGCACACACTGCGGTGTTGACTCAGAAGTGAATACAGTGATTAATACATTATGTTTCAGGTGCAATGTTATAATACATCTGATTATCGCACCAAATCCCCCTTTTACCCCTCTATCTCTAAATCGGACCACTTTTATTTCCCTTTTTGTTCCTCTGTTGCGCATACTGCATTCACCACAGCCAGCAACAGCCACTCTCATTTTCTTTTGAATTGATAATCAGGCTCGTTTATATGAGCTGTAACTTCATGTTGTGATTTGCAATGACCATTGGTGGGATTTGAGCATGCAGGGGACGGGATATGGGGCAGATCCCCGTGTGTAATCACTGTGGCAGCTGCTGGTAATGGGGAATTGCATGCAGGTGTGCACGCCATCACTGATAGGTTTAGTCATTGTTTTCGACAGTCCTAGGAATCCTTCCTAGGGATTCTACGCAATGTTTGATGGTGAGACCCCAGGTCAGACTCAGTTATACGAGGATCACTGGCGATTATATGTTGGTGCACCGGATGCACGTGCAACCCCTAGTGGCCAGATTATTTATTTTATTTTATTTCTACATAATAAACTATTTAGATGTCCCGCATTTGCGTGAGATAGAGCGCGAGAGACCGAGGCAGGTAGAGAGGGAGAGAGAGATAAGGAGAGTGAGAGACAGAGAGGGAGAGAGAGAGACAAGACATGAGAGCGGGGGAGGGAGAGTGTCATGCCCTCAACATCCTCTGCCTCCTAGGCCCAATCCCAAACCAGCCCCTATCCCCTAACCCTATCCACTACCCCTCCGTTTGCGCGTTCACACGGAGGTCCGCCATATTAAGGGCCGTCCCAAACCGATTACCACTGTGTGGAGGCGGCTTGTCAAACCCTTAAATAGCGAGTCTGCACTGGTGCAAGCGCGATGACGGTTGCTGCAGAAATGACGTCCGGAGGAAACATCATTCAAGTATAAGTTAGTTCCGTCTACTTCTTCCAAGTATTTTAGATCAAACACACACCCTCACAGTGACTTTACATCTCCAACTAAATCATGGAATATGTCAAGTTATTAGTCCACAATTGAGAGGTATAGGCTACTGTATTCAAGACAAAGTGGCTAAATGAGAGCTAAGCATACTCAACTCAACTCAACTTTATTTATAGAGCACATTTCAAACAACCACAGCTGCCACAAAGTGCTGTACAGTGCATAGGTAATAAGTAAAACAGTAGCTAGAAACACAGTATACAATGACAACACACAGAACAAGAAAAAACTGGGGGGGGGGGGTCAGCACAGGGTCAGTGGTCTCATGCTATGTTAAAAGCCAAAGAATAAAAGTGTGTTTTAAGAGAGGTTTTAAAAATGGCCAAAGAAGGGGCTTGCCTAATCTGCAGGGGAAGGTCGTTCCAGAGCTTGGGGGCCGCGACCGAAAAAGCTCTGTCCCCTCTAAGCTTCCGCTTCGCCCTCGGAACCTCCAGCAGCATCTGGTCAGCTGACCTGAGGGAGCGGGCAGGAGAGTAGGGGTGGAGGAGCTCAGAGAGGTATGGAGGGGCGAGACCACTTAATGATTTAAAGGTAAAAAGCAGAACCTTGAACTGGATTCTAAAGTGCACGGGCAGCCAGTGGAGAGAGGCGAGGATGGGAGTTATATGCTCTCTCTTGCGCGTGCCAGTTAGAAGACGGGCAGCAGCATTCTGTATTAACTGGAGGCGTGCAAGGGAAGATTGACTGGCTCCAAGATAGAGGGCGTTACAGTAATCCAGCCGAGAAGTAATAAATGCATGGATTACTGTCTCAAAGTGCTGTGTGGTTAAAAAGGGTTTTACTTTGGCCAGCTGTCTCAAGTGAAAAAAGCTAGACTTCACCACTGAACTAATTTGGCGATCTAACTTAAACTCGTTGTCCATTTTAAAACCCAGGTTGGAGACTGTTGGCTTCACAAACTGAGCCAGGGGGCCTAGATCAAATGGAGGGGGGTTACAAGAACCATTTGGGGCAAACACCACCACCTCAGTTTTCTTTTCGTTAAAGCTTAGAAAGCTTAGGGCCATCCAGGCTTTAATGTCGTCCAGGCAAGAGAGAAGAGCTTTAGGAGCAGCGTCTTTCTTCTTCAGGGGGACGTAGATCTGGCTGTCATCAGCATAAAAATGGAATGAAATGCCATGTTTCCTGAGGATGGACCCTAGCGGCAGGAGATATAAAGAGAAGAGCACCGCAGCTAAAATTGAGCCCTGTGGAACACCATAGGACAACGGAGCCGGGGAGGATTCTGAGCCAGCGGCGCTGACAGACATGGTTCTGCCTGTCAGGTAGGACCTGAACCACCCTAGCGCAGTGCCACAGATACCCACTAGGTGCTGCAAACGCCAGAGCAGGACGTTGTGGTCCACTGTGTCAAATGCAGCCGTCAGGTCCAACAGGACGAGAATGACATAGTCGCCCGCATCATTAGCTAGGAGGATGTCATTAAATACCCTTACTAAGGCGGACTCGGTACTATGCCGGGTTTTAAAGCCAGACTGGAAGACCTCAGGGATATTATGCTCCTCTAGAAAAGACTGGAGCTGGGCATAGACAACCTTCTCTAATATCTTAGAGATAAACGGCAATTTCGATATGGGCCGGAAATGAGCCAACACAGTGGGGTCGAGGCCTGGCTTCTTAAGCAGTGGTTGCACTACAGCATGTTTAAAACATGTGGGAACAAGACCAGAAGAGAGACTGCCATTTATGATTTCTAGTACCATGTGTGCTATGCTGGGGAAAACCTCTTTAAAGAGGCGGGCCGGGATGACGTCGTGAGGTGCAACACGTTCTCACTCCGACCACGTAGCATATTGACGCTTTGTCCCGTCCCTTATGCGCCACTTGTTACTAACATGGTACCCTTGAGCGACCCATGCAACGACTTGGGCTTCCCGACTAAACTCAATGCAAACCCATAGAAGTCAACTTTGACGCTTATGGCAACTGCGCCCCCATCATCCTAACTGCTCGCCCATTAGTCAACTGCTCGCCCATTAGCGTCTGGGGGGAGGTTAGGTTTAGGCGTGCGAGGTGGGAGAGGTTAGGTTTAGGGTCTGGGGGAGGTTAGGTTTAGGCATGGGGTGGGAGAGGTTAGGGTTAGGGTTAGGGTCTGGGAGAGGTTAGGTTTAGGCATGGGGTGGGAGAGGTTAGGTTTAGGGTTAGGGTCTGGGAGAGGTTAGCTCCTCCAGACGTTAATGGGGGAGCAGTTAGGCTGATGGGTGAGCAGTTAGGCTAATGGGGGAGCAGTTGCCATAAGCGTCAAAGATTACTTCCATGGGTTTGCATTGAGTTTAGTTGGAAAGCCCAAGTCGTTTCATGTGTCGCTCAAGGGTACCATGTTAGTAACAAGCGACGCACAAGGGACGGGACAAAGCGTCAATATGCTACGCGCTCGGAGTGAGAACGGGTTGAACCTGAGGCCTTCATGTGGCTGACTACATCCTCCAAAAAGGACAATGTTACAGGTTCGAAAGAGCTGAGCACGGCGGGACATGGGACACAAACAGAGGGGTCAGAGGCAGGAGCAGAGATGAGGGCCCTTGTATTTACCACCT